>NC_064817.1:19917219-19924750 GCF_023721935.1 Panthera uncia | reverse complement strand
GAGGGGAGGGAGAGGGGAGGGAGAGGGGAGGGAGAGGGGAGGGAGAGAGAGAGAACAAATATCTTAAGCAGGCTCCATGCTCAGCGCAGAGCCTGACACAGGGCTTGATCCCACGACCCTGGGATCATGACCTGAGCCACAATCAAGAGTTGGATGCTCAATCGACTGAGCCACCCAGGCACCCTCCATTTCACCTTAGATGGATTTCTATAGTTTATGACTTGTGAGGAACTGGTCCACTATCTCTAAGCTATCAAATATGGATAGTTTCCCCTTGTTATGCTTTTAGAATCTGTGGTCTGATCTTCACTATTTCCTTCCTTCTGCTTGCTGTGGGTTCATTTTCTCTTCTTTAGGCAGAAACTCAGACTGATGAGACCCTTCTTGTTCCGTAACAGAAACACCTAATGCTATCAATTTCCCTCTAAGCACTGCTTTAGCTGCATCATCCTACTTTGTTAGGTTTTCTACTTTCTCCTTTAAATAGTCACCTGATTGTAATTATTATGATTAGTTAATACTTACCTGCCAAATTAACTAGCCTATTTTACCAACTAGGTGAATATACAATGCCTTGATACTCACTATTTGAGTATTGTATGGATTTTGTGTGTGTCTATGATGAATAAATAATGGTGTCAGCATTCAAATACCGGTAAGTGGCCTATTTTGTATGATAGTACACATTGCAGTATATATTATTTCAATCACTGTTTGATATGTTTCATTTTCACTCAGTTCAAAATATTTTCTAGTTTTACTTAAGACCCTCTCTGACCCATGCATTATTTAGAAATTTGTTGTTGAATTTCCAAGTACTTGCAGATTCTCCTGTTATCGTTCTCTTATTGACTTCTGGTTTAATTCCATTATGGTTAGAGAACTTACTTTGTATGATTTTAAATCTGTTAAATTACGGTTCCTTTTATGATCCAGAATATTGTCTATTTTGCCAAAGGTTCCATGTGCACTTGAAAAGAATGTGGATTGAGCTATTGTTGGGGGGAGCGTTCTATAAAATATCAATTAGATCCAGTCGGTTGTCAGTTCCTCTATATCCTTGCTGATTTTCTGTCCAATATTTCTATCAATTACTGGGAAAGGAGTGTTAGAGTTGCCAAGTATAATTATGGATTGTCTGTCTCTCCTTTCAGCTCTGCCAGCTGTTGCTTCAGGTATTCTGAAGCACTGTTGTTAGGTGCGTACACATTTGGGATTATCTCTTCTTAGTGAATTAGCTCTTTTATCATTATGTAAAGTTCCTCTTTATCCCTAGTAATTTTCTTTGCTCTGATGTCTAATTTTCTGCTATTAATATAGCCACTCTAAATTTCTTTTGATTATTGTTTGAGTGGTATATCTTTTGCCATTTTTCTACTTTTAATCTACCTATATTTGAAGTGAGTTTCTTGAAGATACTTTATAGAGTTGCATCATTTAAAATATCCGTTGTGATTACTTTGTCTTTTAATTGGTGTATACACATTTAACGTAGTTATTAGTATGTTTAGACTCAGGTTTACATTTTATTATTTGTTTTCTGTCTGTTCCCTCTGTTTTTCCTTCTTCCCCATTTTTCTCCCCTCTTTTGGGGAATTGGAACATGTTTTTTAATTTGAGAGAAAGAGAGGGAAAGAGCACAAGTAGGGGAGGGGGCAGAAGGAGAGAAAGAGAAAATCTTAAGCAAGCACCACACCCGGCAATGCAGGGCTCAATCCCATGACCCTGCTATCATTACCTGAGCTGAAATCAAGAGTCAGACACACAACCAACTGAGCCACCCAGGCACCCATAAACAATTTTTATTAATAAATTAATTAATTGTATTTTTGATAATTCTTTGTATAGTTCATAGTTAAGGATAACAATATACTTAAAATCAAAATTTTATCACATTAAATGGAGTGTACAAATCCATACAGGTCTCTTTTCTTTCTTCTTTTCATGTTGCAGTTGTCTTACATATTACACCTACATACAATGAAAACTTTATCAGATGATGGTATCAATATATTTCGTAAACTCAAGAGGAGAAAGAAAGTCTATTATACTTACATTTCTTTTGTTCTTCGTTCACTCTTCATGTTCCAAGTTTCTTTCTGGTATCATTTCCCTTCTGTCTGAATAAGTTCCTTCACCAATTATTTCAGAGCAGGTCTGCTGGCAATGAATTCTCTTAGTTTTCTCTCATCTAAAAGTGTCTTTGTTTTATCTTTATTATAAAGACTTTCTTTTTTGCTAGATATAAAAATTCGAGTTAAATCTTTTCTTTGAGTACTTGAGAAACACGATTGCACTTCCTCTGGTCTCCATGGTTTCTGATGAGAAATGTATCATCATTTGAATAATTTTCCCTTAGAATAAATCATTTTTCTCTGGCTACTTTTAAGATTTTTAAATTCATTTTTTGTTTCCAAAAGTTTGATTATAATGTGTCTGGGAGTGATTTCTTTGGGTTTATTCTGTTTGGCTTCACTCAGCTTTTTAAAAATCGATTAGTTTATGTCTTCTGCCAAACATGGGAAGTTTTCACATTCTTTCTTTTTTGTTTGTTTCAAGTTTTGATTTAAATTCCAATTAGTTAACGTATAATGAAATATTAGTTTCAGGAGAATTCAGTAATTATCACTTACATGCAACACCCAGTGCTCATGACAACAATCACGTGATTTCTTCCAATATTTTTTTCAGTCTGGTTCTCCTCCTCTTTTTTGCAACTCTAGTGACATAAAAGTTAGACTTTCTGTTACTGTCTCACAGGTCCCTGAAGCTCTGTTCTCTCCAACCTCCCAGAGTCTTTTTCTCTCTCTTCTTCAGATGGGGTCATTTCTATTGATCTCTCTTCCAGTTCATGGACTCCACTGTCACCTCCATTCTGCCAGTGAGCTCACCCAGTCAGGTTTTTATTTTGGTTACTGAATTTTCCAGTTCTAATATATTTCTTTGGCTCTTCTTTATACCTCTTTTTTTTCAGGGACTTCATATTTTTCCATTTATCTCAAAAGTGTTCACCATTGCTCACCGGAACACTATATCACCTGCTTTAAAGTCTTTGTCATACGATTCTACCCTAAGTGTTATCTCAGTGTTAACATCGTTTGATTGCTTTTTCTTCCCAATGCGAGTTTAGATTTCCCTGGTTCTTGTTTTACCAAGTAATTCTGAACTGTATCCTGGACATTTTGAATAGTATGTTATGAATCTATTGGTCTTGTTTACATCGTATGGGGAATTTTGATGTTTTTGTTTTAGCAGGCAAATGACTTCATTAGGTTTAGGATGAGTCCACTTTCTGTAGGCTGTGGCTCTGGTATCAGTTTAGTTTTCAAAAATGTTGCAGTGCTTTTTGCATCTGTCCGATGTGTGCACCATCCAGTAGTCAATCTGGGTCCGAGGTGGTGGTCTTTTACCTCAGTTCTCAAAGTCTTTGGTAGGCTCTTTGGCTCAGATCCTTTCCTTCCAGGCTGGGGGATGAGCACAGGTGCTCATGAACAACTTCATGGGGTTACATTCCCTGAGGTTGTCTCTGTCTGTGATCTCCCCTGGTGCCTTCCAGATCCCTACAACTTTCTCATTTCCAGTCTTCCAGTCAGGAAGCTGGGTCTTTACTTACTCAATTACTTATGAAAGACAGAGAGAGACAGAGAGAGAGCACGCACGCTTTTCCCTTCCTTATAGTTTTGGCTCCTGGTGATTGCAATCGTGGCTTGTTGCCACCCTAAGATCACTTTTAGGCTGGGCATAAGGAAATGAAGAGAAAGAAACAGAAAAAACCTGAAGGATTTCCACATTCTTTCTGGGTGTTAGGAGTTCCCTTTATTTCTCCAATCCATGTCCACAACTTTAAGATCTAGATCAAAATTTAAATCTAAGAAATCTTACTTTACTAACTCTATTTCACCCTATCTCTTCAGCAATGATGTATCAGATCCATAATATATTGTTACCTTTTTTGAAGAAATTCTGTTTTGCCTCAAATGTCTGTGCTTGGTGACTCATATTGAAGCTGTAAAAGGATAGAACTCATGGCTTCAAAACCTTTTTTACTTCCCATATCCCAAACAAGCATTCTGAAGATAGGATATTCAATATTTAATAAGTTTAACTATCTGCTTGACAGATGTACTGATCAGTTTTTGTAAAAATAAGAATATCTTTGGACATTATGAGGATGAGGAGAGAACAATAAAGCAGGGGAAAAGTAAGGTGCCAGTTAATCATCAATATAAAATAAGGTACAGTTGCTTCCCTTCAAGGTTTATTTTGAAAATTAAAATTTATGCCAATGCCACTAGTCTATCAGAGAATCATTTGAACACATGGCGAGGCAAATTTTAGGTCCGCTTCTGCAGATCTTGTCTATGAGAAAGGTTAGGTGAATGCAGAAAACTACACCCGGTTGAACCTAGCCACACAGGAATAACACACACACACACACACACACACACACACACACTCTCTCTCTCTCTCTCTCTCTCTCTCTCTCACTGATCAGCTACTTCACTTCACTGAGTGTGTTATGAGCTACACTCACCCTCATCTGCTGTTTCTTACAACTTTCCTTCCAATCTCAAATAATCTTCCTTCTATCGCTTCACCATGATTCCCAAGCTGCAACCCTTATGATGTTCACTTCTGCAAGCCAACTTCACGCCCTTTTCAAGGTAAAGTGCCGTAATTATTGTAGCACTTATGTACTTCTTAGCTATTTAAAATGTGTAAAATTATGCCACTGTTTTCTTTAGGTTCCTATATTCCTGTTTATGTCACTGATGAAGTTATTGTGTGTTGTGCCCCAACCTGTATGTTTTTCCCATAAAGTGTTTAGTTGTTACTGTGTCATTTTACATAGCTTTGTTGATTTTTTAGAAACATATATAGTGTTATAGGAGAATTGAATGTAAATTGAGGAGGAGAAGGAAGGCTGGTGGAAGGACAAGGTAGTAAGGATAAAAACAACGAAGAGGTATAGAGCACACTCCCAATACCTTCTTAATTCCAAGATTTGCCCAACAACATCTTCTGTGACCTGTAACCATTAGAAAAGAGGAGCACAGCCTGACTCCACTAAAGTGGGCTTCTGGCAGCCAATCAAACCGTAGATTAGTTTGCTCTAGAGATTCGACTTCAACTTATTGGTTCAAAGTAGAAGCAACAAAGCTTCCTAAAACTGGTCTTCCTAATGTCAGAAACAGACTGGGTAGGAAAAGGTACCAAATTTTCCAGCTTTGAAGCAGAGACACAAAGAAGAGACCCAAAAGAACGTGTTCCGCCTCATCTCTACTTATTTCTATCCTAACTGATCTTTCTAGCCCTAGCTTACATCTCACCTTTGCTATGCAATCATCTCTCATCTTTCCCTTCTCTAACCACTTATGTACATGTTTATACTAAAAATTAGTATGGCAGTTGTTAATTACTTCCTGCCACCCCTTCAACACACCTGCATATGGATGAACACGCACCCATTCAAGACAATGGCTCATTCCAGCTGTGATTCTCCTTTCAGGGATCTCTGCCTCTGTGTGTGCGTGTGTGCGTGCGTGCGTGTGTGTTGTCTCTAGTCCAGAAATTTTCCCTCACCAGCCAGAATGTGGGCTTCAAGTTGAACACAAGTCATTTCCCCCCACCAAAAGCGTATTAAGAGTAAGGACAGCGCTATACCAGGTGGGGTCCACAAAATCTTTTGTGTCTTCGTATGGCAAGCAGTCAACCATGAAGTCTGTGTTTAGGAACAACCTGTTATATGGATAAGGAGTCTATGCAATTTTTTTTTTTTTACCATGAAAATTACTTATTCTTAGGTGAGTAATTAAATGTATTAGAATTCAATTTAGAATCGGTACAGTGCAGGAAGGAATGTCTCTGCCACTCATTCTATATAGTAACATGGGGAAAAAAAGACCTGAGTAACAAATCCTATCAGTTTGGACTTGAAAATGCTTGCAGAATTCAACCACTTCTCACAGATTCCCCTACTATCCTTTCGGTCAAGCTCCCATCATCCTTTGCCTGGATCACAGCCATCCAAGCTGTCTACTTACAGTCAGACCATGGCACTCCTCTGCTCAGATCCCCCCAGCGGCTCCCTGTCTGCCGTAGAATAAAAGTCAAAGTCTTTACCATGGTCTACGCCACCCCTCCATCTCTCTCTCCTAACCTTTTCTTACCCCCTCCCACCACCCTGTTCATACAACTCTGGCCACAGTGGCCTCCTTGCTCTTCGTTAAATGTGCCAAGCACCCTTGTACCTCAGCCCCTCATAGTCACTGTTCCTTGTGCCCAGCATACGTGCCCTCTACGTGTCTGCAAGGCATGCCGCCTGCCCTCCTTCTGGCCTGGGGTCATATCAAGAGCTTCCTCAACTACCCTGTGTCATGAGCAAGCCCTGCTGACATCAGTCTCTTTCCTCCCTCCACAGCTGAATTCTCCATGGCTCTCGTCACAGCCTGCCATGTTATGTAACTACTGGTTACTGTCTTCTCGGGCTGAAATTTAGGTTTCACAAGGACACGGACTTAGTTTAGTGCCTTGCTGGATCTCTAGTGGCTGTAACAATCCTGGCCCAGAGTAGGTGCTCAATAAATTTTTGTTGAATGAATTGGGAGTATATAATAAGCAACATCATTTATAATCAAGACTCAAAAGCAGAAAATGATCTTTGCTTGGCATTCCAGGAGAGACATAACCCCTATTATGGTTATCATCAAGATTATATCTCAAGGAAGAAATCACACAAAAATTATTAAGGCTACAGAAGATTTTAGACGCAGAAATCCTATTCTATAATTAAGGAGCACTGCCCTAACACACAGAGGGCTCTAGAACTCTGTTTTCACCAATCGGTTCCTCTCCAAAGCCCTCAAGGTTGTCAACAAGTATGCTCTGCGCTGCACCTAAGCAGTAAATAGGAAAATGACGAACAGCAGTAGGGTGAGCCTGCACACATAAAGCACCCTTCCTGGAAGCAGGCCTTGCTGTCTGCCCACATCTTCGGTGGTCTTCCTATGGAATGCTGAACTACAAATCCCAAAATGCCTTGCAGGAATTTGTGACAGCATTTCACAAGGACACTTCCACAAAAGACAACTCATTATTTGCGATTAAACCGAGTCAGTGTGGTGTTTGTTGGTGAAGAGTGTTCTGCCCCTCTTCTGCATAGCAACCCCTGCATGTTTACCCAGACTATGTTTGTATTATTATTAACCAGGTCCGACTTTCCAGTGAGTTCCATGTGTTTCTAAAATGAGAAACAGAGAGCCACACAATGTACAGCCTTAAAAATAAAATTCTGCAGGGTGAGTGAAAGACAATATATCGTCTAAATATAAATTCTAATTTCAGCATGTGGTTTTGCTATTTTTAATCCCCATGGAATTTCAGACCCCCTTCAGTCAGTATTCAAGGCTATACTACAGCTTGTTGGTCACTGATGTGTACTTCAAACATCCACGCTAATAAATATAACATCTGAGCCGAAAACAGTGACCTTGAACCTCAACAGCCCACATACTCCTATCCAAGGATGAAT
>NC_064817.1:19854719-19912219 GCF_023721935.1 Panthera uncia | reverse complement strand
CTACCATTACTTTTGGTTTCCGTTTTGTTAAACACAGTATAACTCTGAGTTGTTATGGATTGAATTGGGTCCCTAAAAGGATATGTTGAAGTCCTAAACCCCAGTACCTGTGAAAGTGGTCTTATTTGGAAATAGGGTCTTGGCACAGAATATCAAATTAAGGTGAGATCACACCGGATTAGCGCAGTCCCTAAACCAATAGGATTGGTGTCTGTTACAGGAAGAAGCAAAGAGAAACACGCCAGGAGAAGATGGCCACGTGACTACGGAAGCACAGACTGCACTGTCGCGTCTATAGGCCCAGACCAACGAACACCGAGGATTCCTAGAAGCTAGAGGAGGCAAGGAATGATTCTTCCCTACCGATTTTAGGGGGGAAAAGCCCAGCTGACACTTGGATTTCCGACTTCTAGTTAGCTTCCAGAGCTCTGAAACAATAAATTTCTCTTGTTTTAAGCCACCTACTTTGAGGTACTTTACTACAGCGGCCCTAGGAAACTAATACACTACTAATGGAGTCGTACACACAGGTCTAAATAAACCACTTGGAAAACCCGGGAAAGCACGGCTTGGCAATTGCGTGTACAAAAAAAAAAAAAAAAAAAAAAAATTACGTGTTTAGTATAGGGAATGATCAAAAGGAATTGACACTGTGAATATGGGTGCCAACAGAGTCAAGGCAACCTTAAATTGACTTCATAGATATTTACTACCTAGAAAAGTCAGTAGCAGCAGGTTTATTGTGCTCCACACTAGTGCTAGTGACAGCAATTGAAGGGCTGGGATACAAACTCTAAATAATTATCTAAATTCAAATATCTAAAAAGTTCTCAAAGCAGGCAGAGCTGGTGCTGGGCAAGTGCTTATCAAACACAGGAAGAGAGGAAAGGACCAGCGTAGCCTTATGCAGTACCACTCAGCTGAACTAGGACCAACAGAGCCACAGAACACAAATCTAGGTCAAACGTAAGATCTGTCTAGCAAATGAAAATAAAATAAACTTTAAAGTATATTGAAAAAAGCAATCCAGATGTGCACGGATAGGTGAATAGATAAACACACTGTGGTGTATCTATTTAACAGAGTATTATTTGGCCATAAAAAAGAATGAAGTACTGACACAGGTTACAACACGGGTGAACCTCGGAAACATGCTAGGTGAAAGAAGCTAGACACTGAAGGTCACATATTCTATGACTCCATGTATATGAAATATCCAGAATAGGTAAATCTATAGAGACGTAAAGCAGATTAGTGGTTCCGAGGGACTGGAAGAAGGGAAGGAATGGGGTAAACTGTTTACATGGCACAGGGTTTTCTTTTAGGGTGATGAAAACATTTTGGAACTAGATAGAAATGGTGGTCTTACAACATTTGAGTGTACTAAATGCCAATGCATTATTCACTTTAAAATGGTTAATTTTGTTATGTGAATTTCACCTTGATGAAAAAAATATATTGAAAAAGAAGGCTAGCATCTGCTTCATGGTAAGAGAAGCTGTATGTAGAATTTAGTGAACTCTGCATCAGCAAACATGTAGATCAAAATCACAACGGACAAGTCCAAAAGACTCTTCATGGTAAAAATCCATGTTCTCCTAGAGCGTAACCGAGGACTAGGTATAGATGTTTAAGACTTTTTTTTATCAGAGCCGTAAGGTTCTCTTCCTGCAGAACTCATAAGTACTGTCCTAAGAGACCACAGTTATTTTCATGCTTTCTTTTTATGCAGAAATAAGACACTGTTGCAGGTAGCCTGGCAACATTCTCACTGTCCCTAATCTACTTATCAAATCAACAATTTGTTCAATCTCAGCCATTTTCAAACTGTAACACACAATGGCTGCAAGTTCATTATTACCCTTCTTCTTCTTTGAAGGCCAGAGCCCTGTGTGGCATACACTTTCCATTATAAAAGATCTTCACAATTTTACAACTGAGGATAACGTGAGAAACACTAAAGGTATCTTGAAGTAGAACCAGAAGTTATTCTACTGCTTTCCTTGTAAGTGGCCTTCAAGAAATTTAGTTGGTAAACAAGTGATTAGAGGGATCTACCACAATGCCTTACACCAGGGGTTGTGCACCTTTCCCAGTGATTTCTGTCACGGCCTAGGGAATCACATTTAGATGCCTTCTCATCTCCACATCAGGAAGAGAAATGTTTGTGAGTAAAAGTTTAATTTAGTTTGAAATCTTAGCTCTATACTGCAAACCAAACAAAACAAACTAAACCTCTGGTTTTGGTGAATTACATGATACAGAATTCCCTGTGGGTTCATCTCACAGCCAGACAGATTTGACCGTCTTAAGCAGTCAAAACCATGTCCTTGAAATAAAAACATATTAAAATATTTACTCTCGAACTTGGCAAAGTCTTGTCTCTACCTCCAGTGTGAAAGAGGGTTCTTTTGACTTAGGAACTTTTGTATATATCGAAGTTTTCAGTCCTGTATTTATGTGGACTTTCTATGTAACAGAGAATACCCAGAGAATATATTTTTAAATTTTTTAAAATATTTATTTATTTTTGGGAGAGCACAAGCAGGGGAGGGGCAGAGAGAGGGGGACAGAGGATCTGAAATGGGCTCTGCACTGGCAGACTAATAGTAATGAGCCCGATGTGGGGTTCAAACTCAGAAACTGTGAGACCATGACCTTAGACGAAGTTGGACACTCAACTGACTGAGCCACGCAGGAGCCCCGAGAATGTATTTTTAATAATCAGCAATTTGGATACTGTTAAATTCTTATCAACGTAAAAAAAAAAACTTCAGTGATTTTTTTTCCCCCTAAAGTTATCTGAGAAGAGAGATACATCTAAAACCCTGAGAACAGGGCACCTGGATAGCTCAGTCAGTTGGGCTACTGACTTTGGTTCAGGTCATGATCTTGCGGTTCGTGAGTTCGAGTCCCCCTGGTAATAGGAGTCAGAAGAAGAGCCAGCTTTCATACCAAGTCAATCCTGTAAAGTACTCAAGCCAAATGCAACCCAGGACCAAATGAGAGTAGATTTATTATGTAGGGACTAGACTGGCTTTCCCATCAAAGCTGAACAACGTATTTAAAGCCCCTACCTAGTCCAGCATCACAAAACTCTGGTGCTTCTGTCCAGATATTTACAAATGCCTATTTTTGACCACAGATATCAATTTTATATAATCTACATAATGTGAAACCAGCTTTATAAATAAGGAAATGTCCTGTTAATTGTTCTGTCCCTAGCCCTAAGCAGAGTGCATAGGATGTAACAGGTATTCAATAAATGATTATTTTTTAAGTGTTTATTTTTCAGAGAGAGAGAGACAGACAGAGAGAGAGAGAGAGAGAGACAGAGAGAGAGACAGACAGACAGAGAGTATGCAAGTGAGCAGGGGAGGGGCAGAGAGAGATGGAGACAGAGGATCCCAAGCAAGCTCTGTGCTGTCAGCACAGAGCCTGATGTAGGACTCGAACTCATGAACCGTGAGATCATCACCTGAGCTGAAGTCAAGAGCTGGATGCTTAACCAACTGAACCACCCAGGTACCCCTCAATAAATAATTATTAAATGAAAGTAATGTATGATTGAGACACAGCACCCTAGAACTAAAGGATCAGACAAGCATAATCCTGCAAAATAGACACTTTAGAAAACGCTAGAGTAAGTACAATGATCCTGTCCATTCTACCACTGATTTTGGAGCTTCTTTGGAACGGTCTCTGGAAAGATACAGCTTTTTCCTTTTACTAGGAAAGCCCAGGAACCTCATAAAGAGAATTAAGAAATGCTCAACTCATCACTAGCAACTCCAAATGGAATGCCTAAGAGTAGGCTCGGGCTCAGGCCCACTGTCAAAGTCCGTCCCTGTGAGGAGCAGCTACAGAGAGTACCACCAACCAGGATGTGCTGAACTTCCAGGTATCCCAAAGGGTCATGTTCTGAGCAGGAATATGACCCATGCAATATGACCCTATGCCATGAAAGGTCCTCCCCGGCAAGAGTAGCTGATAACCTTGGTAAATGCCTGCCTAAAATGTTACCACTTTAAGGTCAAGGATAGGAAGGGGGAAAAAAAGTACTTCAAAATGCCTGTGTTGGCTCATTCATTTTTAAAAAAGATACTACATGAGAAATGATAACCTAACTATCAATAACATCATCGTTAACTGGAAGGTTACCAATCTACTAGCTATCCGTTCTCCTTTTACTTTCTCTCACCAAGAATGGAATCATAAAATCAGCTGACTTTCTAAGAAGTAATTCAATTTTCATTGAACTTGACTTGATGAGCTAGCTGTTTAAAAGGTCTCAAAGGCAACAATGGTTCACGAAGCAAGGCGATGCCTCTGGAGTCTACAAGTGGAGTGATGAGTCACACTACATATATACTTTTTTTCTCTTCCTGCAGCTGCTAATCCAAGTGCTGGGTGGGACGAGACCGACTTAGCACAACAACTAATCCTCACTACGTGTTCCATAGTTTTGGTAAAAAATTATATTCTATTTTGCTAATTATCAAAGATATACAAAATAAGGCAAGGAACAGTTATACTTACCAAATTAAAAATAATGACAACACCCAAATGCTACAAAGGCAGTGGTGAAACTGGTACACTCATCAAGTACTGGCTACCATTTAAATTGGGACAACCCATTAGGAAAGCAGTGTGGCAAAATGAATCATGACCATATTGTATTTAGGCACTTTGATATACACTGTTGGTAAGAATTTGTCCTCAAAAGACATTTCAAATAACAACAAAAATAATGTAAGCAGGAAAAGACTTATCACAATTTTCTAATAAAGAGAGTGAAGGTAGCCTAAAATGCCCAACAGGAGAAATGGTTGAATTTGGTTTTGGTACTGAAAATAATGTAGCAACACAGACAGAGGCTTGACAAAAGATAAACGTGATACAAAATCCTATTTTCATCATGACCGAAAGCATGTAAAAAAAAACAAAACATTAACGGCAACGCAAAAGAACAAGGCAGCATACGATGGTAGTAGCCATTTGTAGTTACTGACTTCTCGCCAAATTTTGTGAAGTGATCTGTTATCTTAAAATTAAAAGCCATGAGAACTTTAAAATATTTTCCTAAAACTACCCTTTGTATCAACTCTTTTCAGTGAAAAGATCTGAAGTTACGACTTGATCACAGAATTCTGCTTCTGTGTTAAAAAAAAAAAAAAAAGTAGTAGTAGTAACAGGTTCCCTATTCCCACTTTCTTCTCACCAAAATCCTTACAAATCCTTAGGCCAAATTTGGAAAGTGAGGCACATTACAGTCCTTTATTGGTGAGGTTGATTGCACATTATCACATTACAGGTTCTCAGACAATCTGCAATAAGCTTGTTTAACTCTGGCTAGCCCAGAGTTTGCTAGATGTACCTGATCACGAAACCCTCTCTGCAAGGAAGACCTTCAAATATTCCTTTCCCTACAGTTTGTGAAATGCCACTTGGATTGCTGATGCTCCAAGGGGGCAACAGAAGGAAAGCATCTTCATTACGAGCGGTTTCCAGACTATGTGCTCCTTACTTGGAAATCACAAATGATAGCCGACCTCCTCCCTCAGGTGTACGTACTGAGGTAGAGAAAGAGCTGGAGAGCTGCTCATCTACCCTGTCCCTTAAAAACAACGGAATCCCACACAAATGCAATGAACCCTGAAGGGCGCAGGTGTGGGAGGTTTTGTGGCCATTACAAAAGGGGTTCAGACCTAATCCAAAGAGAACGACGGTTTCTGCAAAAGCAGTTTCTTCTGTGTAATTATGAAGTGGCAACCAAGGAAATCGGAGTGATTCCTATGAGAACTAGTCAGTTTCTCTTTTAGATATAAATATAGTCTTGTTCATGAGGTGAAAAAAATCAAGCATTTATCTCTCTGAAGTCGGAATTTTTAAAAATACATGCGTGTGGTAGTAGGGTGTCTTCAGAGAGCAAATAGCACACATGTGCCCTCCCAGAGCAGGCGAACACAGACCCCCAACCCGTCTACACAGCTCTTTAGCATCAAGTGACTGTTACCTCTGGCCGAAGCGTAGCTTTCATGCAGACTTGGCAAAGAGGCCCATTTCGGGAGAACTGAAGGGGAAGGCGCCGAGTTCGATTTCGACACGCTGGCTCCTCACACATCAACCAGCCCTGGAGAGCGGAAAACAGAACAGTGGAGTCTTATCACCACCATCAAACAAATGCAAGTAAAAACCTCCTTCGTTATCAAGACAGATTCCTTTCGCTCAAACCTTCCTTAGAGATTCTGAAATAGTTCCTTACCTTTCTTCCCTGGCATGTCGCTTAGACCTATGCCCCAACCTTAACAGTTAGGAAACGCGTCAAGTTTAAAAAAAAAAAAAAAAATCCCGGGAAATATTCTTCCCTTCTTCTTAATATCTACCCCTGACGCATGCTTACAGCAAAGCCTCCCAGTAAAAGCTTACATGATTACACACAGAATGCAAACTGATGGGACTTTTGGGCACTAGTAAAGACTGTTACCAAAGGAAAGAGTATACCATGTAGAAATGAATGACTTTCCCAACAGCTGACTGACCACTGGCTAGTGGCTTAAATGCTGTGTTCAGCTTCCTTCTCTGTAAAGTAGGTCCAACAACAGTACCTACTTTACAAGTTGTCATGATGTAATATAATACACTTAGCATGCTGAGAGCTGTACCTGGCATCAAAGAAACACTTAAAGTAAGCAATTATTTAAAATTAAAGCAGATTCTTCTACACACATTCTCTGGAGGCATAAAACTGACTGCAATGTTTTCAAGGACAATCTCAACTGAACACTCTTTCCCAGGGGTCTGAATTAGTCATTGCCCATTGCACTGGGCTTTAGACTTTCTTCTCAATTTCCTTCTTCAGTTACCCTCTCCTGCTGCCCTTGTTCGAATTTTTTTCCTAGAAGTGTGGCAACAACACGCCTGTTATCTTAAAGTAGTATTGTGATTGCTGGAAAACATATCTGTTGAATGAGGAAGACAAAACCGCACAAGGGGGAGGAGCAAAGTTCAGGTGCTCTTAGGAAGGCCCCAGGATCTGTGGCTTTAGTGCTCAGTGTGTTGGGCATAGGAAGGCTAAGCAAAGCAGGCTGAAGGGCTGCGGTATAAAGGTGAACAGGCGCATTCCCCTGTGGCGTGGTGTTCCCACCGAGGCAGCGGCAAATTGGGACCCGACTGTCTTTGCACCTTGGAGTATCTGGAGAGGCACAACTTTTGAGATGGTCTTGAAGAGTGAGTAGAAGTTTGGTAGGTGGAGAAAGCGGGAAAGGCCACTGAGGCAGAGGGAACAACATGTGGAAAAGAATGAAGGCCAGAGAGCTATGAGTGATGTGATAAAGAAAAGAATCAATGACATGTTTAACCCCGTTCCCCATTTCTAGAATGACCAATGGTCTTTCCCCCCCTAGATAAGAGCAGTATACACACAAATGTTGCTTAATTACATCAGGGACCTTCACCTGCCACTTAACAGTGCCACGTGGCTTTAATCCAAACCTGCAGGATGTTCCCACTCATTGTTGTGCCGTGTGACCTCATTCCTGAGAATAGGTTCTTCTTGGAAGAAACTACAACCAGACTCAAGAGAGAGCACCCAAAATCACTTCAGTTCCAGTTATGGGTTTTACAGCCAAAGAAAGTATACTCTAGAATATTTTGAGTAAAAGAAAATGTACTACCTTTGAAGATGATAAAATTCATCTAGTCAATACATTCATAAGGAACTTCATTCCTATCTTCAATCAATATGCCGAACTATTTTAATATTTAAACTCTTCAGACAGAGGATCTCAAGGAGTCCTTATAAAACCTTTAATATGTGTCCAAAATTACATTAAATAGTATAGGGAGTAGCCAAAGAAGCACCAGGTAGAGAGTTTTAGGAAATGACAACCTAAATAAGAAAGCGAGGTTCACACACACAAAGATGAAAAGCAACTCAGTATGGTTTGGCTTTAAGAACTAAGTTGTACGGTACCAACCATAAATGCCCAACAACACGGAAAAGGGATGGAGTCGTGTGGATCCTACCTATCTGAGACAAACTACTACCATGCTTCTGAGTCACAGGCAACTATTTGTTCTAATTCTTAGGGCATATACTAGGGCCTATAGCTACACTTTCTGGATTTGAGGCCACATTTTAATATTCCTGAAACTCAGGTGCATTGACAAATGACATGTACACTGAATGACATATTTACATTTCCTTCAAAAACACTGTGAAGTCAAGAGTGTAGTTCACAATCGATGGCCCCTCAGAATTAAGGAAAGCAGACACTTTGGTTTGTGTAGCTTGTCCTGGGCATGGGGGACACAGAAGGAGGTAAGTGGTGCCGACCGCAGCAGGTATTAAATTTTAAATGAAGCCTATAAAATACTAACGGCGAGACCAGCTGTTTCCCAAAGTACCTGTTTAGGCACATTAATAAAGGAAACAGTAGAATTCAAGCAGACCATGTATGAAAAATGCAGGACTCGACTAGTCCTTTATCGTTCATTTGGCTTTGCTACATTATAGTTGCTGTCTGAGGCTTTACACGCTTTGGAATAGGTACCAGCTAATAATGCCAACCACAGTTGTGAACACAATTTTAGAAAAGCAAGCAGACAGGAAACAACGATCGTGTTTTGAGACAATAAGTTACTAATTATTGGGATAGAACCTGGAAGTTAAAATTACTCTTTAATTTTTAAAAGATACCATTCAAAAAGCTCAAGTTCTCATCAGATGTTTTAGAAACTTGATTCCGTCAATTTGCTAGAACTTCATGACTCACTAGAAAGCTGCCAACTAGGGAGATGCTAAATTGTCACCTCACCTGTTTCTAAAGCAAACACCTAACTCTATCTCTGACACAGTTACTAACTAAATGTCCTTCCAAATCATATAGAAAACAGATAATATAATTTGTCTAGACTTCCTACCAGTTATAATTAACATTAAAGAGGTCTTTTCTTCTTTGTCACCTCTCTATTCAGTACTTATTTGGGTTTGTTTGTACTTACTATCTGTTAATCTCCCTTTACAAATGACAACAATAACTAGTGCTATTATGCATGGAAATCACACATGCTGATAACTGTGTGAAGGGAACTAGGGCTGCAAAACAGTATTAGGAGCCTGTAACTCTTGATTCTTCTTGTTTTATTTTGATAATTAAGCTTCTGGTCATGGTTTATTTTAAACAAAACTCGTCTGTGGGGGAAACAGACCTTAATCATATTCAATACATGCTTTGCTTCCATTTGACTTTGTCAAGTACATTTTGGTTAACCCTTTGTTCCCCCAGCAAATATTAATGGACTACGCTGGATCTACCTTGAAAGAAACATCTGTGTTGTTAAAATTAAGGAGGCCGAGGCTTTGAAAATATTCTATGATGGGGCCAGTCTTAGTTACAAGATTTCATATTGAATTATGCCCTTAATGGGTGATAAAAAACAAACCAAATGCAAGTAACTAGCATTGAATAAATTCACTTTGAAGCATCGCTCACAAACACAAAACTGAGCTTATTTTCATTTCCCATGATGGGAAAAAACTTACAGCCCAAAGTTACATTGCCAAGTCAACGGCCAAAAAATTTAATGAAGTATACTCCTTTGTAAGTGCAACCTCTAAAAAGGGCTGGTTTTTATGAAAATCCCCAGAACCACCCTAAGGAAGCCTGCCAACAAAATATGTCATTTTATTATGCAATGCCACACGTAAATGCCAAACTGTCACAACCAACAGGAATAAGGTCATTAAGTTTTCAGATGCCTACTTCAACCACATTTATAAGTAGGGGGTTCAAAAGAGGTGAAGCCAGCCTGTCCAACAGCAAAATAAACCTTTACCAAAATACGCAAAGATCTGTCATCTGTTACTTTAGTTTCAGCATCACTAATTCCTTGAAATCATTGTGTACGAAACTGTGTCAAATGCTGATTGGTTCTGATTGCTAAATTATATTTCTGAGGTCTCAACTAAAATGGTTTCTGTCTGCACATGCTAAAAAGGGATCGATTTCCACTTGTAACTGAGGCGTTCCTGGTAGCTGCACCTTAAACACAAACTTATTCACTTGTGTACATTTGTATTTTTAGAAGGATGCACACAGAGAAATCATCCAGACCTGGATGGGTAGCACAGAGGAGGCGCTCAAAAAAAAAAAGTCTTGAATAAATGAACAGAAGCAATAAAATAATACACGGGAGCAAACGTATAGAAAATAATAAGGGCCTAAAATTCCCAGGAGAAAAAAAAATGCATCGTTCTCACACCTTTGAATCAAATATATGGTGGGTCCTTCTCCTCCCTCTTCCAATCAGTCACCAAATCTGTCCACTGGCCTTGCAATCCCATTGTCGTCAACTCCGCCAAAGCCCAGACCTCAAGGTGGATCTACTCTAATAGCCTCCTACCTGGTTTCCCCAACCCCACTCTCTCCCACATCCAGTGTAAAGACTTGCCGAGCGTAGCTTCCCAAGGGCCCTCCACTCCCTCCCCTCCAGTGGTAAGTCTTCCATAGAGAAGGTATGCTTTGGCCTGGCTTTCAAGTTCTTCCAGCCTCATCCCATCCCCCTTTCTCACATTCCCTTACCCAAACCCCTCGCCCCACTGAATTGGTTTACTCACCGCCCCCACCACATTTTGCCTACTACCAACTCCTTGCCTTGGCTTACGCTATAGAATCTCTGCCTAAAATGGCCATTCCTTGAGCATTACTTCCACTCTTCTGTGAAACTTCCCCACCCTCCAGAAACTTCTCCCTCTATCCTGGTGCCACTGAGCATACAATGCTCTGTACTGTCTCTGAACAATCTTATTTTACTTCCTTAACTGGAAACTCAGGCCCAGGGGATGACCCACTGTGGATCTGGTAGTGTCCTCCCCTTTGTGCAAAGGTTCACACTCAATGAAGAATGCAGAAACGAAATTATGAAAAAGTGCACTTGAACACAGCTTCTCCCCACCCAGTTATTATGGGGTAATTTTACATAAGTCACTGAACTTTCCTCTGAGCCTCCGTTTCCTCATCTACAAAACACAAGGCAATAATATTTACTCTATTAGAGTTGTTCAGAGCCCACAACAATGTTCATTAAATGTAAGCTATCATTATTACCCTCCACACGCCTCCACTACTGGGGAACATTAGTGCTGGGCTACAGGGGGCAATGCACTGGTGAAGACGCATTATTCCAAGCAGGGAAGATTCTGGTCGGTTTCCACCTGGTGTTACCAAAAATAGAGAGCAATGATGATGGATAACTGGTTAGATTAAGTGGAGGTGCTTTTCAATGTGATCGCAAAATAACAGAACTGTGCAGTCAATGCAAGTGAACTTTCCAGGTCTTTCCTGGCAAAACTGTACTAGATTTGAAGTTGTAGATGGCAGAATGGATGGTGAGGGAAGAGGAAAGCGTCTCTGCTTTATTTCAGGATTCAGAGATTTTCAAGACACAACACCCCCCAGTAGTGCACTGACGTATGATTTAGTTGAAATTGTCGTGGCTCTCCAGGAGTGCAGGAAGAGCAGCCAGGAAACGTGCTCTTCCACAGTTCATCATATCATTACTATTTTTCTATAACAGCCATTAACTGCTCCTCTACCCAAACTCTACACACTTTGAGAACCAGATCCGCTTTTCACCCAAAACCATTTATAAATGTTCTGGGGCTCCCTTGCAGTCACTTTTTTCTGTCACAGAATTATCCCCAGTATAAAATGGGTCTTACAGACAGTGCACAGTATGGGCCCACAGCTGCTTTCCAAGAATGACATGTTGTGATTTGGGATTTCCAGAAATATCAAAAAACAAATTGCTTTCTGACCCACATTTGCACCCAAAACTGGGAGAAAATTTTCCTAAGATCTCCAGGGGAAGTTTTAACAGGAACATAATTTTGCTTTTAAAGTTAAATCTTCTACACTGCAGCATGCTGGCCTGTCAAAGAGTGATTATTAAGTCTCAGAGAGGTGCCATGGTAGGAGATGAAAGAGCAAATCAGGAAAAATACATATATAAACTATTCACTGAAGTTAATACAAAAATATTTTTAACAAAATTATCAAACAAAACAGAAGTGGAAAGTGCCTTGTCAATGGAAAAATTTTAAATATTACCAAAATTGATTTTTAAAGTAAGACATCTCTTTAAATGAACAGTCACATGTCATTTCATCCAAGTTATTTGAAACTTATTGATCTTATCATTTGTGTGAAGACCAGACTCTGCCATCAGTTTGCTGAAAGGATAATGGAGCACTCCCAAACTGTTATGATAGGTTAGATGCAAACAGTGGTCCTCATTTAAACACACAGAATAGCACCACAAGTGCACAAATTCCAACCTCAGCAATTGTGTATTACATGATAAATTAGCAAGTTGCTCTGCTTTGCCTCACATCAAATCCAATACCACGGCCTTGTTATTTTAATTTGCAATCAGAGGTTGAGCATCAGAAGATGTCCCCGAGGTACATTAAAGAGCCCCATGCAAGCCATCTTCTCCCGCTATACTGTGAGCAGAGAAAGCCAACAATTACCAGCAATTTTATTTTACCACTGTAGGACAATACTAGAACAGTTAAAATTGTCTCCATGCAAGCAACCAGGGAAAATATACTTAAAATGATTTTATAAGGAAAATTACATGGGGGGGGGGAGTTCAATGGAAGACATGTATCTTTCTGTGTGGGCAGCTAAAACCTCTCTTAGTATATTCAAGCCTATTCTCTAAAATACTCTCCCTATTCATCCAACTCAAAAGCAAGCTACATTCGTAGGCTATAATAGGTCACAACTAAGTACACAGTACCTTGCTTCAGGAATAATTCTGCTTTGTCTGTCAACTGTCAACAAAGCACAAAGAGCTCATGCGACCCAGCCATGTACTATGGATGTTAGAGATCTAACAAAATACAAATAGTAAGAATACAACATTTCCAGGCTGCCCTGCTTTCACTTTATATGAGAAACTGAAAGCATTTTCCTCTCCACGGTCCATTAATCTCTACTGTATTAGAAATCTTTGCATAAAAGACTTTTTTTTCCCTCCCTATGTGAAGCTACAAGTGACTTGGGGATGTAATATTCCAACTGCGACGAATGTCCGACTTTCCACCATGAATGGTTATAGATGGATGTGTCAGTTAAGGAATACAGACATTTCAATACGGAAAAGGAAGAGAGAGAGAGAATCGAGTGGAATGAGACGGTAAAATGGCTACTCTGTTGCTTATATTAATATTATAGTGACGGATCCTCTAAGAAACATTGTTCATTACTTGCACGTCCACCCCTGCCTCTCAAGTCTTCAATAATGACGAAAAATCACCTTTGATATGAACACACACTAACAGATAAAACCTCAAAAGCAAGTTCAAGCCTTAGTTTCATCAGTATGTACACAGAAAGAAAAAAAAAAAAAAGACTGGAAGGAACTACCCAAAAATGTCATCGTAGGTTGGCTGTAGGTAGTTTTTCTTGTTTCTGTAGTTTCTGAATTTTCTACAGCAAGCACATACTGCGTTTATAATTAGAAAGCTGTTATTAATGAAGGAAGAGAAGTTTTGCCAAGAGCATTCAATATAATCAAATCACTAATACATGTGAAAAATATTTTGAACTGTCTCATGTGCTTGGCTGTTACCAAGATGAATTCTCGGGGAACGTGCTTATGAGAATAAAAAAAAAAAAAAAACAAAAAAAAAAAAACAAAAAAAACACATGAAAAAATGTGTTTTTTTTCCTTTAAAAAAATGTGGTGTTTTGTTTTGTTTTTTTTTTTTTTACTAATTCAGAAATTTTACAAAGAGGTCAATTTAAGCACATAAGCAGTTCCTAAGTAGAAAGTGGCAGGGCATGGATTAGTAGTAGTAGAATCATTTATGAAACTAAGCCACTCACTAAAATGCACACAGCCTTCCATGGATTATCATCGGAATACTTTTTGTTATGATGTTAGATCTCTGAAGGTAGGTTATAAATCCGTTTTAAACAGAGGTGCTTTGTTCCCCACACCCCCTCCGCTGCCTTTATTCAATGTACATATGATATCTAGGACAGGAATCAAATTAAAAAAAAAATCAAACAGGTGGGCATGCCTAGAACCTTATTATCAGCAGAGTTTTTCTTTGCTGAAGTCTAGCGAAAAGTAATTTTTATTGTTTGTTTGTTAGCAGTCTAGTAATTTATTGGTATGGTTTAATGTGATATGCCTGCCTCTGGGTACTGAACAACAAATGGTAAAACTGAACTATCTATGCAAGAGCCTCAAAGGGCATCTGAAAATCAGAATGGAGTTCAAACCATCACCAGGCAATGTTTGTTCATTTAACTTTAATTATTTTCTCCTTGAGAATGGTACTAATGAAACTGAATATCTTTCATGGTTTCGAAGGGCCGTTTGAATAGTCTGTAAACAGAACTAAGGGTAGACAAGAGATCTGGCCGAGCCAGGGGGTTGCTAGGTGATGTAGAATGTAAACCCACAAACTTGTTAAGGTTTGCTTTCCTTTCATGCCACTTTCACACACTCTCAAAAGTTTTGAGAACTGATTTTTCAGGTGGCCATTAAAAAAAGAAGAGACCCCCTGCCTTCGAAATTCACTCCCCCCAGATGCTCTGGCAGATCCAGAAGAGATAAAATCCATTTGACCTTTGGCTGTAACCTGGGAAACTTTTGGTTTTCCCTAAATGTAAGACCGTACATTTTCTAGATGCCCATAATTTAAGAAACAAATCCACAAAGATTGATTTTTGAACTTCAAAAAGACATTTCTAGTCTTCATTTTTTAGTCAACTTTGAATAAAATTAAGATTTCCCTCCAGAAGAAAAACTGTGATCACAGCTTAGCACAGATTATCATCAGGACAAACCTTTCAGTTTGGCCACTCGCTTGAGTCTCGTCTGGCCTACACCAAGTGTGACTGCCTGTGAGGGGGTCCCTCCCGCCCCTCCCCCAGCTCCTTTCTAAGTAGCTGATCAGAGATTGTCCAGTAAGAGCACTTTATTAGATCATCAGCCAGAGGGGTTCACAAGTACCGAGAGCAATGGGCTCAAATGCGGCACATCAGTTTTAATAGACCAGGGGCTACTAGTAAACTGCAGATACTGCTGAGAACTTTCCTTGCACTGAACCCTTGAAAAAGCACCGTCTCTCCAGCTTAAATGCAGCTGCCTCTTTCAATGCCGCAAATGGGTAAATTTGACAAAAAAGCCACCATTAAGACTACATGAAAGGCTCAAGACAACATCCTTTCAATGCTTTGTACTTCAGTAATCAGATGTACTTACTCACCCCCTCCCCCAAACCCGATCAAGAACTATTTCTGAATGGTAGGAAATAATTCCACTTTGTACATCTTTTAGTTAATCAAGACTTTCTATTCAGCAATTTGACCTTTTGTTCAAAACAGGATTATCAGTTTTTTCGCCAGTTACCAAGGGCGACTCGCATGGTGAACATAATTGCAATAATTTGCAAAACACCATGGCAACCCACATTACAACTAGGTAAATACTGGGCTTTTGTGCTACATTGTTATTTTCAGAGATGCTGAAGTCAAAGAACGAATGACAAATGAACACAAAATTTATATTTGCTTTGTCTCAAAAGAGAAGAAAATTGATAACAAGAATTGGGGGGAAACCGACTACAGCTGTAATTTCTAACTTGATTAATTAGGATGGTAACAGTCCTTAACAGTATATTCAACAAACAGCCCTGACTTCGTCTCTCCACCCACCTCTCTCTATACCACTACCCCTCTCCCCCCTACCCAGACAAATTTTTTCAGCTTGGAGAACAAACATCCCCCATTTGCTCTTTTCTTCAACTTAATGGAATCCTTAATTGCAGAATATTGTTCTCCTGCTCTTCACAGCACTGAAAACGGAGAGAAAAGAGGAGAGGGCCAGGGCAGACAGGGAGCTACAGTCATTTGGTTCCTGCCTCTTTTGGACACCCCAGGCCCAATGATGAGACGGCATTTTTCTGGTATCAGCTGCTGTTTTGAGGCAGACAATAAAGTCAAAACTATTTAGCGTTGCAGAAAAGCCACTTCTTTCCTTTTGGCAGTACAAGGTAAGTCTACATGCCGAGATGAAGTTTCATAATGTAAATGCCAAAAACAGAAGATGAGAAACTAACAATTTTAAAAACCGTACATTTTTCCTGTAAATAAAGTATTAACTGCGGTTCTGTCCAAAAAGCTGTTGAAATGCATGCTTGCTATTTGAGGAAGATACTCAACAATATTACCAGTGTGCTGAAAACCACTTTATACGCAGAGCCCAATTCATGAAACAAGCTAAAAATACAAACTGAGCACTACGAAATTAATACAAAAATCAAAATCATATTTTTAGTAGATAAACATGGTCTCACAAACAGTATGCTAATCTTTTCCGTAATAAATGTGATGATTGGAAAAGTTCTATCAGAATTGTTTTTACCCAGGTACGACTGGCAGGTTCTACTGCATGGTAAAGGAGCGTTTTTTTGTGTTTTTTGTTTTTTCCAAGAGGAACAAATTCTGTTGTAATGCCTAGCTTTTCGAAATTATCAAAATTGACTTTCCCATGTAAAATGGAATATTTTGGGAAGAGAAAAAAATACACACAGAAAGGGCTTGTGGAAGTTATACACTGCCGAGATCTCAAAGAATAAGCAGCTCCAAATGCTCCCGCAACACAGCCCAGCCTGCCTTCCTTCATCTGCCTCACGACAAGGCAGAGCGGAAGGACTCTCTGAAGTGATCTGCATATTTCCCCTAACTTTTGAAAAATCAAATGAACCTGATCCTCTAATGGGTCCATTCTTATTTTGTCAGGGCTGAAAATTCCCAGGCCGATCTCTAAGATTCAGCCTGGAGAAATCACGATATAACATGCCTCCAAAACTACAGATGCTGTGATTTCTCCCGAGGAGTGGAAATCAAAAGAATGTGACACATTAACTCCTTCTCAGTCAGTGACAACTTCTTTACATTTGGAAAATATATTTTATTTTCTGGTTTAGTTCATTCTGAATTTACCATACCTGTATTAAGCGCATTCCTATCAAAAGTCTAAATGTTAAGAGGAAATATATCCTTTAATGCCAAATGATAAAGGGTTGAACAAGCCTTCGGTACTTTTTGATCAAATAGAACTGATGATAGATCATAAAGTGGGCCTAAAATCCCCATGACACTTGAACTTCTTTAAGAAACCCTTATATATAAATGAAATATTTTGTGTTCTAGCTGGAATTTCTTCACATGTAACATTTTACCCAGTATATTGTTCCCTTCCCTCCCCAACCTTTTGTGGCTTCGGTTCGTTTTTTTTTTTTTTTTTCCTTTTCTTTTTTTATTCCCTTTTCTCTCTGTCTCGGTCTCTTCTTTTTTTTTTCCCGACTGGGTAAGACACTTGACTTCTATTTGTGAAATGCACCATCCTATAATCCATCCAAGTCCCTATAATGCCAATAAAGTGCCCAAACCCCGCAATGCAGGCAAATTGCACGGCATCTCTAAGTCCATGCCCATGGCCGATGCAGAATGAAAGCTGGCACTCCACATGAAAGCCACCTGCTACCGCTGCCCTGGAAACCTTCTAGCTCTACAATTCTCAGCTCTGACTGCATATTGGATTTACCAGGGGAGCATTACAACACAGGCTGCTGGGCACCACCCCAGGGTTTCCAATTCAGCAGGTCTCCGGATAAGGCCCAAGAATTTGAGTGTCTAACAAGCTCCCAGGTGATACTGCGGCTGGCAGTCTGGGGACCATGCTTTGAAAACCACCATTCTCAGGTACAGAATGGGCATCGGGAATTTAAAAAGCGATTCTAATGTGTAGTCATGGCTGAGATCCAATGTCCATATTATTCTCCTTCTCTCTTGTTCAAAGACAACTACTGCTTGTTATCTTCTGAAGAATGAATTTTATACACAGAACTGTACCTTAAAAACTTGTCTCTCAACTTTTCTCCTTCAATATTTATTCTTTCTTTAGACTCTGTTGATATGACTTTCTCTTCTACTCTTTCCAAGTTCTCCATACACCATCTGAATTAGCAAAGCCTCAAACCTGACTTAATTCTACTGAAAGAACTGACCAACTCTACTTGGTTGACATCACACAGGCAGTGGAGTTAACGTTCTTCTTTTAAAGAAACCAATAAACAAGAAATCTTACTCTAGCAATAACAAGAGTCCCTACAAAAGTAACAGAATTTCAGGAGTGGTGAAAACAGGGTCTATGAAAGAAAACACAACTACATTTTTGACTTTGGTAAATACTATGAAATAATATATTTGAACTATAAGTATCAAAGTTGGAAGGGACTTTAGACTCTAGTCTGATCCTTCATACTCTATCGGAGAAAATGAGGCCCAGGAAAAAGTGAATTCCTTGCACACTGTCACAGCAATTGGCTGTAGGGCCACCTGGGTCTCTGAGATTATAGCCCAGTACCCTCTACTGTCTACACCTATTCTGCTTAACACAGGACTCAGGAGCTATATGTGCTTCCTGAATACTTGGATATGTGGCTAGTCCAAATTGAGATGTGGTGCCAGTGTAAAAGATAAAGCAAATTCCAAAGACAGTTGAAAAAGGCAATATACTATATTTTTAACATTCATTATATATTAAAACAATGTTGTGGATATAATGGGTTAAGTAAAAAATTTTTTGTTATATCATGAACTCTCTCTGCTTTTTAAAAATTTATTAAGTAATTTCTATTAAGCAATCTCTACATCCAACCCGGGGCTTGAACTCACGACCCCGAGATCAAGAATCCCATGCTGTACTGAGCCAGCCCCTCTCCCCTTCTTTTTAAAAACACAAGTAGAAATTTATCATATATACTCTTCTTAAACTTGTTTCACTTAGAAGTGGAGGAAATTACACTTTATAAGTACATATAGACCTACAAGGTTCTTTTAATTAGCTGCGCAGAATTCTACTGTATGATCATAATAACTCAATGAATCCTCTTCTGATCAACAATTAGGTTGTTTTCAGTCTTTCACTATTACCAGTAACACTGCAAAGAATATCTTTGTACGTGACCTTTGACAATACCCGCAAGTAACTGTACATCTATAAGGAGACATACCCAAATCGGAACTGATGAGTCAAATGGCACATTCATGTCAAATATTGATAGGCATTGTCAAATTGTGGTCAGAAGAGGCCATACCAGTTTTCACGCCCATCAACAGTGTATGCCAGTATTCCTTTCCTCACACCCTCACCTATATGACCTACTATTTAATTTTTGGATCTTTGTCATTCTGATAGGTGAAAAATGGTATTCATTTGGGCTTCTGTACTTAAGAGTAAGCTTGGGCATCTTTACTTGTGTGTATAAGTCATTTACATTTCTTTTTCTATGAGCTGCCTGTTCCTCTGCTTTACCTATTTTTATACTAGGCTGTTGGTCTTCTTCTCATTGATTTTTGCAAGAGCACTTTTTATGTAAGGGAAATTAGTTAGGCCTTTGTTACATGGGTTGCAAACATTTTCCCCAGTTCATCATTTCTCTTTTGGCTTTACAGTAGGTTATCTGTGTGTGTACGTGTATAATTTTTGCCCTGCAGAAATTTTTATTAATTTGTAGTCAAATTTACTGATATTTTCTCTTCTTGAATTCCGAACTATGTTGTTTCAAAAAGTCTTCCCAACTCTAAGATCATTAAAAACATCACTTTTACGTTTTCACTTTTTTTTTTTTTAAAGATTTTACGTGGAGCTCGAACTCACAACCCTAAGATCAAAAGCCACACACTCCACTGACTGAACCAGCCAGGCACCCCTACAGTTTCACTTCTTTTTATGTTTTCATTTTAATTCCAATTGGTTAACGTAGTGTTATATTAGTTTTAGGTGTACAACACAGTGATTCAACACTTCCATATATCACCCAGTATTCATCACAAGTACACTCCTGAATCCCCATCACTCCACCCTCTCCCCTCTGGTAACCATCACTTTGTTCTTTATAATGAAGAGCCTGTTTTTCAGCTTGTGCCTCTCTCTTTTTTCCTCTTTGCTTGTTTTTGTTTCTTAAATGCCACATATGAGTGAAATCATATGGTATTTTGTCTTTCTTTGACTTATTTCACTTCAATTATACTCTCTAGCTCCAACCATGTTATTGCAAATGGCAAGATTTCATTCTTTTTCATGGTGAATAATATTCCATTGTATATATACCACATCCTCTTTATCCATTCATCAATCAATAGACACACTTGGGCTGCTTCCGTATCTTGGCTATCGTAAACAAGGATGCTATAAAAATGGAGGTGCATGTATCCCTTTGAATTAGTGTTCTTGTATTCTTTGGGTAAATACCTAGGGCTCTGATTGCTGGATCATAGTGTGGTTCTACTTTTAACTTTTTGAGGAACCTCCATACTGTTTTCCACAGTGGCTGCACCAGTTTGCATTCCCACCAACAGTGCATGGGGGTTCATTTTTCTCCACATCCTCACCAACATTTGTTGTTGTTTGTGTTGTTGATTTTAGCCATTGTGACAGGTGAGGTTCTATCTCCTTGTGGTTTTTATTTGCATTTTCCTGATGCTGAGTGACGATAAACATCTTCTTATGTGTCTGTGCGTCATCTGAAGTCTTCTTTGGATAAATGTCTGTTCATGTTAGTTTCAATTTCTAAGTTTTTGACCCATTTAGAATTTATCTTAGTGTAAGGAGCAAGAAATTCAACTGTATTTTTTGTCCCCAGATGACTATTCCCTACTGATACGAACCGCCCCTTTATAAAACACTCAGGGCAACTCTTTATATACTGAACTTCCTATATTGGCTCCATCAAAATCAGGAAGGCACTCCCCAAAACTTTAATAACTGGCAGTAAGTCATCTTCTTTGTAGGAATTTTCCTGTGACTTGTTTAAAAACTAAGGAAGCTTTAAATTTGTGGATAAACTTAGAGAAGAACAGTCCCAGCCTAGAATATAACATACTTTTCCATTTACCAAGTCTTCTCGTAAGTCCTTCAGTTAACATTTAAAAGTTTATTTATATAGATATGGTATTTATTTCTTTTGTTATATTTTCTAACTGGTGGATGTTAGTGTAGATCAAAACTATTGATTTTTTAATATTAATTTTGTAACTAGTGACCTTATTAAATTCTTTTTATCTGTGGGAGTTTTTTGGTTGATCTCACTGAGATTTCTGGGTTTACAGAGATCTGTAAATAATGATCATTTCCCTCTTCCTCTTCCAATTTTTATGTATTACTTGTCTTGTCTAATTACAATAGCTACTGCTTTCAAAACCTGGTATTTACCAACATTTTCACTGGGCTACCTCTAGCATCAGATTTCCCAAGAATATAGGCCTGTAGATCTAAGAACTAAACCACCAAAGGATCTCTACAAGTGGAAAAAAAGTAATTGTATTAAAATCACTACGAGGGGGTAGTGATCAAAATCGCTACAGGTGAAAAAAATAGAATCAGTACAGATCTATGGCTCAGAATGCCTAAAATCAACTTTGGGGCTGAATTTAATTTAAGGGTATTAAATGGCTGAATAAATACTAAAATGGTTCCTTTTGTATTTGGAGAATTGGTCCTCTTAAAAGATATACACATGTTCCCATCACTGAAAACATTTCTTCTTAACTAAATCTCATTACTCTAACATTACTAATCATGTTATTACTCTTTTCACTCAACTGCTTTCTTGGTGGAGTGGTATACTTTGGTGAATGTCTAGGAGAGTGGTTCTCAAAGCGTGGTCCCCAGACCAGCAGCATCAGCATCACCTGGGAACGTGTTAAGAGATGCCAATTCTTGCCCCCACCCCCGAGACCTAGAACCAGACACTCCAGGGGTGGTGGTGCCCAGGAGTCTGTGTTTTAGCAAGTCATCCAAAGTATGGCTAAGTGGGCATGTATTTATACAAATAAAGTTTAATAAGTATAAATCATGACGCACGTTCTATAAAGCTGCAAACACATAGAGGTCACACTGAGGTAGAGTACCAGAATGACAGAAGGCAAAAGACATATGTATTATCAGCTGCTAATGCTGACATCTGCCTGTTATGCTACCTTTCCCAAAGCCCAAAATACTCTATGCCTTTCTGAATACTTAGATTACAAAATATTTTAATAAATTTTACCAGGGCCTACAATTTCTAAATAGGGAAAGAATCCCTGAAGAAAATATCACCCATCTTAGCAGATGTTTTCATGTGTACTGAAACAGGTTCAAAGAAAACTTTATATTCAGCTCCCCGGCTCTCTCGAGCTAGCTCTGAATCTTCTAACTAGCCCCAAAATCTATTTTCATGTCTCACTCATCTGCAGCAAGCCTGAGGTGCCTTGCACAGATGCTGAGATGATCGCAGGCATGCCTGTCCAGGCGCTAGCCCACCACCCTACTTGTGATTCCACTCTGGGGGTTAAGAGATGTTTCTGGGAAAAGATTCTCTTTAGCTCATCTGATGTTGCATACAATAAAACTAAATAATTTGACTTTGCTGCACAAGTACAGTCACTGAGTGTTCCTCAAGGAAAGCAGAAAATGGGCTGGAGTGGGACATTAATTTACAAAGAAGTCTCTAATCAACTCTCCCGGAAACATGCACAGAAGGCCTTGTATATTAAAAGCCAACAGAGAGACTGATATTTCCATACTGGACTTAGAACTATTATTGAAGAAGGAAAGCCTCTTGTAACAGGCTGGATTTTATGAACTCTGTGGAGATGAGAGAAGGGCTAAGCTACTGTGCCAACCGGCCCCGCACTTGACATACGTTAGCAAACACACACAAGCCTCCTGTACAGATGGTGGTGGAATACCGGAGGGATTTTCCATACCAACGTGAAGTAAGAGAGACTCTATTCCACTGCTACATGTGCAGCATCACTAGAATGTTCATGGTCATAAAGGTACGTGGCTACAGGAATCTAGAGTAGCGATGGAGCTATTCCTACGTTTGGCAAGTGGATTCCCTAAGCAGAAAGGATTCGTCCTTCGTCTAGTCCAGCTTCTACCCTGGCTGCCGATAGCAGGATTGTTATCAAAAGAGGATTTAAAGTGACTTTTAAAGTGAAAACCGCCCAACAGGGTTGTATTTTTCACATGTTTGTATGAATCACTTTCTTTAAATACTTTAATAATCGAATAATTAAGTTGAACACTTACTAAAGGCAAACAACATGCTGGACCTGTATTTAAAATGCAATTTCAATTCCATCTCTCAGGGAATGAATATTCTAATGTGGAAGATAAGGAGTGCAAGAGAATGAGCATGACTTCAGGTGCCAAAGGCTCAAACGTGTTAATATATAAGATTAAGTAGATTTTAAGGGTGGAGGAAAGAAGAGAAGAGGAAGAAGAAAGGGAAAGAGAATGGCAAGCACAGGCCAGTCCCTCAGCTCTCCGGGCTGGGCTGAGCTATCACTCAGCTTTGAACCCCTATGGCCTAGAGTAGGGTCTAATGCACTTAAGGAGCCGAAGAAATCAGTTTGTTCCATTTTCAACTGACAGAATGAAATTCTGTGGTATCAACATTCATTTGGATAGCTCAACACTCTAGCTTCCCTCAGGCTAGGCTGCCTGTGAGAGTCCAAAACTCCTTTCCTTGCAGGAGGCCCATAAACAAACCCGGTGGCAAAAGAGAAAGGCAGGGGTCAACTCGAAGCTGTCCCCTTGCCTCAGTGCTGCAGGAGCACCGTGCCTCAGGCGGCCCCTCTCACCCTAGGAGTCTCCGGGTGTGCTCACTTGGGGTACTGCAAGTAACACCCACCCTGTCTCTTCCATGGGATGTTACCGTAAGCATCCTAGGAGCCCAATGTTGTAAAACGACCTTCCAACTGTAAAGACTTGTGAATAAGCGTCATCCCCATGAACATGCACTCGGGCCTTCTTTCCTGACAATATACAGCCCAGTATCTGGGGGCCTTTCTTCCTGAAGGAATATTTAAAATATTTCATCAGGGGGGCGCTTGGGAGGCTCAGTTGGCTCAAGTCATGATATCACGTTTGTGAGTTTGAGCCCTACATCGGGCTTGCTGCTGTCAGCTCAGAGCCTGCTTTGGACCCTCTGTTCCCCCTCTCTCTGCCCCTCCCCAACTCGTTCTAGTTCTCTCTCTCTCTCTCTCAAAAAAAAAAAAAAAAAACATTAAAAAATAAAATGTTTCATCAGAATGCTGTGAAGCCATTGCCTAGTGACGGATTACTCCAGGATCGTGATGGGATCCACCTGACTTGAAAAATGGAAAACAGGGCACCTCCTCTGTCCTTTCAAGCAGATGACTCCATGCTGATGGCAACAACTAAATACTGAAAAGATAACCAACCATCTTGGTTGATGAAAGATAAACATCCAGTAAAATTACATTTTTTGAACGATTATGCATGCATTTAAAAAAAAAATTCCATCATCCACTTTCTCGTGGGGAACTAGGCTTTGCTTCTGGAAATCAGAATCATCAGAGAATTCAAAGGCACCATTACTCTCTCACCTCTTCTGTCGCGGCTTCTCAAAGTACATGACTTTGGGAAGCAGTGCCATGTGTCCAATTTTCATCCCCAGATGACCTGTAGTTCTACTGTGCAATAAGCACTTTACAAAATATGTAAGAAATATGTAAGCCCCGCCTGGAAGCTCCAGAGGAAGCTCCAAAACAATCCAGAACATCTTCTATGCTGACTGAGGAATGAAAACATGAGAACACGACCTGCCGCTAAACAACCAAAATGACTCTCCCTGTTTGCCCACAAAGAGAAGCCCAGCATTATTTAACCTTTTCCCTAACATGGACAACGTTAAAAAATACTTCATTTATAAATTTAGCGGACTCAAAGTGAGCGTGGACTGGAAATGCCACAGCGCACTGCCATTATGCTCATAATTCAACTCTCTGTTATTCAATGCAACCTAAGGGGAGCTTTTGTAAAGCACAAAACATGAACTACATATTTCTGAAAGGTCAGGGGAACACTGGGAAACAAGAAGAAAGTGAATTAGCGAAAAATGAATTCAGTGCAGATTTTTACATTAGAAGTCAAAGTTAATACAGTTTCTTGCTAAGAAGGTACCAGCGATCTCTCAGAAACGGTGACCTGTAACGTTAAAAGAACTTGCTAAATATTTCCCATAACTGGATTGTTCCCTCCACAAGGCATATAAAAGGTTCTCTTTTTCCTCTGTGTGTACAATCCGTTGTTTGCTGTAAAAAAGTAATTCTCCGAAAATGCATTTTCCTTCTTACTAAGAACCCCAGTGACTCAACAGCTAAAAAAGTAGAATCTATGAAAGATGAAAAAGATTTAGCTTAATATTAAGTTCTACTTTCATTACCATTAAAATATATTTTTTCAAGGTCACTATAAACGTTAATATAAATTACTGCTTTAAAAAGAGCATGGATATATATTTTTGGATAAAATAAAACATCATACTTTGTAAAGTTTTCATGTACTTAAAAAAATACAGAAAGTCATTTCAAGTAGAAAACTTACATTTTTTTCCTGAAGAACAAACACATTAAATTAAATCCTCAAGGCCAAAGAGACACAAAGGAAAGACCAAGTCCCTATGACAGTGTTAGGGAGCCAGGAAGCAAGGTACAAATGAAACTAGGATTTACTGTGTAACTTTAGGTCAAAAAGATACAGAGTTGGAGATTATCTCTAAGGTAAAAATTTCATGAAATAAATAAAAACGAAGAGTCTAACAGCCTAACTTCTAGAAAACTAGAGGATGTCCTATGCATATTTTTGAAAACCCACTGAATTGAAAGGGGGAATAATGAATCATAATTTTATGGGCTAACCTACAAAAATCTTCAAGAAAATAGTGAATACACGATCCACCCAGGTAAAAATTAGAAACGTCAAAATGATTATTTCTACAAGCTTCAAGAAAAATCAACCGTTTTATCGAAATAACGATACTATATAAAACAAATACGAGCAAATGTGAAATTACCAGCTCAAAATAATTTTGTTTCTTTTAGCCTCATACTCAAAAAACCAGTTTCCAATCAATAGTAGTATTTTAAAACAAATGAAAAAATTATTTTGTCATTAAAGTAGTGCATTTAGGCAAATCTAGTCTATTTTAACTAGTCTGTTTTAAAATAATTTAAGAAATAAGAAGTATAAAGATAAAAAAATCTTAATATGCAGTTTGGTAAAGTTCAAGTCAGTCTTTGAACAACACGTTTATCTATCCAGTAAAGCTTGTGTTAATGCGATGTAAGAGTTTGGCAAATTCAACTTTAATGGAGCATAAAAGTGCTTTTGCTTGAAAGTGAGATCATTTTTAAAAATTCAAAGCATGATCACTTTTTCTTTTTTCGTAGGAACAATCTGATACAAGCAGCAAAGCTTAAATAAACTAGAAACATTTCAAATGATCCATAAAGGATTAATAAGCACTGCAGGAAGTCCTATAGGCTCAGCGTATACATTTTCCATCTTTCCCCCCCATGATGGGCATGATATGAAATTCTAAACAGAACTGAAGTTTCAAAGTATCTGAATGTTAAAGGGCTCTCATGTTGAGGTGAGAGGTTGCAACTCAGGGCTCTCTAATTTGAAACGGATCAAAATCACGGTGGTATTTAGGACAAGAATCATTCAAATTTGGACATTCAATTAAAAAGGTCTTCTTGCTGAGGGTAATAGCCAGTGGTCAGAAGAAAAGTAAGGCAAAAGGAGTAGTGGTAAGCTACAGGCCACTAATATAACAAGAACAAAATGACAGCTATTATTTTGGCAGAGATAATCTATGCTGAAACACAAAACACACGCACACAATTTCTTTCAATACAATTTTCTTGTCTTCCCACTGACTTCTGTGATTACCACAGAAAGCAGGGTTCTAAACACATTTCTCAATTGAATCCTCAATCAATAATAGTAAAAAATTCAGATGGAAAATATGGGAAAATGCATTATGGCATTAGTAACTGTTTGCAAAATAGGCTGAACTTCTCCATATGCACAGAAGTTGATAAGAAGAAACCTCAGACACCTAAAACAGAGATCTGTCATCCCAAAGCTCAGTCGCACTGCCTGTGTTCATAAAATTGAAATTCTTCTCATTCTTAGGTTGAGCAATCTTCCTTTCTGATCCTCCTAACTACTAATTCTTCAAGAATAAATAGACCTCATAAAAAATTCCCTGCTTTAAATAAAAAGGTAAACAACCCCCCAAAACTACAAAGGCCTATTTTCCATTAAAGATAAAACAGCCAGTTTTCTTTATCTGTAAACATAATTACGACTCTGTAAAGGGTCCAAAGCTGAAGTCAGCAAGACCGTGGCTCTTCAGTAAACCCTCAGGTTTACTCCAGGGAGTAGGGGGGGAAGCAAACAGGGGGGGGGGGGGGGGGTGTGCGGAAATATTCCTTAGTTTTTACACCAACTTTGTAATGTGCATATCTTTCAACCTCTAGTGTTTTAATAGTTCCTTGACAGAAGCATAAATTATTCATGCTACCACAATGAGATTTACTTTCTGAAAATGAAATGCAAATAGTAAATGAGAAGAGTGACATTTAACAATACCAGTGAACGTTGGGATCAACAAGAGAAAAGCTGAAAAACAGACAAACAAAAAAAAAAAGAATATGTCTCAAGTTAACAGTCTTATGTGGGAGTTACAACTGTCAAGCTTTCGTGTATCGGCCATCGCTGAGAATACAGAGGGCCCTTACTAAGGTTTACCATTAGCAGATGGGTAAAAAAAACAAACAAACAAACAAACAAACAAAAAAACGCAGTTAAGGCAATTAAGACTTCCATAGGGATAAATTCAATCATTTACTGAACACCTATTTTGTTCTCTGAATTTTCTAGTAACCTGATAGGGCAGGATGCAAACTGTCACTCTTACATGGAAGATGCTTCCTGAAAAGAGAGTGTGGGGTTTGCACTGGAGAGGCCCAAATTTAAATCCCAACTCTACAGCCTACTCTCCTTCTAACACTGGATGAGTTTCTTACTACAAGATTCAGCGTCTTTATCTGTAAAGATGGAAAAAATATCACCCACCTCACAGGGTTGCTACAAGAATTAAATGATAGCATGTATGTAAAAAAAAATGTTTAGCCAAGTGTCTGAAAGCTCAAAAAATACTAGCCTTTCTCCTTTCCCCTGCTCTCCGCAAGTCTACAAGCTTATAGGGAACACAATTATTTGCTAAATGAAAGAATATAACTACAAGAGACAGTAATAAAGAAATTGTGGGAGAAAAGTTATACATTCAAAGTTCTCTAGGAATTCAAAGGAAAAACAAGTTGTAATGTCAATAAAAGGCTTCCCACAACTGAGATCAGCTTGGGTCTTGAAGGTGAGAAAAATTTAAACAGAGAGAGATAGGAAGTGGGTGAGGACAATCCTGGCAGTTAAAAAAAAAACCAAAAGAAAAGAAAACAAGAGGGGGGGTTTCTTTTAATGAAATCATTATTTCTCCGTATGGAAAAATCATGATTTCGACAGTGGCAATGAATGAGAGAGCATGTGGGGAGCAAAGGCTGGATTATAGAATGTCTCAAATGCCAGAATAAAGACTTGGGCCCTAATTTTGTATAGAGTTAATTAAACCACGACAGCACCCATGAGTGTGTATAAAGCATGTCTATTATATTCTAGAGTGGACCATAAAAGAGGATAGGGCTAAGGTCAAAAAATGGTCCAAATCCATTTGGCTTACCGGCAGTATTATGTAACCCATAAAGGGCAACCATGCTGAAAAAATACAGAGTTCCAGAAAAACAAACATGAAAGCTGAAAAATTTGAAGAAATGATACCGAGTCATCAAGTACAGAGCTGAAAGAAATAAAAGAGAAAGATGAGTGCTATTTACAAATACTCGAAAGGAAACACAGGGGAAGGTACTTGTATTTACATAACGTACAACACGGGTGGGTAGCAGGCAGTGAGGCCTAGAACAGAAAGAAGAACGTTTAGATCAGCCACGGGGAAAAACTTCTAAATGTCGAGCCTGCGAGGATGAGAAGATGGCCCAGCAAGACACTGCAGCAGTACCATTAATGCAAAATATTCAAAAGACTTTCAAAGCACAGTGGCAGAAAGATAGATCTCTCAAGATGCAGTGTTTTCGCCTGGGTGACCCGCAGACGACACGTTAGTTCTACAATTTATGACTTTTGGATTAAAGCTGGGAGAGGGGGGTGTCCTTCCAGACATGGAGAGCCCTTAATGATAGCACAGCTACAAAACTGCACAGTGATCAAGAGTTACTGAACTAAGAAAAACCTCGGCAAGTACTCCCTCAATTATTTCAGCCCTTGGGCATTTCGATGGGAAACTACTCATTGATATTATTCTTTTTCCAACATTCATTTTATAGAATATCAAGACAGAGTCAAATGTTGACTTACTATGGTAAATAGAGGGGAAAAAAGCCTGCTTTGATTTCCTTTCCTTTATTACCACCTTGGTTTTGTGTTTTAGAATGTCGATTATGTTTGAAAAGAGGGTGGAGGATGGGGGGGGGCATGCTCATCCCTTCAATGAAGACAAAAGAAAGCTATTTCATTCTGCTGTGTGAGTGTTACCCCCCATCCACCGCCTTAAGTCTCTCACCATCATACTGAACTGTGACTTTCCACAGGGTCCTGAAAAATGTACTATATTTTACGTGTTATTCTAAAAGAATTAGAAGGCAATTACAGGGAAAGGAAAAAAATAGGGCAAAAATATTTTTGTGTTTTTAGACCAGCTAAAATTTTCAGAGTTGAAAATGACTAGAGAGGGAAACTGTTAGGTATTCAGAAGGAAAATGTGAATGTTTTCCCAAAGGCATTATTAACAATTAATAATCATTACACTGGTGCCTTGTTTACCTGACCTTGTGTAAATTCAGCAGCCTGGTAATTAGACCCATATTTTGCACATTTGTATATTTCCATGCATAGATTTGACTCATTCATTCATCCATTAAAATTTGCTTGACAGACGTAGATGAATAATCAAGCTACAATTTGTATTTACTGGATTATAGAAAATTGCCCAAACTGTTAAGTTCAAGGAAAGCGCATTCTTGTCTCTCTCTTGTGACTGATGTAAAAGCAATTACACATCAGAGGATTGCCCCAAAGCTCTCAGAAGCAGTGGCACTGCTTTTGCAATCTGGGGTCTTTAACGGTATCTTTTTTTCTGAACATAGAGACTGCTAAAGATTAACTCTAAAAGAAGAAAGAAAAGTATCCCTGCACAATAAGTTTATCATTTAACTCACTACACTATAATTTCACATTAAAAAGCAATGCGCCGATCAACTTCTACATCCAAAACAAACAATAATGCAGCTTTAGCCCATAAAGACTGTACAGGCAGGGGAAGTTTTGAAAATGAGAAACAAGCAACTTTTGGGGGGGATAGGTTTATGACAAACACTCCACCCCCACTCCCTTTAAAAAGCAAACATGAACAACAAAACTTGACAAAATCTCTTCCCATAGCAATCAACGACAAAGGCACTGTAAGATTTCATTATTAATGTACTTTCGTGCAAAGAAACAGAACACCCTTTAGTGCTAACTGCTCCCTAAATTCTGCTGGCCAGTACCAGCCAAACATGTGGTCATGTGGAACTGTATTTTACACCATGATACATTGTTTTGCTTTTGCAGTCACTAACCGAACCATCGCTAATACTCGTTTTCTGGTCCAAGGTACAGTACTTCTTTTACACAGCTGAAGACACAACAATTTTGCGGTCTTAAATCTCGTCAAACTGCTTATTTTGATTGTCTATTATAGAAGAAAAGGAATGATTCTTGACTTTTATAAAAGTGTGTATAACCAAGCATTACCAGATTTTTAGAACCTCTTACGTCATAAATCAAATGTTATGAAAATAAACATAAAGAAGCAAGTCTATATTTTACATAATCTTTGCTATGGACACTTAGCTCCGGAGCTGAGAAAGAAATAAGGATTACTTAGAACCTGTTTTCATAAACATTATCCTATCCATTTACGCAGCTCAAAATGCAGCCTGAAGCAGATTCTCTGGATAGGCAACAATTAGACATCCTAAAAGTGCCTCACTTATAAATTCAACAAAGAGGTTCCCCAAACTTCCAAAATATGCATCCACTTCTTGTCACATTACCAAAACCTACTCTGTTTCTTCCCCACAGTCCAAGTTTTCTTCACACAAAACAAACGTTGTGAGGCACATCGAGCAGTGACTTCTATAATGATGGACTGCAATCACCTAAAAGATCGTCAAGGAACCATGTAAAGCACTAGCTTAGAAACTACGTTGCTCTTACAAGCCACCTGCTTGTCGACACAGAAATGGGAATGCGTAGCTGCTGGTGTGTGTGACCTGATGGAAAAGTCAGTGTCCACTGAGCCCATGGCATTGTAATGGGCGCCTACAGGGTCTCGTGTCAAGACCCGGTCCTGCAGTTTAATATAATAAAACTTTGAGTCTGAAGCCTAACACAAAAGCTATTTTCCTGATTCTCGGCCTCAACAGAAATAATGGGTGGGGGGACTATTTCCATATGATTTTGAAGGAGAAGGGATATTGCTCATACAAAGCTACTACCCAGTGTGTGTCTCGGGTGATTCCCTTTTCTCTGGGGCTTATTATCTGGTCGGTTCGTTGTCTTTTGCAAAGTTCCAAGAGTTGCAAATTATGCTTCACTCTACCTGTTAAAAAAAGGGGGGGGGGCAGGGAAGAGTAAAAAAAGTATAGCTGTTCTATCAACTGTTACTGATGATGTGAAACAAAATGTCATCTAAACTCAAGTCTGTTCCCTTGCTTGAGCATATCCCTGCAGTGTGGCTTTTACTACCAACTTCAGAATGGAAGGGAGATACTGTGTTACTATTGTCCCCAAATATTTAATCCTGTATCACAAATTCGGGTCATCTTTTAAACCTGACTACGATGAGCTTTTCGAGGCCCCCTCTGGAAGTCTAGATTTCACATTCTATCATCAGCCACTTTCCTACCTATACTGATTTTCCCTAACACATGGCAAGCATCAGTGAGCAAATGACGACAGGATAAACACAACAACTCTCCAACAGGAAGCAAACACCAAGTAGGCCCCGTTACTCTTCTGCAAGAGTGCCTATGTGTCCGCTACAGATAGAAGAGCACACAAAAGCACAAATGTACCAACACACACACACGGTGCTAAGGGCTTCTCAAAATTGTATGTCTGGGTACTTAGTTCTGCTGTTGATAGGAAAAGACATGGGTACCCAGTGTTAAGATGAACCCATGCAAACAGGAGTCTGAAAACCAGCACTGCTGCTAAAAAGCCCATTTCCTGGTCATGGTCCAGGGGGCAGGAAGAGCGCTATTAGAGAAAAGGAAAGATCAACACCACACCTTTAGTTCAAGAAGCAAGGACACTTTTTAAGGTGAAAATACATTTTGTGTGTGTGTGTGTGTGTGCAGACGCATGTGTTGGGGGGGGAGGGAGGGAGGGAAAGAGAGAGATGCAAGAGTAAGTTAAACTTCTGGAGATTAGTAAGGTGTTTGAAATGTAAATTATGAGAAACATTAAAGAGGATGTTCCAGAAAATACCATCCATTAAGTGTAGAGTCATACTTGGTAAAAAAAATAAATAAATAAATAAGAAGTCACTACTACATTAAGCATAAACACTGCTGATGGTCTTTCTGAAGGTTCCCAAAGTTCCTCCTCTATTCAGATACTTAAGTCCTGTGTCTGCCATGTCCCTGGCACTATGCTCTGCTTCAGGGACACGAAGCAAAACACAGCCCTACACGGCACAGCTCGTGTTCACAAGGGGCTCACAGTCTGGGCAATAGGTGCTCACAGAGGGTTACAGAGAGCACGGGAGAGAGGAAGCCATTCTTCCTGGGTAGCTGCTGGCACAGACACTGTGCCACTGAAGGCGTGAGAAGCTCACACAGTGGGCCAGTGTGAGTGGTGGGGTGTGGTTCTAAGCAGAGGAGACGAAGGAGTGAAGGCCGGGCAGGAGAAAAGCACATGGGATCTTTGAGGAACACCAAATTCTCTTGTGTGGAGGGCAGAGGACCCGCAGTGGATGGTGAGGAGGGAGAAGGGAGAAAGACTAGCTTTTCAAGATTAACACAACACTAAGGAATTTGGATTTTCATCTGCAAGAAATGAAAACCCACTGAAGGTTTTTAAGCTGAAATGTGACATTACTAACCCTATTCTCGAAAGGTAAACTGGAAACAAGTGTAAAGAATGGACTGATAAGGCCACAGACCAAGACAGGAAGATCAAGGAGAAAGCTCAGGATAAGATAATGGAGAACTAAATTCAAGTAGTGAGAATGGAGGAACAGGCAATGTAACGGTATGAGGAACACACAATACCGTGATAGCCAACGCAGACAACCTGGGGGCTTCTACTATCCTGAGCTGGGACATACTAGAGGACATCACTCTGTGTACCTCACAAGATTACTGTGAGGAACAAATCAACAAAGGCTGTGAAAATGCTCTGAAAATGGCAATGCACAGGGTAATGTAAAATGTATATTAATGTAATGAAATACTATTTTAAAACCATTTGTCGCTTGCTTTAAAGCACATTAAATGGGCACCTGGGTGGCTCAGTCGGTTAAGCATCTGACTCCTGGTTTGGGCTCAGGTCATGATCACATGGTTCGTGAGATCGAGCCCTATATTGGGCTCTGTGCTGACAGTGCAGAGCCTGCTTGGCATCCTCTCTCTCTTCCTCTCTCTTTGCACTTATCCCACTCATGCTCTCTCTCTGTCTCAAAATAATTTAGAATACATTAAATATTTTTGGTAGGTGAGATGAGAAAAAAAATGGCGTTTAGGGAGGATGGTTCTGACAGTCCTATAAGACAGGGAAGTCAGTTAGCAACATTTTCAAAGTTCACACAGCAACCCTCTAAAAGCTCAAAATAGTTCAAAACAGAGAGAGTATTCTATTCTCATTCAAGTTGCTGCTGCACGGTGAGTTAGTTGCAGAATCCCACTACTGTTATCTGATTCTTCCAAGGACCACTAGCAAATGCAACCTAGGGAACATCCCATTTATTTACTGTAAGTGAATTTTTTAAATAAAAATTATATATATTTAAGGCATACAACATGATGATTTGATACACACGGTGAAATGATGACTACAGTCAAGCTAATTAACATGTCTTCTCATAGAGTTATCCCTTCCTGTGTTTGATGAGAACACCTGAAATCTACTCAGCAAATTCCCACTCTTCGATACAGTCTCACTAACTACAGCCACATGCCACACACCACATCTCTAGGCTTCACCCTACGCAACCACAACTAGGTACCCTTTAACACCTCCCCTGCCCCATTTTGACTTTTGGGCCCTGCTAGGGGAGTTCTAGGCCTGAGAAAAACTACACACCTCATACAGATGGGAAGCTGAAGCTACTCAAATAGAGACTATGGTGAGTCACAGTCACGACTGAGAGGGTGGTGACAGGACTGCATATCATAGAACCACTTCAGATTGTCGTCAAGAAGCTAATTCCTCAGCATACACAGGAGTGGATGAAGTCATGAAATCATTATACAGAGGGTCTCCTAGAAGAGATACAGGGAAGATGACATTTCTACACATAAATACTCCTAAGCCTAGGCTTATACAATCCTAGCCACAACAGAGAAGAGACAAGGTTGAGCAATGCTAAGTACCTGCCATTTGTCAAATGTCAGTGATATGCCATGAAAAACGTGGAAATATTAAAGACGCTATGGTTTTTTTTCTTTAATAGCATTATTTGCAGTCAAATAAGAACTCATTTTTAGAAATTTAATTCCTTTCTCATCTATAAGAATGTGTTGAACTTGATACAGGTGTGAAAGCATATACCTTTTCATAACTTCATATATAGAGAGAAATCTTACATGTAATAATAATCAGATATTTCATATACAGAAACAACATTTAAAATACTTAGTGGTTATTATTATATTACATTAGAATTTACCAACATTTGTTTTTTTTGAAAGTTTAGTAATCACACGAGGGAACTTCTAAAAACACCAAAGTCCTTGCCCATGCTCAGAAATTCAAATCTAATGTTCCAAGGTGTACTAAGCCATCAGGTACTTGTTTTAAAATGTACTCGGGTGATTCTAATGAACAATCAAGACTAAGATCCACTGTCTCTGCTTAATACAGAGACAAGTATATAATAAAAAAGAAATGGGGATGCCTGGCTGGCTCAATCGGAGGAGCATGCAGCTCTTCATCTCAGAGTTGTAAATTCAAGCCCCCACAATGGATGTGAAGATCACTTAAAAATAAAACTTCAGAAAAAAAAATGCCATGATGAAAAATTCCAAACACAGCATTTTCAGAATGTCCTACTTTTCTTAAAATGTTCCCTTGGTTTTCATAAAAATATTTAGGGTTTTTAAATGGCTGGGGCAACATCAAGATTTCTAAGATGCAAATACTTTATTCTCAAATAGGACTGGAGTCTGTTCCATTTCATTTACTAATAAGGACTATATTAAAATTCATTGCTTCATTTTTCTTTTCTCCTTTAAGCAGCTTCATTGTTCTTTTTTTAAAAATATTTATTTATTTATTTAGAGGGAGAGCACACAAGCGAGTGTGGGAGGGGCAGAGGGAGAGAGGGAGAGAAAGAGAATTCCAAGCAGGCTCTGCACTGTCAGCACAGAGCTCATCTCAGGGTTTGAACTCACAAACCCATGAGATCATGACCTGACCTAAAACCAAGAGCCAGATGCTTGCTTAACCGATGGAGTCTCCCAGGCGCCCCAGCAGCTTCATTGTTCTAATGAAAACAATACACGCTTATTGTGAAATCTTCAAAAAGAGAAAATATAAAAAACATAAAAATCAGCTGAACTTTTCGCCATTCACACATGACTTTTGACATATGGGAAACATCCTTCTAGAAATCTAAGCATGTGCATGCACACACATACACACATATTTTACATGACACTCTTTTTTGTTTTTATTTATTTTTAAAAATTTTTTTTTATTTTACATTTTTTATTTTTGACAGACAGAGACAGAGCACACATGGCGGAGGGACAGAGAGAGAAGGAGACACAGAATCTGAAGCAGGCTCCAGGCTCCAAGCTGTCAGCACAGAGCCCGACGTGGGGCTGGAACTCACAAACCGTGAGATCATGACCTGAGCCAAAGTCGGACGCTTAACCCACTGAGCCACCCAGGCACCCCTTTTTTCATTAAAAAAATTTTTTTTAAGGTTTATTTATATTTGTGAGAGAGAGACACACACACAGTGTGAGCAGGGGAGGAGCAGAGAGAGAAGGAGACACAGAATTCAAAACAGGCTCCAGGCTCTGAGCCATCAGCACGGAGCCCGACGCGGGGCTCGACCTCATGAAATGTGAGATCGTGACCTGTCGCTTAAGTCAGATGCTTAACTGATTGAGCCACCCAGACGCCCCTACATGACACTCTTTAAGCTGGTGTTTTTAAAAACTCAACAGTATTCTGTAGCCAAATATTAGAGCCAAAAATAAAGATTTATAAAATAAATTTTAAGGGCTGCATATTAACTATGCGTTTATATAGAGTATTTTTAACGTTTCATGAGCCCTCAGTATTTTTTGAGAACCAGCTGATTCACCTGTGATTCTCTGAACTACAGAAATAGCAGAATGAAAAATTACATAACTGTATTTTGATATACTAAGAAATATAATTGGAAAACAAAATTTAAAAAAACTTTCTCCAAAACAAACTCCTTAAGTATAAATCTAGCAAAACATATACCTGACCTGAATGCTGAAAACTACAAAATGCTAATGAAAGAAAAAAAAAGACCTAAATAAATGGAGATACATACCATGTTCATGGATTGGAAGACTCAACATAATAAAGAGATCAATTCCCCCCAAAGTAATATATAGATTTAACACACTTCCAAGAAAAATCTCAGCAGGAATTTTTGTTGATAAACACAAACTGACTGAACTTCTATGGAAAGGGAAAAGAACTAGAAGAGCTAAAGCAGTTTTGAAAAAAATAAGATGGGAAATCACACTAATTCTTTCTATAAAGCTACAGTAATCAAGTCTGTGGTGTTAGTAAAGGAATAAACAAAGAATACAGAAGCAATCCAATGTGGAGAAACAAGTCTTTTTAGTAAGTTGTGTGGGAACAATTGGATTATATAGTCCAAAAAAAAAAAAAAACCCACTTGTCCTAAGCCTCAACTTAAACAGAAATGAACTCAAAATGGATCAGAGATCTAGATGTAAAATCTGAGTTTGTAGACAAGACCAAAAAGCATGATGTATAAAATGAAAAAATGACATACTGGACTTCCTCAAAATTTAAAAGTTTTGTCCTGTGAAATGCACATTTAAGAGAATGAAAAGACAAGCTAGAGACTGGGTGAAAATATATGCATACCACATATCCAACAAAGAACCTGTATCTAGAATATATAAGAAAACCCTGAAAACCTAACAGTAATAAAACAAACAATCCAAATAAAAAACGGGGGAAAACTTGGGACACTTTGCCTAAGATGATATAAGAGTGGCAAATAAACATATCAACAGGTTGAAAAATACAAGGATGAATATAAAACCACTAACCATCAGGGAATTGCAAATTAAAATCATCATGAGATACCACCACACCTATTGGAATGGCTATAATAAAAAATGCCAACAATACCAAGTGTCAGTGAGGATACCTAGAAACTGGAACTCTTAAAATATGCTGCTGGTGGGAATGAAAAATGGTATAACTATTCTGAAAAATAGTTTGACAGTGTCTTAAAAGAGTAAACATACACTTTTAGCCAGCAAATCTGCTAACGTATTTATGCTAGAAGAATGAAAACATACCCTCACAGAAAACCCTATACACAAATGTTTATAGCAGCTGCATTCATAATTGCCAAAAACTGGAAACACCTTTCAGTGGGTGAATGGATCAAATAAACTGATACATACAATGGCATAATAGCCAGCAATAAAAGGAACTAGGTGAAAGAAGGCAGTCTTGAAGGCGGTGTACCATAGAATTCTCACCCGTATGACCTTGACAAGACAGAACTATAGTGACAAGAACAGATATAGCTGCCAGAGTCAGGGTAGGAGGACAGGTGACTAGAAAAGGACAGCAAGAAGGAGTTTTGGGGTCACTGGAATTATTCTGATTCCTGATTGTGGTGGTGGTTACATGAATCTAACAATGTGCTAGAATATGTAAAACAACAAACTCTGCTATAGACGTGGGTGGGTTGAAATGGATGCGTATTTGAAAAAAAATGAAAGCATATTTGAATATAGGAAAGTTAAGTGATCCTTTTAAGTGGCTCAAGACCTAGGTCTAGTTTCTAGAAAGCTGGGACAGTGAACATAATTACTTGCGTGCTGGAACTGCTGCTCATGATGTTAAGGTTGTTTTCATGACTCATTGCAAGAAAAGTAATGACTGAAGATATCACTTCATTTTCTTTCCCAAATCCTCATAGCTAAAATTCCCAATGGAAATGTCAGAACTTTTCTCCAACATTCTTTGTGGGAATTGCCCTTAGTATTTCATTTTATATTCACAGATCAAGTACCTACCCAACCCTAGCTAAGCAAAGAAACACACACATTACAAAGTTTCATTTTGCGCATCTCTGGGAATGGCAACACATTCGCTATGGTGGATCCCAGATGGAAGAGAAGGACAGGAAATATGGTGCTTTGTAAGCAAAAGTGGTACTGCCCAAGATAAGCTAGCCACCTAAAGGAACTGATTTTAAAAGCGTAACTCACAGAAGCAGCATACGGTAATTATGGGAAAGGGATATGGGTGACGGAAGCATTCCAAATCTTGACTGTGGTAGCAGTTACACAACTCTGTGCATTTGTCAACACTGAGAACTGTACACACAAGAGTGAATTTTACTGTATCTAAATTTAAAGATACATTTTCAAAATGAACCAATACCACTCACCCCAAAAAGTTGCATACTTGGAAAGCAGAAATAGAGTGTCACATACCATATGCCATTCAAGATAATGGATTTTTGAACAGTAGAGTACAAAAAGTTTATTGGTATGGTTTCAGATTCCACACTGAAAATAACCTGTAAGAAACCACCACATTACAAGGTTTGGTATAGGTACAAAAGAGAATACCCACAATTAATGGAAAAGGCTATTAAAATACTCCTACATTTTCCAACTACGTATCTGTGGCAAGCCAAATTTTCTTCATATACTCCCGACAAAATAACATATTCCAACTGACTGGATGCAGAAGCAGATATGAGAATTCAGCTGACTTCTAAGCCAGATGCTGAAGAGATTTGCAAAACAAACAAAAAAAAAAACAAACAAAAAAAACAAAAAAAAACCCCAACATTGTAAAACAATGCTACTGTTCTTACTAAATTATTTTGGCTTGTAATAGTTATTTTTCTATAAATGTTGTTATAGAGTAGGTTCATTGTTACTTATAAAGGAGTTAATGCTTTGTAAATGTGTCAGTGTTAATTTAAAATCGAGTAAATGTGAATACATATAACCTACATAAATGAAAATGCTTTGGCATCCTCAGAAATTTAAGAGTGTACAGGGTTCCACAGACCAAAAGGTTTGAAAACCACTGTGCTATATCACTGCATATACTCATCAGCATGAGAGTCTAATTTGCTGTGAAATTTTAAGCAGGCCTTTCTTGAATCCAGGTTCTCCTTTGATCTTTCTTTACTGATCAATCCCTAAAAGCAGTGGCTCTTGAATATCACTAGACAGAAAGCTGTAGTTGAGAGAAATTATCCTAAGATGACCTATGATGCCATCCACATGGTTTCTAAATTCTTAGTATACATGTGGACATAGATCCGGGGCTATGGGTTAGTTTGGGTTATTTTCCTGGCACAATTTCTGGACATTCTTTGCTGGTGGATGCACACTGATGGCCTGCTACCCTGACCAAGAGCTCCTGAGACCTAGGCTAGCAAAACATCTAGGTTCCCAGCAGCCTGAAAAGCCTCTCAAAGAGCCAAAGAGCCTGAGCACCTATGCTGCATAAATGAGGCCAGGGACTTTCAGCAAACAAGCAGGATGGTGTACTTCACAAAATCAGCCACCCTGACTTACAATATGCTGCAGCAGTTAAAAAAAAATTTTTTTTTTGAGGGGGTGCCAAGAGTCAGGTGAGTTTTTAAAAACATCTTTCTTTTATTTATTTATTTCGAGAGAGAAAGAGCACAAATGGGGAAGGGACACAGAGAGAGGGGGAGAGAGAATCCCAAGCAGGCTCCACACTCGGTGCTGAGTCTGACACGTGGCTCAATCTCACGACTGAGAGATCATGACCCAAGCGGAAATCAAGAGGTGGGTGCTTAAGTGACTGAGCCAAGTGCCCCGAGGTGAGTTCTGAACAGGACAAAAACTTGCATACTGCTTTTCAAGATCAAACTGAGACCAACACATAGCGTTGGTATAAGCATATGGTAAAGCCACTCCTGACTTACACGAAGCACAAAACAAACCAGTACCCATCAATTACAAAACACTGGTGCTCAAGGGCGCCTGGGTGGCTCAGTTGGTTGAGCACCTGACTTCGGCTCAGGTCATGAAATCCCAGTTCATGAGTTTGAGCCACGCGTCGACCTCTGTGCTGACAGCTCAGACCCTGGAGTCTGCTTCAGATTCTGTGTCTCCCTCTCTCTCCGCTCCTCCCCTGCTCACACTCTTTCTCACTCTCAAAAATAAATAAACATTTAAAAATATATATAAAAATAAAATACAACACTGGTGCTCTAATTTTTATTAGTATTTTTTTTCAGAATCCAGGCTTTGAGAATTTTTCTCTAGTGTCTCTGAAAGGCAGCTAAATTAACTCCCTCATGAACAGTTACAGGGTTATTCCTTTTAACAGAACACTAAGCGAGATGGCATGATGCGGATATTTGTATCTTTAACTATCCATTTCCACATGTTAACCGCAACATATGCTTTCTAGGAAAACCAAACATGAGACATCCGTTGTTTGAGGCGCTCTCCTCCCTCTCTCGTTTACATGTGCAGCAGAAAACACGTAGTTCTGTTTTGCTCCTTGAAGTCCAGAAGGTCAACGGTGTGAAAATCTCACTTTTGAAAGGTTAAGTGAAATCTGTTCTGGTTCAATTTCTTACTCCACTACAAGACAGGAGCTCTAGACGACTGGAGTTAGACCTCAAGTGGAGTTTTTCCTAAATATACAAGGTTAGAGAAATCAAACTGAAGAAAGGAATTCTACTGTTTTGGCACAAGCAGTTTGCTGCTTTTACCTGCTTGTTTTCAGATATGTGACAACTCCTATGGCATTTCCTCAGCATTTCAAAAAACCTCCAATTTTCCCTTCAGAGGAGGCGAACCGTATCACAAGTTGCTGAAACCCCAGGCTTCCCTTCAGCTGCCGGGCTAGCCCTTTGCTGGGGGGCTATAATCAGCTTTTTGGACTCTCACCCCAGTCAGCCTCACGGCCTGGCCTACCCGCCAATGCTAATGCCTGGGGCCTTTGCGGCCTCCTCCGGGAAGGGTGACTACAGGGAAGATGGTGAGCAACCGGTTATTCGTGAACAGATGTCTTACCATATATACTGGGCAGAATGCTGGACGGTCCCCAGTACGGTCATAGGCCTGATGGTATCGTGACTTTACAGAATCACTTGACAGCACCAATGTCTCCGAATATATCATGAACCCATTTCGTAGCATCTTTCTGAGCACGTATCAGGGTGAACACAATACCGAGTGCTGGGCCTCGAAGTCGGGGTCTAGTGTCCTTTCCTTGCTTTTAATCACTTCCTCAAGCTGCCTTTATTAGTGTCCATTCCTAAGGCTCACTTTAGGATCCTATGTAACAACACTGAAAAACGAATTACCACAGTGGCCAACTGCAGGGAGAACCAAGAAGCGTGGTGTAGAATCATTCTGAACTGGATGGTTGAGGCAAAGCAGCAAGAGGACAAAAGCTTCTAATGGACACCTCTGAACAGGCGGTGAGGCCCCAGCTCAGGTCTGAATCTCTGGGGGTTCTGACTGTATGCAGGAACACAAGTGAGCCATGTTCACCCACCATATCTCAGGAAGGAATAACAAGCGCTAATAATGCGCCCTCCAGGGGTGTCTGGGGGCTCAGTCAGTTAAGCATCCGACTCTTGGTTTCGGCTCAGGTCATCATCTCGTGGTTTTGTGGGTTCAAGCCCTGCATCAGGTTCTGCGCTGGCACCACAGGAACCTACTTGGGATGCTCTGTCTCCACCTGTCTCTGCCCCTCCCTACTAGAGCGATCTCTCTCCCTCTCTCAAAATAAATAAATGAATTTAAAAAATAAATTAAAAAATAATGTGCACTCCAGGCACTCTCTAAGCACTTTAAATGCATCCTCCCAGACAGTCCTCTGTATGAACTTACACAGCAGGTACCATGACCATCGCTTCACAGGAGAATGAAACTGTGCCTTGCAGAAGCTCAGCAACTAGCCCAAGTCACACAACAGGCAAGCGACTAGACAGGAACCCTGACCTAGGTGTTTGAATACAAACCGCACAGTCTATTGTGAGGCTAGCAGCAGATGGTCTCAAGACTGACAGAATGACGCGCTAAACTTGCGGAACATAACGAAAGGACAGGCAAGGGCCATGGCTGTACCTGCTCCCACCTGGGCCAAAACAAAAAAAAACAAAAAAACCAAAACCTCAGGAGGAAGAATATGCAAACGTAGGGAAAGGCATGGGCAAGGCAGGAGCTGTGGTCCGAGCTCAAATCATGCAGGCAGCTTCAGGGTCAGTCCGTGATACACAACACTGTTCCCTGCAGTCAGAGCACCTCAGAATTTGGTGTGGGTCTCCTGTGAGTTCCTCAAGATCATGCTCTGGTTCTGAGCCTTCCTGGACAGGATCCACACCACAAGATTAAGATGAAATGAAACCAAAGATAAAGAGGTGCTGTGCTAACTAAAGAGTACATGTAAATGGTTCTTCTATGAGGGACGAGTCGGGTGGCATATAAGGCTCTATCTGATCCAATTTGCTTTTGAGAAACCTTTTATAATAGGTTTGAATATGATATTCATACCCTGGTAATCTGCTTTTGGCATGTCTCAGGGGATTATATTAGACCAATTATTCACTTAGATTTGTACAACAATAAATTTGCTTGCAGTGACATTCTACTCCAACCATCACCAAATTCCATTTCTTAGTTTTTCTGTGAGAACCCACCATGGCATAGTAGCGACATGTTATACGTGACTCAAAAATCACCTTGCTTGATATTCATACCTAAGAAAAATAAGCCACTCACTAATAAAAACACACGAACACTCCACCGATGGGCCTGGGGCTTCGAATACCACATTTAAAAAATGTGATTGGTGTCCGTGGTGTAAATGTATGCTTGGCTTCCTTGTCAAATGGTGGGGAGCAAGAAGAAACATTAATTCTCATTATGTTCTTTTTTGTTTTGTTTTAATGAGATTTAGGATGCGTTTTATGGATTCCTCCAGAAACAATCCTTCTCCCAGCACTGCTGGGCAGCACGGACTCGGCTGCGTGCAAAGCTGAATGAACGGGGTGGAGATGTACTGCTTCCTTGCGTGCCTTCTGCACCACTTATAATTATGCTGTTAAGAGTCTTTACAAAAAAGAAACCCAATTTATCCTTTTTAAATGTTCTAAATATAAATGCAGAGGCCAGGAAATAAACAGGAATTCCAGTAGTGCTGAGAGTTTAAACTATTTGAACTCACATACCTGTGACACTACTGCATATCGCAAGCGCTAACCTAAAAACTAACAGCCCGTATCACCACAGGTAGGAAATGAGAAATTTTGAGGGTTATTGAACACCAAATATTTGCAGCGGAACAGGAGAGAGCTACTGAACACCACCGCATGGCTCTACAACCCTTGGATCCACCTGCACAACAGAGCTCTGTCGTGACACGCTGCCACATTTGCAAGAGAAATGAGAGTAGCCATGTTGGTGATTTACACGGGTGTGGGGGGGGGGCACGGCAGGGCGGGAGGCTGCTTGCTCTCTCATTTCTCAGATTTATTAATTCCTCAAGTTCTGCGTATTCCTCAAGAAATGCTCTTTCATCAAGCACAGTGGGACACCATGGATTCTGTCTGTGACTCTGAATGAGTACATATTGTGCTGGAAAAAATAGTTTAACCAATATTTCACCAAGTTCTCCTTGCACTTTTAATAAAAGGTACCTCCGACTCAATGTCTCCCTTAACGTTATTTGTGGTGGTTGTTATTAACTTTGTCTTCAAGAAATGCATATCCATTCCAAAACTAAAAGGCTTTTATTTCTTTGTAAAGATGGGGAAAAAAAACCCAGTTTACCATGGGTTCTTCACATACTACAAAACATCCCACTCCACTTCCCGGACACGTGCCATCTCTCAGAGGCACCGACAGCTACCACACCGACGCTCAGCATCGGTGGTCGAGCGCACTCCCTTCTCTACTAGGTGCTTCCACATGTGAGGTTAACAAAGTCTCTGCATCATGAGGCAACTGACACTGGACGTTAGAGTTGGAATTCCTCAAAAAGGTAGGTCCAAAAGACACTTTTTAAACGTGACTTATGCCACAATATACTAAGGAGTAAAAGGGAAAAAATCAGGGCAAGAGTGGGAGCGCGAGAGGAAGCAGAGGTCAGCGTAAGACTGCTATGGGGACAAGGAGTACTTTCCTGCACGATGTGATTTTGCACCATGATGAAGATATTTCTGGTCTGATGCCTCTTTGCCGGATACTTTGGGGAGAAAAGAAAGTAAAGCTATGAGGTTGCAGATCAGCATATAATGAAATCAGGAGTAATCGGTGACATAGAAAATGCAAGACAGAGTAAACAACTTTGTCAATGTTCTCATGATTTTATTTGATGTGGCATTTTGTGTTAACCTGAGAATCTTGTATACTAACAATAAACCTTCTTCTAGTATGACAGCACTGTAAGAAAAGAATTTAAAGGAAACACATGAAAGTGTAACCTTTTATTGGTTCCTTTGGTTACTAACCACTAAAATATACATACTACTGAGAGCAAGGGGCTGTGGCAGAGATCACAGGTGAACCACACAAGAAAGCACAGCCCGTCCTCAGAAAGCTTCCTTTAGGAAGATTCTAAAACTGTAAGACCAAAAGCAAATTTCTAACGAATCCAACCACCAATTTCTGATCCAAGCAACTGACAGTCATCATATGCATGGCAGTGACTAGTTGTTCCAAGTTATGTTTTCTAGACGGAGGGCCGGCAACACCTTTACATTAAAATACCACGGTCAAGTGCTGTAAGTAATGCTCCTTTACAAGCGGCTAGAAAGGCTACAAGGCTGGTGAGGGATCCGTGTTGTCCCACCGGAACTCTAAAACCTGCATAAGCAAGTCATCAGGGAGAATTTAGGAATGGATTTTAGTTGACAATGCACCTTTAGAAACAAATGGCTCTTTTAAGTATTAAAAATAAGGGTTCAATGAATATTATAACTAACAGTACTTGAGAGGAACGTAAATGACCCACTCACTATACCCTTCCCAGGTAGCAAGAGGGGTCAGGTTTCCCATTTATCAGGAAGTCTTCAGGGTAGACCGCAACTCAATCTCAGACTCTCTTCGGTGGCTACTTCGTGGACAGCTGAGGAGAACACTTCAAACATGAACCAGCTAAACAAACTTCCCGGCAGCACTTGACAGAGCTACACCTATTCTTCCCATTTCCAAAGCAGTGGAGAATTAATTACCAGTTCTATGGATCTATTGTAAGTATAATAGACTAAAGAGCTATCACAGACACATTTATTGTAAAAGCACAATCCCAAGAGTGTCTAGTGGAGGGCCAAAACGATTAACACAAATGCTTTGTCAGATCAAAGATAAAACCTGCACCGCCCAACTGAGGAATGAATTCGAACAGTGGGTTATCTTTCAAATTAACCAGGGCAGTTAGTGAGGAAAATTTCATGAAAGTGTAATTCTTAGCCTTTGTGAATCCACACAGCAGGCATTCTGCCAGCTGACAAGATGATGAAATTTTCATGCTTAAAAAAAGCCCTCTTCATTTCCCAATTTAGATTAGCTAGTGTTTCTCTCTCTTTATGTGCGTGTGCGTGTGCGTGTGTGCGCGCGCGCGCGCACGCACGCATGTATGTATTTGCTCTTCTGGAGCAGAATTTAAGGGGAGAGGAAACACATATCAATTTTTCACTGTAAAATTGAGTCTTTCAAAAACATCCTTAAAAGCTCAGAGATATCGTCTTTAAATGGGCTTTTTGTGATTTTCAAAAAAACACCAGTTCAATTTTAACTTTGTATAGAGGAACCAACAAGGACCAGGGCACAAAATAAACTGTGAATTAGAGCTTTCTGTGATACCTCCAAGTCTTTCAATGTTTCCATCAGGTCCTGGGATAAAGCACTAGAGTTGTTTTCCTCCTAGGCAATTAATGTATTTAATATTCTTACTTGACGCTTTTTGTATTTCTAATGTACACTGAAATGTAAATGTCCTAGGAAATAAGAGTTCGAGGGATATAATCACTGCTATGTGGTGAAGAGAAATTCTCCACAGAAGTAAACGATACTAAGACATTAAATGATATAGATTCTCGGATATGCAGAATTTTTAATGTTTGTTACACATTTATTCGGTCAGCACCATTTATTCACGACAGAAACTAACAGGGTATGTGATGTATTTTTTTGAAAAGTGATTCAGAAGCATATATTGTTACCCTGACTTCTGTCCCTTTGTTTTTGACAACCTGATTTGATAACCTAGAACTATGTTCCTGGGCAGGTAGCATTTGGTCAAGTACCACACTCTTCCACTGTCTTCCTAAAGCTCCTTACCTATGGAGATAGCTTCCTTTCTTAATGTAGATTGTACTCCCCCTACAGTGATTCTAAGACAAAAATGAAAAACAATATGGACTCTTGTTCTCAGTCCATGGACAACTTTTATGTGCAGTGGTAGTATTTAACTTGTGAAACAGGAAGAAACCTTTTTGGTCATTAGCTTCAGAAAACAGTCACTTTATCTCAGTACTTATTACCAATATCCTTGTCTCCAGTACAGTTATTAATCTCCAGCTGGATGGCCATCGCTACCATATATCACACTGAACTGTCATCAGTAGCACGTGAGGCAGAATAACAAAAGCAACTCAACACCACGTCCCTACATCAGCAGAAGTTCCTTTAAGTGTGGGGACAGGAAAAAGAGAACAGTCTACAGTGAAGTAGAATCTAGAGGTGTTTGAGCATTCTGTATAAAAGCTCTAATCATGAGACTATTTAAGACATTAGTTCAGCATGGGGCCATAAAAAGAACGAATAAATGGATTTCTTTCTCTCCCATGCAATTACATATGACTAAGATCAGCAAGTAGAGAAATACGTTCCTAATTTTGAGGACAGTCGTATCAATCTTCAACTTCGGGAGTGATTATTTGGGTATTTTAATTAGACATCCCTTAGAAAAATCAATCAAGTGGGCACTTAACTAGAGGGAAACTGTTATTTGTTGTTGAGATGGCTGATAGACAAGACAAATAAAGCAAATACAAAAACTACAGAAACGTTGGGTTAAAAGTCTGGATGCCTATATAAGTTATTTAGCTTGGAAAATATTCATATACCTACCACGACCACCACCACCACCAGCCATACAATTCAGTTAGAAATCGATCTTTCTGTGAGAGCAGGTTGCTAACTATATAGAAGATTCCTTTTCTGTATATTCTCAACTTAGTCAAAACAGATTGTCCTTTCTTAGGGGAGGCAAGAGATGAGTTTCTTCTAGTATTAACATTTCCATGGTAAAGATTTTGATAGACTAAACACGGAAAGAAAGCTCAGAATTCTTCCCTAGAGTCAAGAATCATGCTCTGCTCAACGAGGTCTGTAAATGAGGAGATGAATAGTTTTGATTTTGGCTCTTCATGCTAAATAAAGGCCTAACATTACATGTGCTGAACATTTCATCTACTGAGGAATGTGAACCCACAGATAACCTTTATTCCCATCCAACTGTTCATTAAGTGTGGCACAGGATTATTCACTAAAATGTTTCAGATTTCCCAAAATGTAGTCATAATTATTATTTTAAAAATACCTTCACACAAACCTACTTGGGTATTTTTGACAAATACAAATTATTCTACTCCAAAATTACAACACTTCCACTCTATGTTTCTACTCTTCATCCTAATGACCTAATAATCAATTTTCATTTCATGAGTTCAATTTTAAAGAAGAAAATGCTGTATTATATGTTAACAAACACAAGTAGAAAGTAAAGGATGATACTGATGAAGTCATGGGTCTTACCTAACAGAATCTGAGCATTTTTTGGAAATGCCTTGCCAATGTAGCTTCTTTAAATAAAGTTACACTGAGCTTTCACATAACAGAAATTTCTAGATGACAAAAAACCTCATTCCTATGAACTGTTAAAACCAAAAATTAAAAAAAAAAAAGCCTTTCTAATGCAGATAGCTCACTCCTCTAGCATTCTTACGATACGTTTATAAAAATTAGCCATTCTCTTTAAAATGCCAGATTGCATTCAAAGTTAAAATATGTTTATTTTGATTTCCTTGGACAACACAGCTATGAAATGGTGTAGATTACCACATAAACATGAAGTCTTAGCTAGGAGACAGTTATTAAAATAACCAAACATGATGTTATGATTCTACTTGCCAAAGACAGGCAATACTGATTTTTTTGTCCTCTGGCCAAAGATCTGAGTGGCCATTTAATTTAGTCTTACTTAGGTAACAATAAACTAAAACACTTCCTGATTATATTCTCATTTTTCCTGAAAGCAAACATTCATTATTTAAAATACTGCTCATTAGTGACAGAAATGTAATGTTCCACAGAAAATCAAGTACTTTTTCTGCAAAGTCATCTCAAAATTTTAGTTTCATAAAAAAACCAGTAATACAAAATCACACTGTTTTATTTTAAAAGAAGTACCAAACCTAAGTAAGTTGCATATGTAAGAAACTCATTGTGGATACTTACTTCATAGTATTTTTTAATGCAACGTCTAATGTCCATGATCAATTTGTTGCTCAGCTGTACCATAAAGGTCAAAGGTGAAGCCTTACAATCGATGTTACTGCAACGATACAAGCTGGGTTCTATATCAGTTCCCTACAGAAGTCAGAACAAATACACAAAAGGTTACTGTAAGGCCAGAGAAGGTTTTTTTGTGCTTAAAAGCTAACACGTGTCCTGGTGTACAATATCCATAAATTTATTTTATTGGTGAATTTTTAATCCTGTTTTCTCAACTACTGTCCTCTCAAAGATCCCCTGAGTCACAAGAACCTCCTGCTTTTTTGCCACCATGATAACGGAATGCACACAGGTGAAGGGAAAACCCTGAAATCTCTTTTTTGTACGTTCAATAAATGATAGACTTTACGGATAAAATAATTTTCCCTCTGAAAATGCCAGTGAGGTCACACTATTGGAAATAAACGTTCTTCTTAGAGATATTGATCAAAGTTTTAAATGTGTGCTTATTCATCCCAAATCTGAAGGCAAGTGCACTGATGACATTAGTTTGCTTTCACATTGGCAACTTAATTTTAAGATGAAAGCCTAAAAATTAAGGACTGCAATGGAAAGCAATCACTTACTGTCAGCTTAGAACACCTAAAATTTCTGTAATCCTCCCTCTCTACCACCCCCTCAAATGACAAATATTTGGGGGAACGGAAGGCAAGAAGAAGAAATGTGAAAGAATTAACTATTAGCAGTTACAGAAAACGTCTTGTTTTGTTTTGTTTTAAACAAAAACAAAGCAAATATAATATATAGGAAAACTGTTGGGGTTTCTGGAGCATGTGTTTTCCTTCTTGATACTTAAACATCTTGGTTTCCTGCTCCAATCTGGTACATAACCCTACCCGCCACGCTAAGCAATTCCAGGTGGAAGAGATTTTAGAGCTTGACATCGGCTCTTCCACAGCTAGCCCATCTGCAAGTCGTCAAGCCTCCATGCAATTAACTATCTTATTTACAGCTGTAATGAAGCAAAACTCAAGGATTTAGCAAGTATTGCTGATCTGTGTCTGCCTCTTCCTTGCACTTGCTTCCAAAGACTGCTTTGTTTTGATTCAAAAAAATGCAAAACATCTGCTGTTTGTCCAAATTAACTTAAAATAATTACTTTTAATTTAGATAAAGGATGTATTTTCTTTCAGTTTCAAGGTTTTACACAGTTCTGCTGCCTACTCATTTGCCATGGCTAGTACATGTATAACACTGCAGTTGAATCAAGTAAATTGGCTAAGTTTCAAGTTCTGATCCAAGGTCAATGATACATTTTTTGGCAGTACTTCTTGAGAGGAATGTCTCCCTGTGACTTTTTCAATGCCTGACATGCAAAGACAGCAGAAAAGATAATCAGGGTACCTTTGTCAAAAAGGAGGCAAGTGGGATGTGTAAAGATAAACAAAAATTTTCCAAAAACACTTAGTTCCCATTAACTTGATTTAAGATAAAGGCAAATATTGCTCTAAGTCTTAATAAATTGGGGCTGGGGCTGGGGAATTACAGGTTACTGATTAAGGAATTACAATAAAAAATACTTTAAGATACTTTAGAATTTTTAAGAGATTCCATTTAAAAACCAAGGCCAAACAAGTACTCTAGCGAAGCCAAAAACAATATTTAAGCACATTCTACTAAGAGTTCTCAAGCAGAAATGAGGTTGTGAAGGCAGAATTCAGATGATGGTAAAATTCTTTAAGCACATGAAAGCAACATTCCCCCTCCCGCCCCGCCTTTCGTATATATAGTGGGGAGGAAAGGCCTCTATGCTAGTTGGTTAACAAAATGAAAAAAAGAAACAGCAAGAAACAACTAACCGAACCATCGAAGACACTATCGTAAATATTCTCTGTCCCACACGTGGGGCACGGACATTTGAATCTTTCACAGTCCCTGTATTTCTCCTCATCTGTGAGCTGTGCTGGGCCACCAAGTAGGGCATCATTCTCCTCATCTTTATGGTAATGATGAACTCTAAACTGGGTGGAGTCGAGTCCTATTAAGGTTAAAAGAAAAAAAAGGAACAAATTTAGAAAGGAACAATTATTTCAATTCCTGTACACAAAAAAGACCCCAAAGAAGAAAACCCACAAAGGAATGATTTTAAGTTCCTGCACACACATACACAACCATGTGAACTCAAGACAAAGGCTCACATCACGTGGACAACTGACTTCTCTCTTTACAAAAAATTACTTTATTAGATAAAACAAGTAAACTGCACTAACACAGTGCAGATATGCCCCCAGACGTTTGGGTTCAGAAGCAACTACTTCTACAGGATGGTTTTCCTATCTTCTTAAAGTTCCAGTGAGAATCTCAAATAAATGTGCACTGTTATTAAGAAAATCTCTTAAAATCAAAGTATCACCATTAAGACTGAAATAGAGAATAAAAGTCCCATTAAGGAAAACAAGTTCTATGCTATTACAACTCCTTCAAGTGCAGACACAAGTGCTAACCCTGATTTCGATGCAGTGGTCGATTCCATCTTGGCTCAGTAGTTAACAGCATGTAGGGTGCAATCTAATTCAGTGGTTAAAATTCAGTAGCAGCATCTGAGACAAAACGCGACACGGGTTTTTGGTGTTCTGAATTCAGAAATTTAAAATATGTGCAAAAACAATGGATCTACGCATTCTATAGGCCAAGACGTTCCCAACAATCTTGAAACAAAATATACCTTCCGTGTTTCAATCAAAATGATACAAGAACTCAATTGATGTATAGTTTATGCTACCCAGTTTCCACAAACTATTTAAAGAAAAGAAACATTTTTAGGCCAATTTAATTTCCCTTGAGTCAAAGCATATCTGTCAAAATCTACTATTTGGATTTACCCTTAAAGGTAATTAATACACACCGCATCCTAAAATATTTTCTTGAAATCACCCTTTAGCAATCCCTAAGAATTCTAGGTTTTTTAGAAATTCAAGGAAAGCTATCGTCTTTATTTTAGCACAAAGGTAAATAAGAAATATAAAAGTCACTGAGCAAAAAGTTGAAATACTGAAAAATACCTGAAAACTGTTTTCACTCTATCAACAGCTGCTGCATAGGTAGATAATCAAACAGATGTATTCAGAACTCAATGACAAGATCCTAAATCCTACTTGGTCAGTTTTCAAGTGTCATCTACACTTGAGGCTGACTGACACAGTGAAGAGGCGCTGAACAAAGAACAGTAAGACGGGGACTTTGAGTCTCAATTTTCTCACCTATGAAACGGAGGAAGTGTCACGGACCAGGCACTTTTGAAGTTTAAAATCAGACATTAGAGGACAAACCCCTTTCGGTGGTGCCTATCATGTGCCTATCACTCAATAAATATCGTATGAATGAAAAATTAAAATAGTGGATGAACATCATTTAATCTAGACAATATTCACTCAAGATTATGTATTTGGAAAAATATATGGAACACATGTTCATGCTGCATAGCAAGTTAACAGCTGTTCTGTGTAGGAATTCATCAAAATGAGCATTTCCTAACCTGATTGTACAATAAAAACAAAGAGTACACATTAAAAACAACTTGAGGGGCACCTGGGTGTCTCAGTCAGTTAAGTGTCCGACTTTGGCTCAGGTCATGATCTCGCAGCTCGTGAGTTCAAGCACCATGTCGGGCTCTGTGCTGACAGTTCAGAGCCTGGAGCCTGCTTTCGGATTCTGTGTCTCCCTCTCTCTACCCCTTCCCCACTCACATTCTGTATGTCTGTCTATCTCTCTCTCAAAAATAAATAAACATTAAAAAATTTAAAGAACACTTGAAAAAGTATTCTTGGTTAGTGACATCAATTACTGTAACCTAGGTCACTTGGCCCCAAGACTCACCATACATTTTTTATTTTACAAATTAACCCCTAAGAAAAACAGCAAATTAGTGAAGAGTGAGGGAAGATATACCTTGCCATTTAAAGACAAGGAGGAGCACAGAAAATGAAAGACGATGCCTGGGAATGAGGCCATTTCTTCTCTGAACTGAATGGTAACTGTTGTAAATTCCTTACACTCTATTTGTGAATCCAAATGTATTCACATAAACTCTTGCTTCATCAACAAATACGAGAAAGGAACTTCACCTTTTCTCTCATGGTATCATCATGTATCAATTTCTCAGACCAATAATATTCAAAAAGAAAGGAAAAGGAAAAACAATAAAGCCAGGTTTTCTCAACAGCAGGCTTCTTTCACAATCCAAAAATCAAGGAATGAAACAACACTGGTCTCGCACATGCACAGAAACGGCCAACCTGCAGCAAGGAAGCAGGGAAAGGTCTCCCTAGGCTTCATTTAATTTAACTTAATTTTAGAAAGAGATTGAGAGCATGCACGAGTTGGGGAGAGTGGCAGAGGGAAAGAGAATCCCAAACAGGCTCACGCTCAGCATGGAACCCGATGCGGGACTCAATCCCATGACCTGGGCTAGTGACCTGAGCCGATACTAAGAGTGGGACGCTCAACCGCCTGAGCCACCAAGGCACCCTGAAATCTCTACTTTAAATGTCCAATTCCTTATCTCCCCGTGGCAATAACAAAGCCAAGTGGCATGGCTAATTACTTCAGATTTATTCCCATGCTGACTTTTTTCAAGAGAAGGGGCTTCATCTCAGCATTCTTGGTCAGAGAACATTGCTATGTTTTAAAAATGTAAAAGGAGAGGACACGGTAATTACCTTAACATAGTAGGTGTATAATGATCCTTGTAGAAGTTACTTGGATATAAAAATGTCATAAAAAAGTGATTTTCTTGAGTGGACAACTTTAAGTTCAACAGGCAAATTAGAGACAGCTAAATTAAATCTTATTATGAAAACATGTCATGTTAAAAAATGAGGATCACTGATGCTGGAATCTTTCTTTTAAAGGTCAAAATCTAGGCTTCAACAAGCCCCAAACTTAATCAACATATGGATTAATTTCTCCAAATCCTCACAGAATTGTCAACAAGCAACTTATTTCAAAGTTTCAGGAGACTTAAAAGTTTTACTGTTTATACCGTAACTCATGAAGGCTGATGTGAAACAGGAAAAAAAAAGTATCTGGTGCTGCCACCTAGAGGTAGGTTCTGAATTTTAAAATGTGCAAAACAGAGCTGCTACATGGAACTGCATTTATAATTACGGTCCCTCCAAAATGCAACACTTTTGTTAGAAATGACATTAAAGCAAAACCTTTATGATCAAAGGTGTCATATACACAGTGTAATTAATATTAAATTGCTCGCCATACATTAAGTAATCATATTCGTCTTTGAGGAAGAGATGCAAAACTGATTTCCGAATTCCTCATCTATTCTGAGAGCTTTCACAGAACAAGTGACTTGAAGAAACAAACTTCATGCTCTATTTGAGAAAAGGAACTTCCACTTTTATTAGCCTAGCTTCTGACAGGTTCAAACATCTGGTCCAGTTCAGAGTAAAGGAAAGAATAACCTACTTGGGTCTCATGAGTTATGTGGGGGAAGAACAGCCATGGTTCTCCCTGCAACAAGCAGAAATGATGTGTGCTTTTATTCAATCCCGTGACTCGCAGTGATACAGTCACACCATTTTTCTTGGGGGGGGGGGCGGGATGGGGAGGACAAAAGGGAAAGTGAAATGAAATTAAAATTCTGTCATTTATAATTAGACAATTTATAGGATCTCACATTATTTTGGCAACAAGATCAAAGCTCTCATGTTTCAAAAAGTATTTATAGAAAGTTAACATCACAGGCACTGGGGTGGATGAGTTCAGCAGTGCTGTTTTTTACTTAAGATCACCATATTCTTTTTTTTTTTTTTTTAATTTTTTTTTCAACGTTTTTTATTTATTTTTTTTGGGACAGAGAGAGACAGAGCATGAATGGGGGAGGGGCAGAGAGAGAGGGAGACACAGAATCGGAAACAGGCTCCAGGCTCCGAGCCATCAGTCCAGAGCCTGACGCGGGGCTCGAACTCACGGACCGCGAGATCGTGACCTGGCTGAAGTCGGACGCTTAACCGACGGCGCCACCCAGGCGCCCCAAGATCACCATATTCTTAAGCACACACACCTCCAACATGACATGTAGCACAAAATTAATTTTCCTACCACTATACTTTCTAAACATTGTAAGCTATACCTGCTTTTAAGAATGTTCACCTGCCCCATTTCCAAGGAGTATTTAAAACTCTTCTGAAGTCAAGGCATTTAGTTGAGAGGCTGAAGCATTGGCCCAAGTAATTTTCTTCTTCCAAAAGACAAGGTCTCTATTAGCACAAATGCAAATAACTAAGGTAAAGCCAATTATGTGTGTCCATACAAGCGAGGAAGAAGGAAAAAATCCTTATAAATAAAACTCCAAATGGGTAAAGTGAGAAACTGATATGCCTAAGCAGGTGTTGGTAATAATTACTGAAGTTGCTAATAATAGAATTCTGCTGTAAAACTGTTTCCTAAAAATCCCTTTTAGGAAATACATCATTTATGTTTTGCACAAATCCAAGCGTTCATGTATCTGGACTTCTTAGAGAATAATACACAAACTGAGTATTTAGTATGAGTAATGAAAAAATAAATGAATTTTTAAAAGGTAAATGCTACATTCATAAAAAGCCTTATACAAGAAATTTCACAGCAGCTTTATTCAAAATAACCAGAAACTGGAAACAATCAAGATGTCCACTGATAGGAGAATGAAAAAATAAACTTGTGTAATCTAACACGGAATACTACTCAGCAATGAAACAAGAATGCATGATGCTATACACAAGATGGGTAAATCTCCAAACTACTCTGCTAAGTGAAAGCTGCTGAACACAGTAAGTATACATTATAGAAGATCATTTATATAAAATTCTGAAACAGGTAAAACTAGCCAAGGGTAAGACAAATCAGGTGATTGGTTTCTTTTGTGAGGAGGGATGATGACTGGGAAGGAAAACAAGGCAACGTTCTGGGTGATGGAAAAGTTCTGTGTCTTGATCAACAGAATATATGAGACTCTTAAGACAGTAGCATCTCACTGTATGTATGTTATACTTGAAAGAAACCATATGCCAAACAGGAGAGGTTTGTGACGTATATTTCCAAAGGACTCATATTTAGAACATATAATGCCTGCAAATCATTGAGAAAAAGACAACCCAACAGAAAAGTATACAAACACCTCACCAGGAACCCCACAAAAAGGAGATAGTCAAATGGACAATAAGCATGTGAACAGGTGCTCAATTTCATTTGTCATCAAAGAAAAGCAAATTAAGATCACGATGTTAGACCACCACATTAAATGGAGAAAACACACAACACCAAGTATTGGTAAGAATGTGGGGCACTTATACACTGAGAGCAGGGAGTGTACATTAGTTGAACCACTTTGGAAAGTTAGTAGTACCTACTAAAGCCGAACATATATGAGGCCTCCCATGACCTAGCAATTCTCCTAAGTATATACCCAACAGAAACACATGCAAGTGTTCAAGAGAAGACATGTGCAAGAATGCTCAATACAGCACTATTCATAATGGCCCAGTTGTGGAAACAACCCTCAAATGCACCGAAACGAGTGTGGTATATTCATACAGTGCATACAGTGCAATACTACACAGGAACGAAGTACAACCACACGGACGAAGCTAAAAAACGTAATATTGAGTGAAAGTAGCCAGATACAAAGAGCAAAGACACAATTTATGTCACGTCCAAAAAACGAGAAAAACTCATCTACGATGTCAGAAATCAGGATAAGAATTTCCTGGAGAGAGTAGAAGACAGTTTCTAGGAGGTGCCACGAGGGGGCTTCTTCTGAGGATGTAATAATATATGTTTCTTGAGCTCAGGGCTGACTACGCTGTTCAGTTAGGTTTTGTGTGCTTTTCTGAATATATGATATACTATTAGAAAATTCAGGTCGAAAAGGGTTGAGAGAATGAGTACTAAATATTTATGATATGCCTATGTTGGGTTCTAATCTCATAGATGCACACACCATCACCTAGGAAGCAGTATTAGCAAAAACTGAAAGAAATTGAACTGAAATATGATCAAGTCTTTAGCTCTAACTACCACTTTACAGGAAATACAGGAGAGAGAGGAACATGTTAAAAGATACCAGTAGGATGCATTCAGCAAACTCCAGAATAAGAGAAATTCTATAGGACAAAAACCCCATGTTTCTTAACAAGTAAATTGGATGGTTGCAAAAAAAAAAAAAAAAAAAAAGAAAGAAAGAAAGAAAAAAGAGAGATTAACTGCCATATGGACTATTACATTCCAATTCAAACAAGAAGGTTTTTATCTTTTTTAAAGTTTATTTATTTTTGAAAGAGAGAGAGAATGAGCACATGAGTTGGGGAGAGGGGCAGCAGGAGAGAAAGGGAGGGAGAGGAGAGAGGGATGGGGACAGAGAGGGAGAGGGAAGGAAGGAGGGAGAGGGATGGGGACAGAGAGGGAGAGGGA
>NC_064817.1:19727489-19854319 GCF_023721935.1 Panthera uncia | reverse complement strand
GGGAAGGAGAGAGAGGGAGAGGGAAGGAGAGAGAGGGAGAGGGAAGGAGAGAGAGGGAGAGGGAAGGAGAGAGAGGGAGAGGGAAGGAGAGAGAGAATATATCAAGTAGGGTCTGCACCGTTAGAAGAGCCCAATGCAGGACTCGGTCCCACGAACAGTGAGATCATGACCTGAGCCGAAATCAAGAGTCAGACACTCAACCAACTGAGCCACCCAGGCACCTCTGAAACATGGAACTTTTTAAAAGAAGTGTATCCTTAATACAACTAGGGAATACAAACACTTATTGGATGTTTGATGGAATGAAGCAACTGTGAGCTTTTTTTCTCTTTTTTACTAGTGATAATATTGTTGTTATGCTGAAAAGGGGGAATCCTTATCTTTTAGAAATGTGAGATGTAATATTTACAGGTAAAATTATATGGTGCCTAGAATTCACTTCAAAATAATCGGAGTAGGTGGAAAAGAGGAGCAAGATTGTCCACAGTTGCAGAGTGCTAAAGCTGGGTCACGAGCACCTGGGGAATTCTTAGGCCATTTTCTCTACTACTGAACACGTTTAGAATTTTCCATAATAAAACATTTTAAGAATTCTAAAGATCCAATTTCAAGATCAACAACTGCAAGTGGCAGACCTGAAACTGCCTTTCACGGCAACAATAAGACAAGTGGAAAGTATTTTGTAAAAAATAATATCCAAACCTTTGGGTCAAATAAACCCGCAAGATTTTTAATGTCCTGCAAAGATAATCCCCAAAATTTTAAGTGGAAAAAAAATCCTGATGTGCAGCACCCTCATGACCTCACTCAACTGTTTTAATGCCCTTGATGATAGCTCTAAATGTGAATTTTAACTTAATGAGATGTGTACCTCTAGAAGTGTTTCTATTTTCTTTCTTATATTTAAACCTGAGACAAGATGGTAAGTGTATGCTGAAAAAAATATTTGCAAAATACAATAGCACAAAATAACAGACCAAGGATTGCTGCTCCTACAACAAAAACCTCTCCTCCCCAGCTATGTTGGTAAATATTTTGGGGGGTGGGGTGTAGGACAGCCAGGCCGGAGGTCCCTAGGCAAACCTTTTAGAAATTAGTAATTGTTTAACCATTTTTTCCTTCTGATTTTGTAAAAACTGTCTTATTTTTAATATTACTTTTTCAATAAGGAAACTATAATTTACCACCTTTACCCTTTCCTCTTATTCATGTATGTAGATTTAATATAGTTTTAATAAAGTTTAATGCTATGTTCAGCTGTTCTCATTTATCATGTCTTAGTCATTTTTCTGTAGGCTATACAGTATTGGTAAGTATCATTTTAAAATGATGCATCTTTTTGGGGCACCCGGGTGGCTCAGTCGGTTAAGTGTCCAACTTCAGCTCAGGTCATGATCTCATGGTTCGTGGGTTTGAGCCCTGCGTTGGGCTCTGTGCTGACAGCTCAGAGCCCGCTTCGGATTCTGTGTCTCCCTCTCTCTCTGCCCCTACCCTGCTCACAAGTTCTCTCTCAAAAAATAAATAAACACTAAAAAAATTTTTAAATGATGCATCTTTTTAAAAAACTCAAGCTGTAGTTAATAATACTGCACTATATACGTGAAAGCTGCTGAAAATATATCTTAAGTGTTCTCACCACATCGAAAAAAGTTAACTACGGAAACTACATGAGGTGATGGATGTGTTAATTCTCTTGATCTTGGTAATCATTCTACAATGTCTATGTAGATAAAATCATCACTTTGTACACTTTGAATACATTTAATTATATTTGTCAATTACTCTTTAATAAAGTTAAAAAGTTTTTTTAAATTGACCTAACTTCTAAATTAGAGAAAGTCCCGTCTTCCTCTGGACACTCCAAGTATTACAAAGCCAGAATACCAGTCCCAGCAAATATTCTAAACATGCTTCAGAGTTTGGCTCCAAGTTCCCAGGGATCTTTGTTTGACTTAGGTGAGCAGTGTCACTGCGGGCCCTCATGTGCCATGTGGCGTGGCTGAGATGGCACGGGTCACTGCCGTGCAGGTCGGGGCCACTGCCATTCAGCAATGGGCTGGAAGAACTAATGAGAGGTGGGAACAGGCAACCAATCTCGAGTCCACACTGGCCTCTCCAAAGCACAGCCCATAATGCCCAATGCCAAGACCTTCATCAACTCTTCTCTAGTGGCCCAAGCTACAAGTGGTCTGTGCTTCCCCTGAATGCCTATAATCCTTTATTTTACCTGTCTTGGGACATGCACTGTGCTGTCCACTAGTCTTCCCTACCATGGTGAAATGGACAAAATGGCCCGGGCTATAATGTGAGTAAAGGAGCCATGGCCTACTCATCCTCGTATCCCTCACGGTGCCCATTATGACGCTGAGCCCAGCAGGATTCAACATTCAAGTATCCAATGAATGCACAGGTAGGCTGGGAGCATGACCCACTGGTGACACGGTGGAATGGCGCTCCATCCCAGAAGAGGTGGTTCTTATCAGCAGACAAGATAATAACCTACTTTGCCTTTGGTGCGATCTTACTGTTTAAATTTTATTAATTATGTTATAGGAAATATTTAAGATTTGCAAATGATGGTCACATATGTATGTTCTTCTAAGAGCTTGATCGTGAAAAAAGGCAAGAGTCTTAGATCAACAAAGTGATACCCGAGGCACCTGCTGGTGACATCATTCTACTCGCAACCAGCTATACTTTATCCACCCCACCCCCATCTTTTGTAGGCCTGTCAAAGGCACCCCTGACGTTGCTTGGCCTGCTGTTGCACTCATTTCTTGGGTGTTATTGGACCCTATCTATGAACAAAAACTACCTTCTGTAACCTGTGTGGGATATGGGGCCATTTTTTTAAAAGGGAATTTTTACTTTCCAAGTGAATCCAGGAACATACTGGGTTAACCATGTTGCCTTGTTTTAAACACTACTTTCAGATATTAAATTCTAAATTCTCATTCTTCAAATATCTATAGTCTCTCAGGACAAACGACAAAACTGCCCAGACAGGCACATGCCTGCAATTTGATCAATGGCCATGAAGAAATGTACTTGACAGTTATTATACAAATTACTGCTCATTAGAGGAAAGATATTACATAATTCTAAGTACTTGTATGCATGAAATATAAATTTATTAAAAGATGAAATTCAAGGATGAGCTTTAGACTATTCTTATCACTGGCCTGTTTTCTTAGGTACAGAAGACTATGTGGATGTTGGAGCATACTGTGAATATTTCCTCTACAGACTATGGAGGGATTTCATTAGAACAAGAGAAAAAAAACCTATGGTCTGGAGAACAAAAGCTAAGAGTTCTAAGTTTTCGTGGCCACGTTTCCCATAGGGCTATTGTGTAAGAAGAGTAAGACTATATTTTTTTCTGTTCACAGATGGAAAAGAGTAAAATTTCGCTTTATTTAAGCCCAATAGCAATAATCTTGCATGGGTTTCAGAAAAATGATACATATTTTACTGTGGGATAATGAGGACCATTAGTTATTAGAGAGAACAAATTATTCTCTTTCATTTCAACACACTTATTCATTCACTCATCTAATAGACTATCCTCTCTCCTTTGCACTAAAATGGCCTTCCTATACAGAACACCTGGCCATGCAACATGCCAGCAGACAGACCTCAGGAGGTATCTTGACAGGGAGAAATAGTCGGAGAATTTCCAAAGTGAAGCCACAGGATAAAACCAACACTTGATGCTTGCCTTTCATTTCAAGGAAAGCAGTATAAAAGCAATAGAAAAAGAAAAAGGTGGTGGAAAAATATACTTGCTCTCCACAAGAGTCTTAAAAATAAAAAATCATGAACTTAATAATTTTCATAAATGAAATTATGCCATTATTCCTGATTTCTTTGTACTAACTAAAAGGACAAAGTATCAAACTTCACTGAAGTTTCAACACTGTAATACATTTCATTAATCAAAGATAAAAACTACATTAAAAGCAAGAGAGTTATTTTATGTCTGTGATTAGGCAGTTGGAGAGCCTGTATTTTATGTACACATTTGTACACTTCAACTTATTTAACATTGTCAGTTCACGAACTGTAGTTTTTTTTCATATAAAGAAAACAGATTTAGAATTTTAAAAACAAATTACAGTAATTTTATGCCTACGGCTTGCACCTCTTAGAAACCATGCACCCCCTTACACTCCTCTTACTTTCCCCCCACCTCCCCACCTCCTCCACTCTCCTCCGCCCTAAAACCACAGGCTAAGGGAGAACTGGTAACAGGGGCCTCTAATCCCCTAGTGAAAAACAGCCATCCTGATTTTTCTCTGGGGGGGGCGGGGGAGGGATAAAGGATGCAGACCAGAACATGGCTCCTGCAGAGGGCAGGGAGCAAAGGCGGGCACAGAGCCGTCTGGGGAGCTTCCACGTTTTCTACAGACCTTCATGGTCCACGACATTTGCAGTCCTGCACTTCATGCACGTGGACCTCCTATGGGCAAAGAGGGAGAGAGAAAGGACTGGGGGTTTCTCACTAATACCGGCAGAGACGCGGACAGCGCCGGTAACGACAGGAGCTGCCGTGGGAGCAGAGGACGAGCACAGGACGAGGGGATAGCACAATGGAGACAACTTCACAGGCCCTCGGCCGAAGACCCACTGCCAAGCGGCACAAGATAAACACTGGAAGATAAAAAGGGGGAGTCGCAGCAGCTCCTTGGGAACCAAAGACACAGATCTTCCCAGTAGCTCTGAGTGGCTACCTGGCACCAAGAGGTGGCGGGTGATGGGCTAGGAGAGGTGGAGGCTGGGTGGAGCTGTGCCCAAGTACGGAGGGCTCCGGGCGCACAGTGAGCCTGGTCAGTAATAACACGAACCCTCTGCAGACAGGACCCACGGGGCTACCGGCTTGGAAAATGATTTGCGAAAACTGGATTCATAAGGCAGAGCCTGTGACCACAGGGCAGTGGCAATTAGGATCAAGTCTGTCTTTAAGCAAGTCAAAATGTGTCCACTGTTTAACTTAGAACTACCTTAAATAGGACCCCAGAATCGACAAAATCCTTCTGGGTCCCTCTGGGACGAGTACTGAGATGCACGAGCAGGTATCGGGTTACCCACCACACAGGCTCCAGCACCCTTCCCTCGAGGCTCGGTGCTGACTATGTGTCACTAGGGGCCGGGGCAGGGGGACACTTCATCCATCTACTCCTGCTCAGTGCCGGGCCGCTGGGAAATTTCACACCAGGGAAGGAAAGGATAGCAATTAGCCTCTAGAATAGGTTCTTGGTGAGGTGGTACAAATGGAAAAACTGGGAGCCCTACTCTTTCAAAAACTGGTTCTTCTTAGGGGGTTTTTACTGGGAATGTTCACTGGTGGGTGCAACAGGGAGAGGAGGGCGCATGAAGATGAAATTCCTGTGCCTTCACATCCACACCACTCCACTCCTGCTTGAAGAGCTGTGTCATCGCCTCTCAGAGCTAAGAACAGGTAGTAGAGGGTGGTGCAGCGGTGAAGAGCTTTGGAGTTCACAGAGAGCTGCGTCCCATCCAAACGCAGCCAGTCCCCTTACTAGCTATGTGACAAGACCGAGTTAGTTACCTCTCTGAGCCTCTGATTCCTTCTCTGTAAAATGGAGCGAATACAACACACCCTCATGAGGTTCTTGCAAAGATTAAATGAGATAACATATACAAAGTACTTAGTACGGTATCCGACACAGCAGCACCCAATGCGGAGATGAGAAAGAAGGAAGCTAACAACTACTGTGCGCTTCGATGCCCCTCCTCCCAGCTGAGGATTTATAAACATCATCAAATACAATTCAACTCTGAGAACACATTATATGACGATTTGGGTAGCAGATTTTATCATCCTAATTATGTTCTGCTTAGGCAAAGGTCAAAAATAAGTTTCCACTTCCAGAGCAGACACTGGCAGAAGAGTGGAGTCAGGGCTAGCAGGCAGCAGCTCAGGAAAATGCTCACCAGGGGCAGGATGGCACACATCCGGGTCCACACATGCAGAGTGAGCACTAACTACGTATAAACCTTAGGGACTGGAGAGGCCGTGGACACATTTACGCAGAGGCCGGGCAGGAGCGCAGGGCGTGGCTGCTAACAGCACCCTCTCTGCTCCAGGCCCGGGCAGAGGTTCACCCGTGCATCAGCCTATTGCCCCCTCAGAGCAACTCCGCCTTACGATTCCAGAAACCAAGGCTTTGAACAAGGTTTGGAGGCTTGTGAAAGCCACAGAGCTTGTGAAACACAGAACCAGCATGGACACCCAAGTCCCTATGATGTCAACACCCATGTCTTAAGTCAGACATTTCAACGAGAAGAGGGGGAGAATTTTCCATGAAGTAGGGACAGAATGAGCAATGCCACATTAAGGGGACCCTAAGTATACCGATTAAGAAATAAGGCTAAAAATACAGGTTGGAGCTCCAAAGTTAGAGTCTACAACTGTGAGATGTCAGTGGCACCTGGACCTCACTTACAGATTGCGAGGCGTCATCTAAGGACTTTATTAGGCAGTATTCTAAAAATACTCATCTTTGCGGACAATGGGAAAGAGAGTAGACATCTTAAAGCACTGTAACCCTTTCCATGCTGGCCATCTAGAAATGAAGTCAGAGCAAGTAACGAAATGCATCTGTAAGCAAGAGATGACAGTCTGGTGACACAGGAAAAAGTCAAAACACAGAAGTTTTGGGGTTGACCAATACCTCCTGGGATGATGACAAATTAGGAATCAGCTCATTCCTAGAAGGTAACAGCAAGTCTGGTTTTCAAAGAATTTAAAATAAAGTGAGAGTAGGATACTCACAGGGAATTGTATACTAAAAATTAAACTTTTTACTCTTACTCTTACTCTTTAAAAAAAGCTGTGTACTCGGGGCGCCTGGGTGGCGCAGTCGGTTAAGCGTCCGACTTCAGCCAGGTCACGATCTCGCGGTCCGTGAGTTTGAGCCCTGCGTCAGGCTCTGGGCTGAAGGCTCGGAGCCTGGAGCCTGTTTCCGATTCTGTGTCTCCCTCTCTCTCTGCCCCTCCCCCGTTCATGCTCTGTCTCTCTCTGTCCCAAAAATAAAAAAAAAAAAAAAAAAAAAAAAGCTGTGTACTCTCACTTTATACAAAAATACATTTAGAGATAGAGACAAGATAAACCACCCATCACAATACCATCAATCTCCTTATTAATAGAAGTTCACCGATTAAAGCTAGGACAACCTAAGCTCAGACACTGGAACTATGCCTACAATCTTCTCCTCCTCCCTTCTCCTGCCTTCCCTCTCTTCCCTCGACATTTACTGACTGAGTGCCTACTGTGGAGCAGGCATGTGGCTACAGAGGGAGCAAATATGTGGGCTCCCCAGCCTATGAAGGGAGACAGACAGTAATCAACCAACCACAAAAATAAATACCCAACTATAAACAAAGAAGTGCTCGACACATACCGTGCCGATAAACAAGGCTTGCAACAGTTGAGGGAGGACCATGGCTGCTGGTATAGGCAGCCGGGTAAGAGGCTATGTGAGCTGGGGACACTTACCTAACCACGTTGCAATGAGGACAGCATCGATTCCGTCTATTGGCTCACAGATCCGAGCCACGACCGGGTGGATCTGCTGAGCCAGGTAGTACTGGGTGTCAATGGTTAAATTGTCCTGTTTCTGTAGCTGCTCGGGTGCATAGGCCCTCTGACTCGCACTGAGGTTTGACCCATCCTACAAAAGGACACGGCACAGGTAGCTGTTAAGAAATTCAATCACACATACTTGCCTGGCCACAAAGAGGGACAACAATTCAAATTTTATGTATTCAATTACAAACACCAAGAAGTCCTTTTGACCTAATGGTGAACATTTCATATGTATCTAAGAGTAGGAAGATCAAGGAAAACATGTCACCCACTGTCCAAGAATGTAAATCCAGCATGTGTTGTGTTCTATTTTTTGTTGAAACATGAAACCAACAAGATGGCATGACTAGATTAAATAATTCCACCTGCCATATCACAGAAGCACACTGAGAAGACTTGCTAACTATCAATCTAGCCAGAAAGGCCTTTTAGGAGTAATGAGAAAAGGCATGTGTGGTCCTTTTACCATGTGAATACAATCCCTTCATGCAAGGATTCTAGTCATAATCTCATCTTAAAGGCCCCCCCAGGGGTAATATTTTCTTTGAGGAGCTATATGTATGAGAAACAAATGAGCAAGCGGTCAAGAAAGGAGTATGAAACCCACAGAGTAGTGACTCATATAGAAGATATCATAGGAATAAAATTAATGAGCTATCTTGGTGGAATGGCAATGCTCTAGAAGCAAAATATCTGGCCGGTGGAATGAAGGGCATGCCATTTTGTACTGTTTACATGGCTCTCCTCGAGGAAATAAAGATGGGTCAGAGAGTATCTTTTCAAAGGCTCTTAAAAAAAAAAAAAAACGTTTACTGATTTGTTTTTGGGAGACAGAGAGAGCAAGAGCTGGGAGGGGCAGAGAGAGAGGGAGACAGAGGATCTGAGGCAGGCTCTGTGCTGACAGCAGAGAACCCGGTGTGGGGCTTGGACCCACGAACCGTGAAATCATACCAGGAGCTGAAGTCGGACTCTTAAGGAACTGAGCCACCCAGGGGCCCCTCAAAGGTTTCCTCTTTATAAAAAGCCGTGGAATTCTATATAATTGATCTACAGCCCTGTGGGTGAGGTCACCAACATCTGTGACTCTACAAGTCATCCAACAATTTGCTCCATACCTCCTCTTGTCAACAACAGAATTTTACATTCAGACTAGTCAATTTTTTTAAATGTTTATTTATTTTGGAGAGAGAGACAGAGGGCGAGGGGGGAGGGGCAGAGAGAGAGAGAGAGACAAAGAATCCGAAGCAGGCTCCGAGGTGCCAGCACAAGAGCCTGACGTGGGGCTCAAACTCACACACTGTGAGATCATGACCTGAGCCGAAGTTGGCCGCTGAACAGACTGAGCCACCCAGGCGCCCCATCAGACTAGTCAATTTTAACTATTCACAATGCTCAGCTGCTCTGCCAAATAGATAACATGAACCCCATTCTTTCATTCCTGCTACACTCAGCCCCTTCTCAGAACCCAACCCAAGAAGAGGCTACTTGCATGCCACTGTCTTCACCAGACTGGAGGCAGAGGCCTCTTTATCTGGCAAGGCTCCTGAGGGAAACAAACGGAGATATTTATCAACTAGGTCCTACCTGGTCTGGGATATAATGAAACACCTAGAAAGAAAGCAAACTTGCCATTTAGTTATTTTTCAGGAGTTCACAACATGGTAAAAACAAATTAGGCAGAATTCATCAACTTTAATTGCTGCCCTTTGAGAAGTCTGAATCATGAGGAGGGTAAGATGACAGTTAAGGACAAAAACGGTGTGAAAAATCCCTGGGCAGCGTCTCTATGCACCACACCTGTATTGAGACTGACTTTGTTAACACACACCTGAAACTTGATTAATTTAGAGAATTCTATTTTTTTTTTTTTTAAACTTGTCTGTCCTTCGGGCGCCTAGGTGGCTCAATTGGTTAAACATCCAGCTCCTAGTTTTGGCTCAGGTCATGATCTCGTGGTTTGTGAGATTGAGCCCTGCATCAGGCTGTGTGCTGACAACACGGAGTCTGCTTGGGATTCTCTCCCTCCCTCCGTCTCTCTGCCCCTCCCCCTGCTCGTGCTCTCTCTCTCTCTCTCTCTCTCTCTCAAAATAAATAAATGAACAAAAAAAATCTAGTCTGTTCTTAAGATTACAACAATGTTAGCTACTTTTTAATGGTAAATAAAAATCAAATTGTAGAGGCAAATTTTTTTTGAAGGCACGTGAGTTACTTTCCAATATATTAGAAGATATTCTCAGAGTAAGGCAAGTTTTTAAAAAAGCAGTTGAAAATTTCTAAGCATATCCTCAAGTTGAGAAAGTTTTTATTTTAAATAACCACACAAAAGACCAGTTTTCACACTGACACAAATAGATTTCTTTTTTTTTTTTCTTTTCTAGCACGGAGCCCAATGCGGGGAGCTTGAAGTCACAACCCTGAGATCAAGACCTGAGTTGATAACAAGGATCAGATGCTTCACTGACTGAGCCACCCAGGTGCCCCAATCCAATCATAGTTCTTGCTGTATTTAAAAAATCTGAGCCCAAACATGACTAAATTCAAAAGAATTGGTAAGACAGGTTTTGCTATGTTGTGTTGGAAAAACATTCAGGCCGTGACATAAGATATATCCCTCACAGACCTAATTCTCCAACCTAGCAAGATCCCACTGTATATGCAGTAACACACGGCATATGCTTTAAAAACTGACTAACAAGCAATGTTCGTCTTGCATTAAGTGCCTACGTAGTAATTCACAAAGTTCACAAAGTACATACTTCACAGAGACAACCAGGTGCAATCAATTCATTCAAAACTATGTTGTCATCTTTAGAAGGAAACTAATGGAAAAAAGTTATTTAAATGGATGTACAAGGGGGCCCCTTAAAACAATTATGTTAAAGGCATGCCTTATGGAAATTATGTCTAATGAAAGTTAAATAATTAAGGATTTAAAACTTAACCATTAAGTGGAAGTTGATTTAAGATCTCAGCAAATAATTCATGTAGGCTTTACAAGTCGACAAACTACAATATAAATCAGACACCAAAAACATTACTCTCTGAACTCATCTGAATTTATAGTCTGAGTAAATTATCAATAGAGTACTATAGTCGAATTTTAATTAGAAATTTTAAACAAAATGGAACCTGTCTAGGAGACAGACTATTTGCAGAGGACACCTTTGCTTAGAGCAGTAAAGTACTCTTCAAAATATCAAAAAGAGATTCTAAATAGATGGTTGTGTTTGGAAACAGAATAGTGTGAGTCCTTAAAAGCAAAAAAGGTAGGCAACTCTGGCTCACAAACATCCTCAAAGCGGGCTTGCCCCGCTGCCAGGGGACAGAGGCAAATGCAAGTCCTGCAGCTTTTCCTGGGATACAATGAGAAGACTTCATAAAAAGAAACATGAACTGTAGTTTTAACAAGTAAGTTAAGGCCCAGCACCAGTGGATGGGGGAAATATTGACAATACATCAAAATGGATTTATCGCACTATATCAGCGTCAGCATTTTTTCAGCTTTTCTAGCTCGGTAAGACCCGAGAAAAAGCAAGCTTAAGACCTAATATCTAGACATCAAGGAACATAACCCGGACTTCTAAATACATCGATCACACTACCACACATCTCCACTCCAGGTTTAGCCAAAACATAATTTTGGCTGGATTTCATTATTAGATGTCATTTCCCAGAACCTATATGATTTTCAAAGCTGCATTGCCATCTGTTCCTGTCACTAATAATCGAAGAGCTTTTCCATGTATGTGAAATCGTAAGTGAAACAAAACTAGCCTATTTACCAAAATCTTTATTTGCATAATATGAAAATTGTTTTTTTGAGATGAGACTTGTCAGAGGCAATATGCAAAGCACATTAAGGGATTGAGCGAGTCAGACATTTATGGAAATATTTTCCTGCAGGAATTGGCTTTCTGTAACAGTTCTTAATCAAGGGTAACCCTAGGAGGGAGACAGAGTCAAGTGCTGATTCCTGTCCATGTACTTAAATCATTTGTTATGTACGTCATCTGTGATACCGAGCAGATATTAGCAGCTAATTTTTAAATTCTGAGAAGACTCTATGTTTTAAAAACACACTGACTGTAGTTTGACAAAGATCAATCATAATGCAATGAAGTTCAAGGCTTATCTCGTTTTTTCCACTGTAATGACAGAACGCAATAATTAATTAAAAACAAAGTCTTACACAGATGACTTATGCCTTTTGATAAGTATACCACACCACAATTAATTTTAAAGAATTTGGATAGAGGCTGTGACTTTTTTTTTTAATAGGAGAAAGAGATGAGACCTCTCCTTTGCTCCAACTGGAGTTAAGTGTGTTCAAAGAAAAAAACTACTCTTCTGTCCTACCATCTTTCCCCATCCCTGTTAAAGGCATGCTCCTCTCCAAAGAAACTGGTTAGTGGTATAAACTTGTGTTCCAGAGGGGTTAGAGGTTCCTCAGAGGTGCCTCATGGAAGAGGGAGAAGGCAAGGAGGTGGGTTCTAGGCCACCGCCACTCACAATAAAGAAAAGACCCCATCGGGCTCTGTGCTGACAGCTCAGAGCCTGGAGCCTGCTTCGGATTCTGTGTCTCCCTCTCTCTCTGCCCGTCCCCTGCTCACACTGTCTCTCTCTGTCTTTCAAGAAAGGAATAAATGTTAAAAAAAAAAAAAAATTTAAAAAAAAAAAAAAGAAAAGAAAAGACCCCAAAGTGGTTAGATAATTTGTGTTTTCTTCCTAAGGAATGTTTTTAGGATCCATCACTTTTCTCCATATTACCAAGTACTTCACACTTTTTTCAAGGGACTATTCGAACACTGGCTAGGGAAACATGCATCCGCTCTCTTATCCTGACAGTATTCCTAATGGAAACTATGGCAAAAGGAATAACAGACTCCTGCTGGACATGTGACCAAACTTACACACATTATCACTCAAGTCAATTTAGGGGTGAAACAGCAACCACTGCCATGCATCTGTCTCACCAAGGTAATTTCAAGTGAACCAGGACACTGGTCTTAAATGCTTTAGGAAAATTTTAATAACATACCTCATACCTCTAAGGCTTCAAATATTATAAAACCAACCAGACTAACCCATCTCTTTACAGGACCAATTGTTTGGAAGAACACGAAGTAAGACACTGTGGTGATCTGAAGTTTACTATAGGTTAAGAGGTCTGGGAGTCTTATTAATTACTACAATTTTACCTGACAGATGACATACGACACGGTATCTCCAGCTTTCACCTTTCTGCCTCCTTGAGAATTTATCCAGAGGGCAACATGTACATGAGGTAGGCTTTTCTTATCAGGGTAATCCTGGGGATCCTTGGTCAATGCCTAAAAGAGGAAAAGAGGAAACAAAAAGCCCCACGGTTTAAAATAAAACCCTTCTCACACAGACAGACACTAAATACATCTTTCCTAGAATCCTATCAGCCACAGAAACATAAGATGGACAGAAGCTGCATGTAGAAAACAGTGCCACAGTCCATACACATTCCATCCACAAGACTCCTCCCTCCTTCATTGAGTAACTAATATGACCAAATGGAACTCTGGCAAAAAAGAAATACAAGTTTATGGGCCATGGCATGTAATACTTGGCTATAAAAAATTAAGACTATAAATTCAGTTTCCTGTGAAGCCTTTAGAGTTTCTCCTCATGTTTGCAGTTCTCTCCCTGAATTAACTGGTTAGTAAGGACTGATGCAGAGCAGTTTCTCTGACTGAACGATGCTTCCCAAAGGCTTCTCTAGCCCACATAAATCTCAAAGGTACCAGAAATCGGTGGACTTAACACTCACTTTCAGCTCCAGAAAGGCAGAATGAGTGAGCTGCAAGCACAAAGTCGGCCCCACGAGGGCAGGAACAGGTCAGCCTTGCTTGCCGCTGCATCCACAATGCTCACGACCATTCTTGGCGTACAAGGGCAACCCAAGGTTTGCAGAATAAATGATTTTGCTCACTCTGCAATAATTAACTAAATTCAAGCACTGTAAAGTACTGAGAGATGAGTAAGACGGTCACTGGTTCTAAGTCATCTGCTATTAGAAGATTCCCCATTCCACAAATGAAACCTCAAAAATAAGCTACGTGTGCCCTAAGGGAGATGTGGAGCAAAGTGTTAGGGAGAGAGTTTAGAGGCAAAGATCATTATCATCTGAGAATAGAAATCATAGGAGAAAAAACTTGAGCTGGCATGTGAAGAAAAACAGGATTTTAAGACAAGGTGACAAGAGCAAGAACATTCTGGGCAGAGATAAAAGCAAAAGTTCAAAGAAGGGGTGACACAAAATACAGTCTACTGGACTAGAACGCAGTATGCACAAAGGGGAGAAGGAAGGGATCTAGCCCTGTGGTGGGTTTCAAAAGACAAGAGGAAGGGCAGGGAACAGGGCGCCGCATGACTACATCACCTAAATGTGCTCTGCAGACCTGTGGGGGTTCCGGGCACCCTTTTAGGAAGGTGAGAGGTCAAAATTATTCTTCTAACAATACTGTTGGCACTGGTAATGCAGAAGCAGTGGTAGGTAAAGATCCTGATGCCTCATAAACATGAACGGGGGCTGCCACACCAAAGTGTGGTACCATTCCTGGTATTCTTTGCCACCACGCGCTCAGAGTTCTCAAAAGAAAAAAAAAGAAAAGGAAAAAAGAAGAAAGAAAAAACAAAAGAAACCAGTTTCACTTGAGAATGTCCTTAATGGGGTGCCTGGGTCGTTCAGTTGGTTGAGGGTCCAACTCTTGATTTCTGCATGGGTCACGATCCCAGGGTCATGGGACTGAGCCCCGTGTCAGGCTCCGTGCTGAACGTGGAAAACCTGGTTGAGATTCTTGCGTGCGCGCTCACTCTCTCTCCCCTACCCCATTCACACACGCACTCTCTCTCTAAAATAAAAAATTTTTAAAATGAATGTCCTTTATGAAACAGCAAAAAGTTTTAGATTTTTCAGCTCCTGACCCTGAATACAAGGCTAATATTTTGTGTGGCAAGATAAGAATTACACATAAGCCATGTCTACTGTATACTCAAGAATGAAGCTTACTCGACGGAAAGCACTTGTGCAAATGTTCAGACTTGCAAGCCAAACTAGCTGCCTTTTTCATAGAACACAGTTTTTCCTTACAAGAATGATGAGCCAACTACTACTATTCTAACTTGGGTCTTCAGCAGACAATTTCTCAAAAAAAACGGAGTGAACCTGCAACCTGAAGACAAACAAGTGGCAATATGTATTGCCAAAGGTAAAATTCAAACTTTTAAGCACAAATTAGAATTTTGGAAAACTCATTGCGTATGTGTGAGCTTGACAGCTTTTCTATCCTTAAAGACTTTTCTTTTTTTTTTTTTTTTTTTTTTATTTTTTTTTTTTAACGTTTATTTATTTTTGAGACAGAGAGTGACAGAGCATAAACAGGGGAGGAGCACAGAGAGAGGGAGACACAGAATCTGAAACAGGCTCCAGGCTCTGAGCTGTCAGCACAGAGCCCGATGCGGGGCTCGAACTCACGGACCGTGAGATCATGACCTGAGCTGAAGTCGGACGCTTAACCGACGAGCCACCCAGGCGCCCCTCCTTAAAGACTTTTCTAATGCTATTAGCAGGAAATATTTTACAATGTGATTTTGAATAATCTACAATAAAATGCATTCAATATTTGGAAGGTCTGTACAACTGCCAGAACTATCATTTCATAAATGGCCAATGCATAATGCTTTGCATGAGTAAAGTATCTATTCCAAGTACAACACAGACCAACAGATTTTAATGTGAGATTATGAAAAGTTCACTGATAAGGTTTCAGATTTCCCCATTACAAATAGCCTTTAAGAAAATACCACTTAGGTGAGACTGGGTGGCTCAGCTGGTTAAGCATCTGACTCTTGATTTTGGCTCAGGTCATGATCTCACAGTTCCTGAGTTCAAGCCCTGCATCAGGCTCTGTGCTGACAGTGCAGAGCCCGCTTGGGATTCTCTCTCTCTCAAATAAAATATGAAAAAAAACTTTTTAAATACCATTTAGATAATAGTGGTGTAGAATCAAAGGAGAATACATATTACAACTATCTGAAAAAAGTAGTGAAATATTTCTCCTTTTTCCAACTACATATTTGTGTGAAAATGGATTTTCTTCCTATACTTCAACCAAAACCACACACAAGAGACTGGACATTCAAGTGGATATGAGAATCCAGATGTCTTCTACCAAACTAGACATTGAAGAGATATGCAAAACTGTAAAATGATGCCACTCCTCTGGCTAATTTTTCTTTGTTCTGAAATACATAGTTATTTCAAGGAAAAATGTTATTTTTGAATCACATACTGGGCTTATTGCTATTTCTAAACAAATAAATGTTTTTAAAACTTCTCAGTTTTCATTTCTAACAGTAAATATTAATATAGACCACACATAAACAAAATCTCTTGCCGCCCTCAATATTTTAAGACTGTGCAAGTGTCCTGAGAGCAGGAACTCTGAGAAATGCTGTAGTAGGAATAAAGCAGGTTCTCCAAAGGGCGGCACATACCCATGCCATGTCCACTTTGTAAATCATACACTCAGGGCCAGAGAGTGCCTAGGAAATGCTCCACGTATTTGAATCTCCTCCAACCTGCATTATGTGGAGTCTTGATTGACTTGGATGGGTAATGCTGCGTAGATATCTTAATCAATATAACTCTGCTTAAAAAAAAAACCATTATCTTCTTCAACTGACTATACATCAGAGCAATGTTAAGAAATTCTGAATTTCATCTGACATACTTTCCAATTATTAGATTGAGGCTATTTGGGGATTTTACAAGCTAGTATTCGAAGGCTTGATTTAAAAAAAATGTTTCCTGGTGGTTTAGGCTCAAGTTAGCTAGGGCTATACAAATCAGCTGTGAAGTACTTTGTGTTACTTTATAAAATATATTTAAGCTAAGATTGCAGTAATTCAGAAAATCACACACAGTGTTTTTCCGTTGCTTTCAACAACAAGGGCTAAAATCTCTACAAAGGTAAATCTCACCACTTTACTCCTCCACCCAAGGCTAGCCTCCTATTTTCAATCCCTCCCAAGTTCACAAAAATATCGGTATCTACAGATAAAGAGATATCTTGTCATAAAATCATCCACAACCAGTCACATAGACTGTTCTGCTCCACTCTCCTTTGAAAGCGATAAAACATAAAAAGTGAACTGCTCACAAGTTTTCTTTAAAACTTGTTTATGTTTATTGTAAGTATTCAGAGAGATCAAGACACATCACCTCTGACATATAAATAGCTTGCTGTAAACAAGACTGAGGAAAAACTATGACACAGATAGGCCTTTCATCAGAATTTACTGTGCTTGGTGCAGCCGCTCTGGAAAACAGTGTGGACATTCCTCAAAAAATGAAAACCAGAACTACCCTACGACACAGCAGTGGCACTACTAGGTATTTATCCAAGGGATACAGGTGTGCTGTTTTGAAGGGACACATGCACCCCCATGTTTAGAGCGGCACTATCCACAATAGCCAAAGTATGGGAAGAGCCCAAATGTCCATCGACGGATGAATGGATAAAGAAGACGTGGTATACATATACAACGGAGTATTACTCGGCAATCAAAAAGAATGAATCTTGCCATTTGCAACTACGTGGATGGAACTAGAGGGTATTATGCTAAGCGAAATTAGTCAGTCAGAGAAAGACAAATATATGACTTCACTCATATGAGGACTTAAAGACACAGAACAGATAAACATAAGGGAAGGGAAGCAAAAATAATATAAAAATAGGGAGGTGGACAAAACATAAGAGACTCTTAAATATGGAGAACAAACAGAGGGTTACTGGAGGGGTTGTGGGAGGGGGGATAGGCTCAATGGGTAAGGGGCATTAAGGAATCTACTCCTGAAATCACTGTTGCACTATACGCTAATTTGGATGTAAATTAAAAAAATAAAATTTTAAAAATTAAAAAAATAAATAAAAAAAACAAAGGAAAAAAAAAGGATTGCGCTTGAATCACCACTGCAGAAATCCGTTTTATTTTTTAAAAGGTATAAAAATGTGGGACAGTAAATATAACTTTGACAGACCATCACCATCTTGAAAACATGGACCTTGCCTTGCTCATTCAATTTTATATTCCGGAATCTAGCATTGTGCTTATAAGAGGTAGTGCATGTCTGATGAATGGAAGATTAAGAAAGCAACTGAAGGGGCGCCTGGGTGGCTCAGTCGGTTGGGTGTCCGACTTCGGCTCAGGTCATGATCTCGCAGTTTGGGAGTTCGAGCCCCGCATCGGGCTCTGTGCTGGCAGCTCGGAGCCTGGAGTCTGCTTCAGATTCTGTGTCTCCCCCTCTCTCTGCCCCTCCCATATTCATGCTCTGTCTCTCAATAATAAATAAACGTTAAAAAATTTTTTAAACAAAGAAAGCAACTTTTAATATTCACTGGACAACTGTTACTTGCCAGCCACTATGTCAAGTAAAATGGAGATTATAAAGATAGTGACTTAGAATTTTAGTTCTGCCACAGAAAAATGAATGCACAGTCCTATCACACTATTACTATTACTGTGATTAATAATGTCCCTGTGGGCAAAAAAAAAAAAAAAAAAAAAAAAAAAAAAAAAAAAAAAAAAAAAAAATAATGTCCCTGTAAATTGACAATTATTGCAGCTGAATGATGGATACATAGGGACTCATAATACTACTCTCTAGTTTTAAGTTTAACAATTTCAATAGTAAAAACTTAAAAATCACAAGACTATAGACTGCTCATCAGAACTTGGACACTGCCAGTGTGCCTATGACTTCAGTTTCTTGGCATACTAGTAACACTGTCATTGTTCATATGAGAAGATGACAGTGGGGTGCAGTGGCCTAGGGGACACGTGCTCAGTATTATTGTGCCTGTAATACGGTCATGTTTGGATTCAGCCTTCCAAACTCCTGCCGGGAGCTCCTTGGAATACAGGGCCCACGTTTCTAAGAAGGTAGACAGTGTCAGGGATACAACCTGCGGAAGTGATGCAAAAAGTGATCAAGGGAAGACTGCAGTTTGAACTCTTCCTCACGCAAATTTCTGAGACAGACCAAACAAAATCTGAAAGCAAATCAGTGTTTAGATGTCACAAGTAAAGCCATGCCAACAGGTGAACATGGCATCACTTAATGTGAAGAGCTAGTGCCAAAGCACAAGTGCTCTTCTAATAGTTACTTCTAGTTGTTTGTGCTTCTGTATATAAAAGAGTGTCTCTTTTTTTGTGACATTAAAGACATCACAGTTAAGGTGTAAGGAACAAATGGCTTATCTAAAAATAAATACTAATCCTAAGGATATGCATAGCAAATACTCATCTTCTCTAAAAACCAAACAAATGCAAATTAAATCCAAAAGTGAGACACTTTCATAACACAGTGACAGCATTATTTTATTTAAATGTTATCAATGATATTATCACCAATGAACTACTACCAATACAAGGAAATCTGTGGTGACACTGGCACACACATTTTATTTAATCAATTGGTTATCACCCTCTTACAAAGCAATGTGGCAAGAGCTGTACAGATATTCCTGTATTTTTTTATTTTCAGAAAGAGAGAGCAGGCAGAAGCAGAGAGGAAGGGGTGGAGGAAGACAGAGACAGAGACAGAGACAGAGACAGAGAGAGAGAGAGAGAGAGAGAGAGAGAGAGAGAGAATCCAAAGCAGGCTCCATGCTCAGCAAAGAGAATGACATACAGGGCTCAATCCCACGCCCCAGGGATCACGAGCTGAGCCGAAATCAAGAGTCAGATGCTCAACCAACTGAGCCACCCAGGTGCTCCAGATAGTCCTATCTCTTGACTCAAATATTTCGCGCCAAGGAACCTAAACTAAGAATATAATTCATTCAGAAGCAAAAAGATAAAGAAGAAAAGATGTTCAATCTGGTTATTTATAATACCAAAACTAATGTAAATAATCAGACAAAATTTTTAAATAAAGATGTATCCGTGAAATACAAAATTAACATGATCATTTTTAAGATAACATAGAAATGTGGCAAAATCTGTTTATGTTAAATAAAAACACATTTCCTTGGGGTGCTGGGGTGGCTCAGGTGGTTAAGCGTCCGACTTCGGCTCAGGTCATGATCTCACAGTTCTGAGTTGGAGCCCCATGTCAGGCTCTGTGTGCTGACAGCTCAGAGCCTAGAGCCTGCTTCCGATTCTGTGTCTCCCTCTCTCTCTGCCCTTCCCCTACCTGTGCTCTCTCTCCCTTTCTCAAAAATAAATAAAATGTAAACAAAAACACATTTCCAAATACTATGTATTGTAATCGCTTCAATGTAAAAGTACGTTTCCAAGAGTAAGAAAATGTGCAAAAATGACAGGCATCACCTTAACATAAGGTATCATGATGGTATCATTAGAGTTTTAACTCTTAACTCTTCCATTTTATATAATCATCAAATTCTTTTTCATTAAAATTATTTTTTTCTATCAGCTCTGACAACGTAATCTATCACAGAATGGATAAAATGGTATTTGCAGAATTAGCTTCTGTATATGTAAGGGTACTCTTCAAATGGAGGAAAAAAGGGAGATCTGCAAACTAACATCTTATATTACACAGCACTTTGGAAACCAAGGTTTTATTTTTCAAATTAGGTAAGAAAAAAATATTCCCTATTTTCAACAACTAAAACTGTCCACAGAGTCTAAATTACATAGTTTAAAAAGAAAATAAAAGCACAAGTGCTCTGGCTATACAAAAAATGCTATCGCCATCTTAATTCTAAATGACTATGTCCCACAAAAGCCCTCTCATTACAACACCTCTAAGGATCCCCTTCTGTGAAAGTCACACATACACACACACTCTTGTCTCTGTCTCTCTCTAAGCTTACAGGCTGTCCTCTGCAAACAAGTATAGATGAGGACGAGGACCATGGAGAAGGTAATACTCGCTAGTTCCCTAAACATCAACTAGGTCACTCTACACAATCTCTGGAAACAAGGCTTCCACCAAGTAAAAGATGGAGACAGGGCAGTGCCAGCAGCTGGAAGAGGAAGCGGTATGCTAATGATCCATTGGGGAGATAGTTGTTAAGCAGCTTTCATCACCAGCTAGAATTTATTTCGACTGCAAGGATGAGGTGGTTCTTCAACTATCTGAAGGAGGCAAAAAACACATGGCAGCAGCTGGGCTCAGCAATAAATGCTACATTTACCTTGTTAATTTCAAACTGGCTCACTGGGACACTGCCATTTAGCACATTCTCTCCAATTTCTATTAACCTCTTCTGAATGTTTTCCACTATAGTGTCTCGGCTTTGATCAGAAAGAATCTGACCAAGGACAAAGCTGCAAAAAAAGAGAAGGATTCATTTTTTTAATATTATACTTTATTGATAAAGGAGAGAAAAGGAAGATAAATGCCATTAGATTTACATGTGGACAAGAGCTGCACTAAAAGCTAACATGAGCGTTAATGTCCAAAAGGCCGTTACTATTTGTTTTTTTACACAAACTCTCCGAAAGATTTACCAACCTTGGAACGTCAGGTTTGCCCTTAAACATACAGACCCTTTTTCATTCAGCAGCTAATGCTTCACACAAAATGTGCACTGAGAAAGGTATGTGTTCCATCCACAAGTGCATCTATGCAGCTACAAAATTCACAAGCAGTTATATTCTGCTCACAGGCTAAAATTTTAAAAGAAAAAATTGGACTTTCCCCATAAAGTAGCAAGATATTATTTCTGGTATCACCAGGCTAAGATGACCATTAACTAGGTAAGCAGAAATATTTTGCTCTTTACGCAAAATTTTTTAAAAAACCAAAGATTTCAAACTTTTCTTTCTTTGGCTTCATTATATTGCTCAGTGTTCTCCAACCTTACACTTCCTATTATTCTACCAGACCCCCTCAAAAAAAAAAAAAGGGAAAAAAGAAAAAGAAAAGGAGTAAGGAAGCCAATATTTTATCCATTTCTGAGAAAATGCAGAGCAAGGCTTTGACAGCTGCATTATAATTTGTCAGAAAAAGAACCCTGACAAAAACATTTGTATAGCTTTAATTACTAATACATTTCTAACTCAGAGAAATTTACTTCTATTATGATGCATCTTTTCTTAGAAAACACAAAGCTGAAGAGAACACTCTAATCGACAGTCTATACAAAGTAGTTTCATCTTTGGGTACATTTGGGGGCAATGAAGCATTTCAAACTTCATTTCATAAAAGGCTAACAGTGACCTATACTCCGATGATCAACTTTGCCTAATCAAGAGTGGTTTTGCAGAAGCAACAACTGCTCAATCTCCCAATGTGGAAAGCAAGACGGAGACTGGAAAACAAGTAAAAAGTGTGAATATTCAGCAATATTAAGATTAATTTAAAATTTTGCTTTAAAGTAAAAAGTTCTATTTTCAGAATTGGGCAGGTTCACAAAACAGGAATATCTAGAAAGATGGCACATTAAATACATAAAGATACAGGTTTTTTTAAATGGGTGCTTTATAAATTAATGTGACTCTTTAAAAAAAAAGAGGTCTTGGGGAGCCTGGGTAGCTCACTTGGTTAAACGTCTGACTCATGATTTTGGCTCAGGTCATGGTCTCATGGTTATGAAATCAAGCTCCATGTCAGGCTCTGTGCTGGGCATGGAACCTGCTTAAGAGTCTCTCTCTCCCTCTCCCTTTGCCCCTCCTCGTTCATGTACGCGCGCGCGCTCTCTCTCTCTCTCTCTCTCTCTCAAAAAAAAAAAAAAAAAAAAACAGGCCTTAGTATCACCATTTCCAGTCTCAGATGCAAAGCTAGGGGGTCAGCCATGACATTTATTATTTCTGAGGTACGTAGGGTATTTGAGACCCAGCTCTTAAATTAACCTGATAGGCATTTTTTTCTAGAGATTCCTAAGAATCTTTATACATAAAAGATACAGTTGGGAACAAAGTCTCACTCCATGGTGCATTTTGAATCCCAGAATATTTAAGTCAAAACATGGGGACACCTTAACAACTATGTTCCTCCTAAAGACCTCCTAAAGAGGTTCTATGATGATTCAGGGACACAACACAAGGCACTTTCTAGTAAGAATAGGAAAGCAAAACAAAACAGAGACAAGCCAACACCAATGAAATCAACTCTGTAGGGAGCTAATATGTGAAGGTTTACCCTCATCATGAGTCACAACTCCTAAGATGTATCTTACAGCAAGTATCTCTCACTGAGTGAATTTGGCTTCTTCTAAGTTTTCATCTACCTGGAAAATTCCACTCCCAATAAGTGAGGAGCATTAATCTGTAAAAAAGAAGTTGGGTCCTTGCGCTTGGCAGAATCATACATCTTGTCCATGTCATTACTATGTGAAGTTTTTAAAGACAAACAACAAAAGCACACATGAAAGCCGAACTCACTTTCCAGTTTCTTTAGCAAGGTCACACCAATCTCTTCTAACTATATCTAATCCTTTCAGCTCCTGTTTGGTGATGTAATTCCCATCCGACGTTGGCTCAACAACCAGAGCGGCGTATTTCTTTTTCTTCAGCAGTAGCAGAGACTTGAAAACACCATCGATGTCTATTTCAAGCAATCTGTACAACTTATTCACTTCACTTTTTACCTGTGAAAATTTCGACCGTTAATACTAGCTTCTCAAACATCCACTAGGGAGATGAACATGCTACAAATTCCCAAGAGTTAATCTAAACAGAACTTGAATGCACACAAGATTAGAATGCATTTACTCAGGTGATACAGAACACAGTATTATGTTGAGTATGATGCAAAACCATTCAAAGAGCACAGGGACAAAAACAGATTAAAAAAAATACACCATAACATAAATATATCATGCCACTCAACCAAAGGACAGAATTAGCTGGGTCTGCCGCAGGAAATTTACGAAAATTATGAAATAGTCTTCTTGAATCTAAAAACTAAAGTCAGAGGTGCTTCAGTGGCTCAGTCGGTTAAGCATTCGACTTCGGCTCATATGATTTCACGGTCCGTGGACTCGAGCCCCGTGTCAGGCTCTGTGCTGACAGCTCAGAGCCTGGAGCCCGCTTCGGATTCCGTGTCTCCCTCTCCCTCTCTCTGCCCCTCCCCCGCTCATGCTTTGTCTCTCTGTTTCTCTCTCAAAACTAAATAAACATTAAAAAAGATAATAAAAAATAAAAACTAAATTCATTCGTACTTACCTTCAAACTACTAAATTAGAAAGATTAGACAGTTTAACAAGTAGATACGTGGCCAGAAACAAGTAAAACTTTTGACTATGAAAATAATGTCTAAGATCTCCCTGTACCTGTATGTTAAACAAAACATGACCTGCTCTTTATTGATAGGATCAAGGCACAGCCAGTCACCCAGGGAAAATACACAGCTTTTTGAAGTGCAACATGAGGACAGTACGTGTGGCTTGCTCTCAGGTGAATGCTATAGGTCAAACTTCACACATATTAATGGAGAAAGGCAGGAAGTTCTTACTCTGGAAGATGATATCTTAGTTCTAGGTTACTGGGACAATATCTTAACATAGCAAGTACTCAAGAAACCTCGACTGCAATACGGGGGCAACAAATGATTACTTTCAAATGTCCACTTGCCTTTTCAAATATATTTTAAGTACTCCTGTAAAAATTCTAACGTGTGTACATGTATGTATGTATGTAGGCAGGTATTTCTCCATATCTGTCAGTGTATAAAATCCACCTGAACGCTATTAGAGATGTTTCTCCTCATGCATGATAATGTGATAAGTATAAACACGACCATATTTTAAATTTACATTAAAAATTTTTTTTTTGCTTTCTTCTTTTATCAGAAAGAAGACATAGGGTGTGAAGCAGTGTGCCTCCCTCTTGCAAGACCCAGAGATATGACTGTAGCCAGGCCTAAGCCCAACATCACAAAGGTGTGACAAGAACACCACAGCCAACAGCCTTAGAAACAAGATGAAAACATCTCAGACTCTCTTCAAAGCAAAAATGTATTTATCATTTAAGGAAAAAACACTCTCCTTTGAATTTTACCCTTAAGACAAACAACTGGATTAGAAGCTAAGAAAAATAAGAAGATGAGGAGCTGAGAAGCACTAAATTTATTATTTTCTGAAGCACATGTGTACATATACATGTTCCATGTTAAAAGAGGATTCACTAAAGTAGGTAAAACAGATAATTTCATCAAATTACATCACCTTGTTTCCCAATTTATACACTTCTTCCAGATTGGTGCTATTGGTGTTTATCATAATTGAATCTGTATCTCCATAAATAACTTCAAGATTCATCTAATAAAAAGCAAAAATTATAAAAGTTAACAACAAAAACAGAGTGATCAGCATAAACAAAACTCAAGATTACCCATACTACAGAAATTACACGTTCCACTGATTTTTCAAAAGCTTATGTTTATTCTTGTCCATATCGTCAATATGTCCATATCTTGTCCATATTGAGTACAATCAATAAACCAATAAACCCATAAACCAGTAAACTAGAGAGGAAAGCCACTATCACATTAAGAAAGTCTACCTAATTTTCTTAAAACAGACAGACAGTAGAGGGGCAGGGGAAATGTCTAGTTTCAACTGAAACAAACTGTGGAACTGAATAATATAAAGGAGGATAAGAGACTAGGAAGGGGGGTGTCTATATCTATCCACTGTATCATGAGCTTAGTGGTCACAGCAATTTATAAAGCAGAAACATAATGGGTTTTTAAAATGCAGGGGCACAAATCCATATGAAATTTGTAACAGTTTCAAACAGTATTTAGGAGAATACGAAGAGTGCCAAAAAAAAATCAATCATAACAAACAACACTACAGCACATACAGTATAAAGGCCTGGAAGTAAACTCTAATTAGCACTGTTACTAATTTGCTTGAAACACTCACATATAGGCTTCAAGCAGTGCCCAGATCATATCAGTGTTAGTAAAAGAAAAAAGCTATAATCCATTAGCAGGGATTATAAACGTAAACTAGGCATCCTAAGAAGCCATTTCCAGTCTGTTTGGGTTACAATTTTCCTTGAATACAAAAACGTCACCAGGTATGATATTTAAGAGTCATTGTATGATGAAAATGCTCAGCATTACCTTCTGCACCATCTCTTTTGTATGCATCAAAATCTAAATGAAATAAAAAGTCAAGATTAGTACATAACATAGCTACAAAACCATAAACGTTAAGTACACAGAGATAAATATCCCAATGACTGCTCATACATTTTAAAGCTCTTGATGGTTTTCCAACCACAACCCTCAAAATAACAGTAATATCAACATAATCTAAAAGTAAGGTGGCCTCTATGCTGATTCACAGCCAGAGATATGTAAGTAGATCTACTGTAAAAATCTACTTAAGGTCTATCTTTAATAAACACGTGTAATAAAAACATCCCATTATGATAAGGCAAAGAGGTAAACTAATTGTCATTATTAATATTTAAATATAACTATGGCTTAAAAAAAAAAAGCTTCACAGAGCATTGCAAATCTGGCAATTCTTACCCAGAATGTTAAAAATTAGTGGAAAAAAAGGGGGGGAGCCTGGGTGGCTCAGTTGGTTAAGCATCCAGACTCTTGATTTTTGCTTGGGTCATGATCTCACAGTTGTGAGATCAAGCCCCATGTTGGGCTCTGCACTGGAGGCATGGAGCTTGCTTGGGATTCTCTATCTGCCCCTCCTCTAACCATGCTCTCTCTCACTCTCAAAATAAATAACCTTACAAAATGAAAAAAAAAAAAAGTGAAAAAGATATATACACAGATTTAAATTTCTTCTCTCGATTGTAAATTTCTTAAAGACAGAGAGTAGACCTTCACATATTCTCTGGAGTTAGCACGGTGCCCAGGCCAGAGGCAGGGCTCAGTAAGTATTCAATGAATAAAGACAAACATCTACATAATATCTGTAGATAGTTCTGTCCATTGGACCATATAGCTGCAAACTGGAAACATGTATTACAGAGCCCTATAAACCCTGAACTTAGAATTATCTTTCACATCTACCCCTGACTTTCCATTTCCACTGCTTCCTCTCCTCCCCTTTATTACAGGCTAATTTTGCTCAGGCATTCACTGTCCTTTGTTCTTAGGGAAGAAAGCCCTTCCTCTGTCCTGGGGGTGGTGAATATGGATCAGGCTAATCAAGGTTTTCTTTTTTTTAAACGTTTATTTATGTTTGAGAGAGCAAATGGGGGAGAAGCAAAGAGAGAGGAAGAGAGAGAATCCCCAGCAGGCTCCACACTGTCACCACAGAGCTCAACCTGGGGCTCGAACTCACAAAACATGAGACCATGACCTGAGCTGAAGTCGGACCCTTAACTGACTGAGTCACCCGGGCACCCCTAATCGATGGTTTTCACACTGGCTGTACGGTGGAATCACCTGGGGAGCCATAAAGACAAACAAACAAACAAACACCAATACCTGGCCCTCACAATGTTCTGGAAAAAGCTCTTCAGGTATTTATGTTGCGGGCCAGGCTAAGGACCAATGGCCTAAGATAATCATGATAATGCCCTTCTGAAAAGTTTTTAGTTGACAGTTTGTCCCCTCCCTAACTAGTCCACAAGCTCCTGGAGGCCAGAGCACATGTGTGTGCCTAGCTACAGGCTTCACACGTAACAGGTACTCAAAAAACTGTTTGCTAGTTGACTGACAATTCTCATAGTAATCCCAATTACTTTTCTGAAATTCAGTTAACTCCTAAAAAACATTCACACTCCTCCACTTCACCTTCTTTTTTAAACATTTAAATTGCAGAGAAATGCACTGTGGGAGAATATATGACAATTCCTTTGGGAAGAGGGCAATAACGAGATCAACCAATTTAATCATCGTGAGGACAGAACTGCTCATCACAAGTTCTCTTCACCCTCCGCCCCTCCCACCACACTAAGCTTAGCCTTCCTCATCACAACGGACAGCTCTATAAGGTAACCAGTACCTAAGTAAAAATACCACAGACACCATCCGTCAACCTTTCACTGAAATTCCACATATGTAGTAAGCAATTTCCTCTACTCTTCTTTCACACCATGAACGAAACCTACTATGTTGTCCTTGAGCGTACCTTCAACGCGTAGTGGCAACCTTCATCCTCCATCAACCGCCTCTATTCTCTCCTGCCACCAACTCACAACCATTTCCAAGCACAATCTGAGGGCTGCTACCAAAACAATTTTCTCTTTGGTGGCAGAAACCTCTTGTTGGATCTTTTGTACAAAAAATGGTAGAAAACTAAGCAAAAGGGGTGCCTGGGTGGCTCCATCGGTTAGGCGTCCGACTTCGGCTCAGGTCATGATCTCACAGTCTGTGAGTTCAAGCCCCGCGTCGGGCTCTGAGCTGAGCGCTCAGAGCCTGGAGCCTGCTTCTGATTCTGTGTCTCCCTCTTTCTCTGTCCCTCCCCCACTCATGCTCTGTCTCTCTCCCTCTCTCAAAAATAAATAAGCGTAAAAAAATAAAAAATAAAAAAAAAGAAAGAAAACTAAGCAAAATATAAAGACTATACCATAACTGCTTTGTTTTCACCCCAATACTTTATCTTAGATATTATTCATCTACACATAAAGACCTGCCTTATTCTTTTTAAACAACTATACAGTGTCAATCGATGATTTAACTAGTGCTCTAGTAATAAACACGTAGGTTGTTTCTGATCTTTACCTTTATAACCACACTTCAACAAATTATCCTCAAACACATGTAACCTGCCAGTAACAAGATAAACTCCTATAAGACTTACTGGGTCAAAGGTTATATCGGTTCAAATTTTTTATAAAGATAGCCAAATAGCTCTCAACCGACGTTATACCAATTTCTGAGGGTAGTTTTATCACCATCTTTCCAAGGGACCTCAACAGTAGCTTTTCAGTGGACCTGAGCTCCATCTCAGGCTCAAGGTCCTTAACCACAGCTCATCAACTCTTCAGTCCATTCAATAGGAGACCCGCAACCAGGCTGAGCCTGACTTTTCACGCTTCTTCACTAAGCACTTCTGGATGGTGGGTACCAAAGTGCCCTGTCCAGACTTACGCTTGCCCAAGCGCTAACGAGGATGACCAGAAAGCCACCCTTGATTCAAACTGTTCACTGGGAGGGCTCAGCTGTTAGGTGCCCTGTGGGCTACCAAACTCTTAGCATCTAGCAGAGGTCCTGGTGCACAGTGGCTATTAATGAATATCTGTAAAATGCTGAATGACTAATCCTAAGGAGTGGGCAGTATTATTAATCCCATTTTATAGTTGAGTAAAATTAGGCTCTACCATCTTACCCAAAGTAACAGAAATAGGCAACAGCTTGATCTAGAAACAGGACCTTACGTCTCATTTTCTTTTCAGCATGTTTCATTGCCTTGTTAAAAAGCCCATACCACATGAATGTTCGGGAAGCCAACAGTCAAAAATTTATACACGTCACGGGTATTTCCCCCATTAAGGAGATTCACTTCTAAAAGAAGCCACAAGTATCAAGAAAAGTCTACTGGACACAAGGTACAGTGATTACAAGATGTCCGTTCGTAAGTTCACTTCAAATTGACAAGCCTAATATTAAAGCTCCCCATTCTGACAGAAAATCATTTTCTAAGTGCCAACAGCTAGGAAACAGGGCTATAAAGGCTTGCTAAATTCATTAATAAGGCAGTCTGCAGTTATCTGATTTCACAGCAACACCTGCATATTTATCTACTCATTACCAATTGGATGATGGAATTTTTTCAAGCACATTTCAAAAATCTGCCAACTTCAAGTGTAAAAAAATAAACTTTGTGGTTAATTTTTCCCTTAACAAAGTACAGCTGTTGAGAATAATTGTTCAAGATCTTACCCTGTAATGTCAACTGCAGCAGAACAAAGAGTATTTAATTAGCAAATCTATCCAGTAATTCAACACCTATTATATAAAATGCCTTCGTGATTTTATTCAGGATAATTTGCTAAGAGGGTTATTACTGACATTCAGATGGAATTTAAAATTCCTACGCAAGTCGAGTCATAATAGCAGTAATGATCTCCCCAATCAGGAGATTCGGTGTCACACAAGGCTCTCTTGCAATGCAGCAGCCGATTTCCTGACTTCTTAATTCCTGGGCTCAGCTCAGTGAGAGCCCTTCATGCCGATATTTCAGTCAGCAATACATCTTTAATGGGACTCTATTAAAATAACTAGAACAAAAATGACTTTTTTTTGGTTAAAAAGAATGACAGCACTGCCATCATATCAATCATTGCAGGCTTTGCAGAACAGTGCCGTTAGGGGAAAAGAGGAGGGGGAAACAGGAAAGGAGTGGGGCTGGGGGTGGGGAGAGCAATAATTAAAATAATACGAAAAAGTATTTTAACCCCAATCTGAGCCTCTGAAGGCTGGTGGAGGGTGGTGGGGACTAAAAGGAAATGTAAAGTGTATTTTAAAAAACTTTTCTAAAAAAAATAATGTATTCAGGAACACACCCACGATGTGGTTTACTAAGCAGAAAGAGCAGGTTTATGATGCCGGGTTTAACAGCAGCAGCAACCCTAAGCCCAACTACTACTGACGTGTGTATTTACAGGTTCCCCTAACAAGGTCAGGATAAAATTGGGCTCCTTACTTTCTGCCAGGATGGAACACGTGTGTCTGGCAATGCATTTAAAGGTTACAAAAAATGGTTTCAGATGCTATTACAAACACTGTGCTTATTAATGCTACAGAGGAGCAAGAAAACACCACTTTTCCACAGTTAAAAACAAAGTTTCAAGCTCCTTTTCCAAAAGCACAGGTCCATCACAGTGCTATCTACTAACAAGAAACCCACTTTGATGACAGATGATGGTCGACGCTGCAGACACTCAACAGAAATCTTACAAGTTAAGAAAATGTTGGGAAAGGTCAAATCCTAAACAAATAATGCATGAAGAGAATGACAACTGAAATCTCAATGGCTTTAGGATTCTTCTGTTACTGATGACATAAAATTAGAAATAAACTGGAAAGGCTTTTTAAAAAAATACATTAGCATAAGAGGGGTAGCAAAATGAATGGTTTTGAAGGATAGGGAAAAGAAGAGTAGAAGAAATATAAATATTATGATATGTGGTAATCCAACCATTATGTAAGCTTTCCTAGTCCCAATTTCAGCAGTTTCCAAGCAGGACTCTGTGATACTCAGTTCTCCCACTTGGCAAACATGTATTTCATCCTCATTATATTTGACTGTCTTTTTCTTATTTTCCTTTTACCTGTTATTCCTAGATGTGTGTCTTCTCTATAAGATGTTCAAGGAGCATAGGCTATGGATTTAATAAGCACCCTACTTTCTGTCTTCACCACTTAACATTCCTGTCACACTGGGTTCCTTCCTTATTACCTTAAAACCGGAGTTTTACCTTCTGTGAAACTGGGATTAAAACTACCACCCAGGTCCCTGAGGTAGATGGGAATAAGAAATCTGTGCTGAAAACGTGGTTAGCAAAGATAAAACATTATACAAATACAAGTTGAGAAAAAACTTGGGGGTTGGAGCACCTGGGGGGCTCAGCTGGTTAAGGGTCCGACTTCAGCTCAGGTCATGATCTTGCGACTCGTGAGTTCGAGCCCCACATCAGGCTCTGCACTAGCGGTGCTTGGGGGTTCTCTCTCTCCCTCTCTTTCTTTGCCCCTTTGCTACTTGCGCTCTCTCAAAAAAAAAGTTGGGGGTCTGAAATGTGAGTAGTGGTCTAAACTGCCAATTAGTACCTAAGTGATTTAGAAACAATCTGAGTTTTCTCTCTAGATCTTAGATTCCTCATTTCTAAAATGGAAGAGGCTGGGATTCCTCCCAGATGTAAAAATCTAGAATCCAAGTTTGACATGTAAAAATACCTCTTCCTTCTATCTGGTTGTTTTGTCTTTCAACCATATTCATTTCTTTTTTTTTTTTTTTAATTTTTTTAATGTTTTTTTTTTAATTTATTTTTGAGACAGAGACAGAGCATGAGCATGAGCAGGGGAGGGGCAGAGAGAAAGGGAGACACAGAATCTGAAGCAGGCTCCAGGCTCTGAGCTGTCAGCACAGAACCCAATGCAGGGCTCGAACTCACGGAGTGTGAGATCATGACCTGAGCCGAAGTGAGACGCTCAGCCGACTGAGCCACCCAGGCGCCCCCATATTCATTTCTTTAGTATTGGGAAAGGAGGCACTAATATGTCCAACAAAGACCATCAGCATTACAAGAATATATCATATCCTAGGTTACTTTTGAAGGCTATGTGGTTGTAAAATAACTAGAAATATACAGGTTCTGACAAGTTCTCTGCATATAGCTTTATGCACTTAGCATAACTGGGTGGGTATATGTACAATATATAAAAATTTGACACCCTCTGCTGATATCTCCCCCTCTTGCTCAGGAGAATACACACACATACACATATATACATCAGGGTTTCTCAACCTCAGCACTACTGATTGACATTTTAGGCTGGAGAACTTTTTGTCACGGGGGGCTGTCCCCGGCCTCTACCCACTAGATGTAAGTAGCATGCATGCGCGCGCCCAAGTGCTCTCTCTCTCTCCAGCTGTGACAGCCAAAATTATCTCCAGATATTGCCAAATGTCTCCTGGGGGACAAAATTGCCCCTGGTTGAATAACACTTTCTCTCTCCAAGCCCATTTTCCACCGTCTGTCCCACAAGCATTCATTCCTAAACTGCATCCATCTTCTCCAAACCCTCCCCAGCTCCAAACATGAGAAATGGCCCCTCCAAGAGCCTCGAACTGAAACAAAGGGCTGACTTCCTTTCTAATCCAACGAACAAGTCTCACATAAGACTCTGTCTTTCCAGGGTTGCTTCCTGCCAATGTGCTCTCCCTCCTTCTGGCCCTCACCACTCAGACTACCTTGTCTCCAGCTTCACGACCTTTCAACTCATTCTTCACACTTTTCCAGTGTTCTTTTTCAAATGCACTCTTTGCAATGAAATTCAAATCCCTTAGCTTGACCCAAGACTCATGATGTACTCGAAGCTGACCTCATCTTCGAATGCTTCCCACATGCATACTTCAACTCAACCTTCCTGAAATATTTTGAGTTCCATGGACGAGCCATGCTCTTTTCTTGCTTCTGTGCTTTTCACATGCTGTTTCTCCACACTGGTCCAAAGTGTGGGTTCAGAAGTTAGGCTGTGTAATGGTTAATTTTATGTGTCAACTTGGCTAGGCCAGTGATAACCAGTTATGTGGTCAAACATAAGTCTAGAAGGCTTTCTTGTTTTTGTTCTTTTGTTTTGTTTTTACATGAGACCAATTTTTAAATCAGCAGACCTTGAGTAAACAGATTACCCCCCACCATAACGTGGGTGGACCTCACCCAATCAATTTCAAGGCCTTAAGAGAATAAAGAACGAAGTCCCCTGAAGAAGCTGCAGATTTCAGACTGAAGCCGAAACATCAACTCAGGTGCTGTGTGTTTGGGTTTCCAGCCTGCTCACCTGCCCTGAGAGCGCAGTCTTGCCATCCCCTACAATCACATGAGCCAATTCCTTAAAATCAATCATTCAATTAATCAATCAATCACTCTCCCCTCCCACACCCTCCACACCCCTTCCTCCCCACCAAAATGATTCTGGTTCTCTGCAGAATGCTGACTGATACAGGCTACTTATAAGTTCAAAACCTAACAGCACTGCTTAAAAGCTGTGTGACCTCAGGCACACAATATAACCTCTCTGTGCCTCCAACTCTTGACTGTAAAATGGAGATGATAACCACAGCTTCCCTACAAGATGGCTACTGTGAACATTACATGTAACATATGTAGACTATTTTCTACAGTTCCTGGTACATAAGTGCTTATAAACATTAGGTATTATTATCACTTAAATGTCTACTTATTTTACAAGGAACTTCACACCATCAGAGAAGCCTCTCCGGCCTCCCCAACTAAATGAAATTAAGGAGTACATTATTAGTCCAATTTAGCCCTCAAAGTCCTCTGTGTATACCCAGAGCACACCGCTCTAATACAAAGGTAAGTAAGACACTATAAGCAAATTATAAACAGAGATCATGTCTTAGCGATTAAACCTAACACAATGCCTGGCACAGGGATGCAATAAACATTTATCTTTTATGTTCTAATAAAAGGAGGCAAACCCAGGTGGTCTAACATGAGAAGAGCAAAGCAATGAACTGATAAATCCATCTCCACAACAGATGGACCCTAAAGGTAGTTGCAGTAAGTGGCAATTAAACCCATACACAGTATGCATTTAAAAGCTAACTCTTGGGGCGCCTGGGTGGCACAGTCGGTTAAGCGTCCGACTTCAGCCAGGTCACGATCTCGCGGTCCGTGAGTTCGAGCCCCGCGTCAGGCTCTGGGCTGATGGCTCGGAGCCTGGAGCCTGTTTCCGATTCTGTGTCTCCCTCTCTCTCTGCCCCTCCCCCGTTCATGCTCTGTCTCTCTCTGTCCCAAAAATAAATAAAAAACATTGAAAAAAAAAAATTTAAAAAAAAAAAAATAAAAGCTAACTCTTTTGGGGTGCTTGCGTGGCTCAGATGGTTAAGCAGCCAACTTCGGCTCAGGTTATGATCTCACAGTCTTCGGTTTCGAGCCACGCATCAGGTTCCGTGCTGACAGCTCAGAGCCTGGAGCCTGCTTCAGATTCTGTCTCTCCCTCTTTCTCTCTCTGCCCCTACCCTACTCGTGCCGGCTCTCTCTCTCTCTCTCTCTCAAAATTGAATAAACATTACAAAAAATTATAAAAGCTAGCTCTTTCAGGGGCTCCTGGGTGGCTCAAGTTGGCTGAGCGTCTAGCTCTAGGTATCGGCACAGGTCATGATCTCACAGTTCATAGGTTCCAGCCCAGTGTTGGGCTCTGTGCTGACAGAGGAGCCTGCTTGGGATTCTCTCTCTCCCTCTCTGCCCCTGCCCTCCTTGTGCACTCTCTAAATAAATAAATAAACAAACAAACTTTAAAAAATTGTTTAAAAGCTAGCTCTTTCCATGCAAGAAGTGAAAAGTGAATCCGTTTTAACCCCACCTTCAAGCACAATGCATGTTAAACAAATATTCACTCATGAGAAATGAATTTCTACCCCAATGATAAAGCCCCATTAAATATAAACTTGACTAAAAGTGTAACTCTCCTACACAACTCTTTCCAGATAAACTGATTTTCTTTTAAATCCATAATTTACAACCTAGACGTTCCGATAGCTCATGTGTAAAGAATATAAAACACACTGAATAAACAAAGCTTTCTGAAAGGTTTCTCCTCCCTAACACATATATTTATAATATTTATGAGTATCTCTCGATTACTGCCCTAAAATGTGTCAAGGCTCTAATATTGACTTAAAAACTTAAAATACTATGGTCTGTGGCACTGTATGAAATGGAAAGTGAACTTCTCCCTTCTCTTCTCATTTCTTGCCCTGGAAGATTTATTCCTCTTGTGGACTTAAAAAAAAAAAAAAGTTTGACTTTTAAAAAACTGTTTTCACCTTTAAATAAAACTTCCTTTCACAACATTCTTACTCTCTGTTCCTCCTCCACACCAACCTCCATCCAGCTCAGAAACTCATGTCCCCTAGGCTTCACTTGAACTTCTGTGCATTACTGCCATACTTGGGATTATCTCTGACACAGGACCCTGGAGAGTGTGCAGAGCTGGCTTTAAAGCACACTTGAGCTAAATCTACTCACTGACACAAGAGTTCAAGTGTGAGCCTACACTCTTAAATATTACATCTCCAAAAAATACCCAAACCCTAAGTCACCAAGGTTGAAACTTGGAGCAGGAGATATTAACCTAAGGTCAAGAAATGTGAACATTCTTGAAACCATAAGGAAAAATTTGAATGCGTGCTTACATGCGTTTTTCTAGGAAGAGGGTCCCCATTCCATCAGATTTGAAACTGTGATTCATTTAAATTTAAGTACCGCTGAAGATGCTCCAATTAGCTGGAAGAGTCGAGCTTTCAGATTTCTCAGAATTCACATAATGTCCATGAGACTAGAAACACCCCTACACAAAGGTCTTTGCCTCCCGCTTTGGAGCTGGGTATTTTCAGCCCCTACCAGTGTTATTTCCCTCACAAGAAAACACGGACACGTCAAAAGGCTCAGATTTGGTTCCCTGATTGACTCCTCACATAACTCATCTGGGAGGCTAATTAAGACACGGCCAAACTATGTCCGCGCTTTAGTGAACATCGGCGCTCAGGCAAGTTTCACACACCCTGATTAAAATTGACTCAAAGTGTCTTACTTCAGTAATCACTTAGACGGAATGAATTTTACATTAGTGGGATCAAGCATGCACCAGGCCTCAGTGGAAATGAAAAGGGCTTATAGTAATAGGATTTATAAATCCACCCATTAGGTTAATGGCTAAATGATTTACATGTAACTTTCTCCCCCACTCCGCCTTCCCTCACCCTTTAACTCAGTAAAAACTATGCTTGGCATTTTCCACTGCAGTGCCATACACAAAGGAAATAGCCTTTCTATTTTGGGACATACTAATTTCTAATAATGGCTTGGGTAGCTACCATTAACTCTTTCAAAGCACAAATAATTGACTAATAAAATTAAGTATTCTATAAGGCCTGAAAGTGCTTAATTGATCATAATTGTCTATTTGAGAAGAAGGCGTCAGGCTGGCTATGCTCAGATAATGAAGTTGGGCAATTCTGAAGCACTGCAATCAAGATAATACTTACAGCTAAAAAGGACATTAGCATTTTCTAGAATCTGCAACATTTTCGTTATAAGTGAGGTCATGGGAATATGTGACTAGAAAACTTTGTGCTCCCAGCCCCCACAAATGGAAAATTTACCAGGTTTTCACTTATCGTTACTTAGTACCTGGCCTAAAGCTCAACCCTGGCAGAACAGCTAGGTGGTGGTCTGGCGGACAACTTGAAGCTAAGAGGGTGGCCAAGGTGTTACTGTCCTTATTTTCATGGAAGCATTTTTAGTTTCTGGAAAGCTCCTTTTTAAGATTGGTGTGTGACAAGATGTCATGGCACAGTTCATCATTACTCTCTGCTCTGGGAAGGTCAGAGGCAGAACTTTTTAAACCCAACACGTGGGATGGGGGCAACTCCCTAGCTCAGTACCAAAACACGACATTTTGATTCGATACTGCCTGTACTTGCCATATGCTCTCTTAGAAAAAACTATTATTTATTATTTTAGCAAATGCTATCCTTTGCCCTCCTGTTTATTAGCAGTTCAGAAAACAGATCCTAGGAGCTACCTATGATTAAAGTATGGAGGGTTCCCGCTTCAATGAAAAAAATCTTCTCACAGAAAGATAGTCTAGTTTTAGGGAAACATAACTGTGTTCACTTCTCCAGAGACACATGTGTTACAGACACATGTTCAGGCATGCCTCTAGAATAAACATATTTAAGGATCAATCAAATAACGTTTTCTCATATACCCATCACTCTTCCTCCTAACCCATCAGCTTCTATTTTTCTCCAGGAAGAATACAGAGAAATTCTGAAATCAACGGGTACCAGGTTTAGAAGTCATTTAGGATGGAGGTGCAGAATATGACGGAGATAACAGATCAATACAAAGACTATACAAGGTTTGCCTCCTTATGACTTTAAAAAAAAAAGAAAAGCACCTTTACTTGTGGACGTCATTGTACTGCCTCTCTCTAATGTGGCCAAGGCTCAAGAATGTGATATGAATTGTAGGAAGCACAGTAATTTTCTCATCATTTACAATCTCAAAAAGGAACTGATTCATTCACTTACCAAGTATTTACCGAGTACTTCTCATGTCCTAGGTGTAATGGAACACAAAAGCAAATGATTCCCATACAATGTCTTCCCTGTCTAGTGTGTAACATCTAGCGGAGCAGAGAACCAAATATGTGACTGGGAACACACACACACACACACACACACACACACACACACCCTTAATAGGGGCTCCTTATTAGGGACTAAGAGGCAAAGGAAGATGGGGGAAGAGTGTTGGTGAGGATCCCAAGGACAAAGAGAAACTCAATGGTGATTAAACAACATTAAACTTTACACAATTTTAAGGTTTTTTTGTAACAGAAAGCAAATAAAAATATGGCGAAGGCTAGAATGCTCAAGAAAGTGGGGAGAAGGCAGGAGAGAGGCCCAACTGCAAAGGGCCTTGTAAGCCACATTAACAACTTTAAACTGGGGAGTGCCACCACCAGATTGACAAGTTAAAGAAGTCTCTCTGGCTATAAAACACGTGGAGAATACATATCAGCCGGGGGTGGGGGGGTGGCGTCCAGGGGGAAGTAACGAAGCTTACACGGCATAATAGCTGTCGCAACGGAGAGACTCGCAGGCATTTAGGAAGTGGAATCTACAGGACTCACCACCTGACTGGATTTAGGGCATGAGGAAGGGGTGGAGGAGTCAGGTATGATACCAACGTTCCTGGCTTAACAACTGGGGAGATAGTGCCTGTCACTCACTGAGACCGGGAATCCGGGAAGGGGAACAGGCTGGGGAGCAGAACCTTAAGAGCAGTTTTGGAATTGATGAATGCACTATGCCTGTGGGCGCGTGAATGAAGATGCCAGGGAGGCAGACGGAAGGTAAGGTGCTCAACGGAGGAGACGTGAGAAGTTTTGAATACAAGAAACGCAATGCCATAAATGAATAAGAAACAGAGATGCCACAAATGAATAAATCATAGCAATGTCAGGATGCAGACAGAACCCATCGGAACAGAGGGCAGAGCTCACCAAGGGACAGCAGGGGAAAAGGGAGACAAGGCACACCAGCACCCAAACCACAGTAAATGGGCTCCGTGGGTCCCTCGATTCCTCATTCCTCCTCCAGAACCTTCCTTTCCCTTTCAGCTCTCAGATCTCCATTCTTGCTGTCACAATTGGCAGGTGTCGCACAAACCAGTGGACACCGGCAAATGTGACGCAGGCTGCCACAGACAGCCAGGCACCACACACTGACCTTTAACGAGACCGATCCCAACAGGTGGCTAGCGCCTAATACAAATAATTGTATCAGCCCTCCAAACAAGGTCAAAGAAGAGGGGAGCACCTTGCCTTTTCTCGAGCAGCCACAACAGCCAAAGGCAGTGGCTCCCCTCCTTGAGGCAGGGATAGGCTCCACAGAAGACTGACCGTCAATCAATTCACTTCACAAGAGCCTCCTCCAAGCTCGGGCATAGCTGTCCCTTCCCTGCCTCTCTCCTGCATCCGGGAGGGGGGAGGAGTTGTGCCACTCTTACGGAGAGTTTGGGGCCATTTGTGAGCAGTTCTGACTCATACTTGTCCAGTTAAAAAAAAAAAAAAAAAAAAGCTACGGAGGAGGGGTTCCTCTGTTTCCAAATAACATTCTTCACACTCTCTGAGAGAAACTAAGTCATAAGTGATTAAATTAATTGCCTTGGTTGCTAATTTGGTTTTGATAACATCAAATGTCTCACGGTTCTCATGTACCTTTGACCTCAGAGCAAGCTACTGTTGTGACAGAACAGACAGCTGTAGGCCAGGGGGCAGAAGGAGGCTCGCACAAACTCCTGAAAGAAAACCGCCTTGATCGGAGCCCAGAAATTCCACCGGGCGCTCAATGGCCAGGAGCCCTGTGCCGGGCAGTAGGGCCCCATGTGCCGACCTACAGCCCTTCTCCTTGGCTTTCACACACAAAACGAGATCTTCCTTTCCTCAAAGACAACCGCCTCTGCTCTCCCCCTCTTAAGCCCTGTGACTGCCAACGGCACGGCTGCGACCAGCCGCACACCACCGGCGCGCGGGTGCCCGGATCAAGATCACATTCCTGGCAGCTGCACAAGAGCCGCCGCTTCAGCTGCTTCTCGGTCTTTATTTTGAAAAGGCAGGATGGGCTCAAGGGCATGGTGGCCTGTCACACAAGAAGAGACGAAAGATTAAAAAAGATAAAACCCAAACCTGTGAGGGGTGTGCAGACTCACAAGAGCCTGCGAACCGAACGAGAGCTTCAGAAAAGCGCGTAGGGCAGTTTACAAACTGGTCAGGAGTGTGTGTGTTTCTCTGAGTGACATGACGGGGGGCGGGACTGATTATGGGATTAAAGAACAGATCTAACTATAGGTCAGTTCTTAGTCAATGGGACTAAAACAAATGAATTCCCCTGCTACTAATTTGGAAAACACTTATTTTCAGAACTCTGAGCCCAGAGCATTAAAATATTGGGATGTGCTGCCAATGCCAAAGTGACCTACTTAATCAGTCCCCAGAACCGAGAGAGCATGTAAAAATTAAATATAAATCCGCAAAACTTAAAGAGTATGGTTAAAGAGAACTTACCTATGCAAAATACAAAATGTGTTCTCTTTTTCCCCCTTTACCACCACCATTACCACCAGATCATTCTTGACTAATTCTTAGAAGCTGAAGACCAACTTGGATTTTGATGTATAAACTGCTTTTGACGATATTTCATTTTAAACAGATCAACACTTAAAAAAAAAATGCAAGCCGAAGACACCCTTTTGAGAAACCAAGAAAACAGATGTGGAAGCCGTTTGTTTAGATGAAGAGGAATTTTCGCTTTTATAGGAATACAATGATTCATGAAGAGGAAAAAAGTCTGTCATCAAGTTTACTTCAATAGATACTCTTGGGTTTGAGGCAGCTTTCTAAATATGGCCATTGCTTTTCTTCACATCTCATCTCTCCTGAAATATCTCAAACTACCACTAACAAACATTACATTTATTGTCTTTGTTCTTTTAAATTTTTTGCTTAGTTAATATATTGTGCAGGAGGAAAAAAAAACCCGACAACTCTGGTACTACAGCATTACATACTTGTTTTTATTGCTTAGGTAGCTGGACAAAATACCTTCTGCTTTTGCGACTTACCAGAAACCAGCCAGCTTGAGACTGTGAAAACATCAGGAATGCCAAAACCATGACAGTAAGTTCAGAACTAAGAGCTTTCCTGAACTCCAAAGGAGATGGAATTAAATAAAAAAATAGTGAAGTTTTTGCAAGAACTTTTAGCCAAGAGGATAATCTGTTTTCTTCGGTCGTGTGCTTGATGGAGATACCAAGACAAACTAAAACAGGGGAAAAAGGCCAAAAAAGGGGGGCTGCTGTGGGGGGCACTGGGTTCAACCGAGACAGACGCCGAAGAAATTCCTCTCCTGCCGTGCTGTGCCGTATACCCATGTGCTTGCACCCTCTGTTCCTCACCCACTGGCTGCTAAGCCCACGGAGGCTCAGTGGGTCTGTGTTCAGGGCACGCTTCGGATTCACAGGCACGAAGCCTGCAGCCATGAGGGCTTCACCTTCCATGTGCCTCTGCCTCCTCAACAGAATAATAAGGCCACATCAGCCAATATCCCTCCATTGGCTTTGTTTGATAAACAAAAACATCACACCTCACAATTCCCTACCCCTTAAGATTCTGCTACGATGCCAATTAAGTACACAGAAAAAAAAGAAATCAACTCTTTTCTGTAATATCCCCATGTGCCCATATTTTACATTACTTCCTGTAGCTTATAGTTCAAAAATAGAGGTTTTAACCTACCCTCAATCTAACAACCTAATTTTGAAGACGCATTTTCAAAATACACATACTCCTGCTATGAGCTACAGCTCAGTCTAGGAACCCACGCTTAATGGACGACAAAATTCTGTATTCATGTATACATACCTATTTTTTCTGGGCAAAGAATCCACAACTATCACCCAATCCTCAATGGGTCACGCTCTCAAAAAAATTAGCCTCCCTCACAGAACTTGCAGTGATTTCATAATTACATTACATCAGTCCTCAAACAATCTAAGCAGTTACCTGGTGTATTTCATAACCATGGCTTCTCTTGATTTATCCAAGAGGCTGCCAAAGAGGAGCAACCTGTTTGGCTGGCTCCAGCACCACTTACAAACCCTTCGCTGATCATCCTAAGAAACAGTGTCAACCATCAGTCACAGGTGAGGGGACGAAGACAAAAGATGAGCCTTAACAAATCTGTGAGCACTACTATTATCGTTACAGAGACAATGTGTAGTTTCGATTAGGTGGGTCTAAAGGTTGGTGAGTTTGCTGGCTGGCTGCAAGGAATCTGACCCATCACAATAACTTTTATAGTTTGTTTAGTCAACACATATTGACTTTCTACTACATGAAAAGTATCCTTACAGGTGCTGGGATGAGACCAAGGGAAGGACATGATCTAATTTTCAAACAACCCTGCAGACACGGACAATGGGTTGTGGGGAGCAAAGAGGAGAAGCGCCAGTCGAGAGGAGTGATGCTACGGGCATGGGAAAAGGTGGTAGCAGCAGGGCGGGATGGGAAGTAGAATCAGGACACGCTAAAGGTTGAGATGTAGGAAGTGGGGAAAAGAGAGAACGGTGGTGCCTCAAAGTTCATTATGAGAGAGCAAAGCGTGTTTGTGAAATTAGTAGCAATACAGCTGTTTTTAAAAAATCGAAAAGACTAGCTATAAAGTTGGACTGCAGACATTCTTGTACCAGTGTTTCCAAGTCTTAATGGTAGGCATTTCAAGATGTCACCGCCCTTAAGGAACTTAAGAGATAAATGTGATCACTTCCAACCAAGCAGTTTTGACTGTCTGTAAACAAAAGGAACAGAACTCAAGAGTTGTCTTGCAGGAATGTAAAAACAGGATGACTGAGCCAATCATACCAAGTGCCATACCAATGGACTGATCGATTAAAACCTTCTCTTTGGAGGCTCGCTCCGGTCTTCAGCTGAGTCCGAAAACAGAAGCAGCTCTGGGTGCATGCAGGGAATAGTACCTATGATATTAAAAGGGAGGGAGGGCAGTGCTGATGAAAAAGCAATGGGATGAATGGTTTCTGACCCCATCATTTAAATGTCCTTGTCCCTACCTAGTGTTATCTTTAAAAAAAAAAAAAAAAAAAAAAAAAAAAAAGAAAGAAAGAAACCATGAGGAACAAAGGTCCAGTAAAGACATGAAGTCCGGAAACCTGGGATCCAGTGAGTTTTAGTGGCACAGCCAAGCTGTCCTTTAAAGCCTAACTCTCTTTGTAATTTCTTTGTAATAATAATTTGTAATAATAATAATAATAATATATAAGAATCTCACCTCTTCCCTTCCCACCGGTGCCTTTCTTTCTGTTACTACGATTTCGATTAAGCATACTCATTCACTTGACAAACATGCAGTCTGTACTGCTCAAAACATGGTGCTTATCTCTTAGAATATAAAATGTACTCTGTGCTCTTGCAGACCCTGTGATCTACACATCCCAAATGTCCACAATGGTCTCATTTCTTCTTTATCTTTTAAGGGCTCGACCCCTCCACCTCATGTTCAATGTGTAAAACCTATGTTGCCTTGTAGCTTCATTCTCAGAACTCAACTCCATTCATTCTTTCAAAGGCTGGTGGTCTCTTCTCACTTCACATAATGGTCATTGCTTAGGTGAGACACTTCAACAATCACCCGAGCACCTACCCTGACAGAATGAATAGGCACTTCACTGTTTCCCCTTCATCATCACTAGCCTCCATCAGATCCTAATGACAAAGCCTATACATGAACACACCTCTAGACACTGTCAAATTTTCCACGGTGGGCAAAATGACCCCCTGGTGAGAATCTCTAACCTCTAGCAATGATTCTCTGTGCACATGCTTGGGCGGAGACTGATTTGCCATAAAGCATACTGATTCCAGACATATGCCTATGGTTGTCAAGATTATTTAGCGCACGGGACTACATTATCTAAGATGGATTTTTCCACGTTTAGACAAACATATAAAGTCTCCAAATATGCCAGACAGCTTTCCTCTGCACATCTAGGTGCACTCTCCACCCTGCTCTCGGTGTGGTGGGGGGGAGGCTGACCTAACGGACTATATCCCTCATCACCTAATTTTCAACTGAGTGTGACTAATGGAGAACACTGTATAGATCAGGAGGGAAATGAGGACCGGCTATCGATGTCCCTGGCTTTTTTCCCTGAGGGGGCATGTAGGGACTGGCTAATTCCATCCACGTAGGATCATGAAGCCCTCTTCACCCAAATCCCTTTTCTGGGGTTAGGTATGTGTTCCTCCTCTTTCACCGGACAATCTAACACCCCCACTGTAAATGACCCCAGAGTTGGCATAATTCTCTTGTGATTTACAGGGGGATCGTGCCCCCATTTTGGTAAACAATCTCTTTATCAAATCTTTCTATTAATCCCAATGTCATCTCTTTCCTACTGGGGCCCTGACTGACACACCAAATACATTTTTATTTATTTTAAATTTTAAAAACAAGCAATTTAAAAATGTTCCCCCTTGAAGCCCCATTCTCCTAAAAACACATTCCCAAGAGGCACTGCATCTTGAAGATCTAGGCTTTTAAGGTTTGTGAGGAAGATACACTGTGAGCTTTCTTCAAAGAACAAGTGTATGATGTATCTCTTTTACTGTTACATATTAACTAAAATGTTCAAATTTCCACTTCTTTTAGCCTTACCTTACTGGAAAGAAAAAGAAAATTAGTGAACACTATAATAAATAAAGAACACTACCTTCCACCTTATGGTCTTGACAACTGGACAATTATTGCATAATTATTTTAAGGTAACTGACGCCATTATTTTTCCCTTTACATATTTAAGGCCTCTAATTACATTGTACATTAACACCGAGGACCGGGACTATATCTTAAAATTGTTTCCCTCACACTTACTCATGCCTTGCAATAGTTCCTTTAAGAAACAAAATATTCAAGGGGTGCCCGGGTGGGGGGGGGGCGGCGGGGGCGGGGGGGCTCAGTTGGTGAAGCAACCCACTCTTGGTATTGGCTCAGGTTGTGATCTCGTGGTGATGAGATGGAGGCCCACGTTGGGCTCTGTGCTGAGCATGGAGTCTGCTTGGGATTCTCTTGCTCTCCCTCTCTCTCTGCCCCTCCCCCTCTCATGCTCTTTCTCTCTCTCAAAATAAATAAACATTAAAACAATATACTCAGTAAGTATCTGTTGACAGTTGGAAATAGTATCAACAGAAAGAGAACATGAGGAAGCAGGAAAGCTAGTCCCAAAAGCTACGCTCCCTTACTTTAGGATTTTCTTATCTGCCTTGCCTTACCCAAAGATTTTGTCACCAGAAGAAAAAGAAAAGCTTCACTGCAAGGTGAATATAAATTCTAGGAAAACAGCTGTATACCCATCAAGATTATTTTCCACAAGTAGCCAACATGAAACAGAATTTACAACAGAGACAGGAAGAAGGGTAGGTGGAGTTAGAATAGAAGGAAATGAGGAGGCTCAACAAGAATTAATTACTGGTAATTACACATGCTACAGCCTCTCTTCTTTCTCCACCCTCTAGCTAATCAACAGTGGGAACAGATGTGGTCTGTGGTATTGGGGAGGGGGTGCTTAACAGCTGTTGGGAGAACATGACATTAAAAAGCAGCCTTGTCCACAGAAACCCAAGAGTTTCACTGTTTGAAAGAAAAGAGGTAATGAATAATGACCACAGTCTTACTTTGAACTTCAACCTCTTCCGGCCAATAATACAAAAGTTCTCGTCCTGATTTCTGATCACCTACTGCAGTATGTTCACTATTTTCTATTACAAGAGTGCCTCAATATTGGAATCTGTTTCATGTGCCTTATCCACGTACTCCTGAAACCAGTACAGAGATCCAACCACTCCTTATTGAATAAGCAGTCAATAAATCTTGACTATGATAATGATAATTAGAAGGCAAACTCTGAAAGTGCCCACTATAGGGAATACCAAATTAGGGTGAAATAATCCCCAATTTGCTACACTCCTTCTGGATGCTCTTCTAGGAGATGAGAACTCTGAAAACAATGTGGAAATCAGAACATTCCAGTTTGCTTCTTTAAAAATTTCAAGAATGTAGCATACTGTCATTGCATACAGTCTTTCCTAAAAAACAAAAAACACAAACTAAAGCCCAATAATAAATTTAAAAACAATACCACAATCAAGGCTTTAACAAGAAATGTATTCACTTACCCCCAGGGCCCAAGGAATGCAGATAGGGGGCACAGATCTGCCTTCAGGAATTATCAGGTGACTGCTATCTATGATCTCAAACGCCCCGTGCTGGAGTGCCTGAGAAAGTTTTTGTGTGTGGAACCAATTAGGTTCCAAAAAGCTGTAAATACGTCCATTTGTTCACAAATCCCAAGTGGTACTCAGTAAGTGACTGGTTCTGCCACTGACAGCAAGTACACTGACTGACTGCTTTTGCCAAAAGAAACGTGCAACTATGTTGGAAGCTTTGCAAGTTCTTGAGTAGCTTAACAATTAAAGTTCTTCTTGGCATAAATGTTATTTATGTACTTGGGTGTGAGGTGTATATACACATGGAATGTTTAAGAGGGTACATGTTTCACAGGCACTTGCAGGATACTATACTAATCTCCTATATCTAAGCTTATTAAATTGAGTTTGCATATTCTCAAATTTACTTCTGTGTATTTTGGGGGCAACTTCAAAAATTTCATTCAGTTTCAGTATACGCATGAATATACGCAGTATACTGCAAGAACTATGATTCAATCCCGTGGGGGATAATTAGAGAAAGACGGAGCTGGGGCAGGGAAGAGGAAAGGAAGGTAAAACCTAATGGCAGAACAGGAATAAAGACTTTTGGAATGAACCCATAGGAAAAATACAAGAAGGTGAGCACAAAGCACAGCTGGGAGGGACTCACAACTACACCCTGCCGGCATCTCAGAGCCAGCAGTGGAGGTGGGGGGCCTGGGGAGAGGGACATGCAGATTTTGAGTCTGAAAACTAGGAAGGCCCTGAGCAGCTAGGTAGAAAACCAGCCATGGGAGAGGCAGAGAGATGCCTCAACGCATGTTTGTTCTGTAACCAAGCAAATGTTCTACTAAACAAGGGATGGTAAATGAACATGAATATACAGTACCCGTTATTACTAAATAAGAGTATACATTAAAGGGCTGTTTGTATTACACTGAGATTATTCAAGTGCATATAAATACTACTCTTCCTTAAGAAATTCCATAGATCCGCTCTCACCTTCAGAGCCCCTGTGACTATACTTTCCATGTGGTCTCAAGTTCTCAGGCTTACATTCTACAGCCATGAGTTTTCAGAAACCTCTTCCTCCTGGTGAGAAAAGGACTATACCTTCCTTTGCAATTCAATGGGATGAAGCTATTCTTTTTGGCGTGCTCTGCAAACCCACCTTTTGAGCCCTAGAAATAATTTTAATCATCTGCAGAAAAGCGCATAAGAAAGTTTAAATTAATCCTTCATCCTAAATTATGTTGCTTTTCTGCATCAGCAAAGACACATTACCATGCAAAATAATGAGTTTTCTTTTTGTCTGATAGAGAATATATTTGGGAGAGAAATGGGAGTTTCTGGCAAAAAATAAAGGCTTCATTACTTCAGCTTTAAATGTAAATTAGGCACTCAGCAGCATGCAAGTTAGGACAATTTTCCTTACACAAGATGAATTATATTTTATTCCTTAGTTCTTAACAAGAGTCACTTCCTTAGACATACCTAACCCTTAAACAAAGGCTGTTCTTTGTCACAGCTAGGGAAATGTTTTTATTACTGATGTTCTTTAAATATGAATAAAAATCTCTCTTCTATACTCATGCTCATAACAAGCTGCTACTTAGGCAAAGAATATCTAAAATGAATATAGAAATAAAAGGGGGAATATTTGCTTTCTATGTGAACAGTACACCTATCACCCCAACTAGTGGAAAGGCCTTTAAAAAACAACAACTGTCCTCTGAGGCTCTAATACTGTCTAACTTTGCAAGACAGTGATAGCTTTTGAAAGTGAAAAAGACATTAAACACACATCCGATTGTCCAGAATCACACCAACATAACAACTACCAGTGTTCTGTGGGGTTTTGCTCGTTTTTAAAAGGTGATCACTTCTCTGATATTCATACAACTTTCTCCCTCTGTCTGGAACTCAGTGTATCGAAATGTCTGTTCTGCAAAGCCCCTGAACAAGACCCAACCAACCCAGTTCTTCACCAGTGACCTTCAGTAAATAGCCCTTACCATTATATCCATTATATTAAGCACTCAGGAGAACATTCTTAGGCAGGCAAGGATCAAAGACGTTTCTCTGAGTGTTTTGTCCTAGTTAACCTGAATACATTACAAGACACTGCATCTTTAAGCCTGAAGTTCCCTGAACCACTTAAGGCAAAAATATAGTCCTGAGATGTTAGAGATGTTAGTCTGGAATTTTCCTTTAGTTCTGCACAACCTGAATATATAAGTTCAGAAAGAAGAAAAGGTCAAGGAAATATGCTCGACGTTTTATTAAGTTAACTCACAACACTTTCTATCCTAACATGTGATATCAAATTTTTAATATCAACTTTACACTTGAGAGATTCTCCAATTGTCAAATGCCTTTTCAAGCAAAACTCTCTAATATTTAAGATGATGAGAGTACAATTGACCTAAATTTTAGCATCATGGAATCTCAACTATGTGAATCATACTAAGATTGTTACTTTTTCTTCTTATATGTTGGCTGTGCCTTTTCTAAGTAGTGTAGAATCCTGTTCCTGTACCAATTTTTCTGTTGCACTGCAGCAAATATCCACACAAGGGAAGAGAAACTTGGCATTTATTTTTGCTATTACAGAAGTTTCTACCTATAACACCTAAACACTTAGGAAGCACCAAGAAAATTAAACGTTTACGTATATTTTTAAAAGTATACTTAAAATATTTTACATCATATAGACAGGCTAGGTAAATGTATTTAGAAACATACATCTTACAAATAAAATTATAAACAATGGCAGAATTATGTGACAGTCTCTCCCCACCCAAAACAAGGTTAAGTTAGATTTTCTGGAACAGAATCATCCAATAGTACTTCCTGTAGTGACAGAAGTGTTCTGTATCTGCACTGTCTCACTCGGCAGCCACAACTGACTAGTGAATATTTGAAATGCAGCTAGTGTGACTGAGGAATTGAATTTTTAATTTTATTTGGTCTTAAATAATTAAATAGCCTAATGTGGTTAATAGCTACCAGGCCTATATAAAGAGACAATGAAACATGGCTAGTGTGACCGAGTAACTGAATTTTGTTTCATTTTAATTAATTAAAATATAGATTTAAAAAGTCACCTGTGGCTAATGTCCATCAACCTGGACAGTGCAGATCTCGAACAATGATAGCTACAGAAGTAATGTGTATAAAGAAAGCTGTTATTAACTGTAATGTACTTTAAGAATAAATGGTGGGGTGGCCTGGGTGGCTCAGTCAGTTAAGCGTCCGACTTCGACTCAGGTCATGATCTCACAGTTCGTGGGTTCGAGCCCTGCGTCAGGCTCTGTGCTGACAACTCAGAGCCTGGAGCCTGCTGCGGATTCTGTGTCTCCCTCTCTCTGCCCCTCCCCCTCTCATGCTCTGTGTGTCTCTCTCTCAAAAATAAACAAACATTAAAAAAATAAAATACAAAAATACAGGGCAGTCACCACCCAAGAGTCAGACACTGAATCTTAGTTCTGCTTTCCATCTCAAATCATCAACTCGGTGTTAAGAAACCTTAGAGGTATAGTCTAAGATTTCACAGAACTAAGTTTATCTGTAAAAGGGGGAACTTTGACACTTCAAAGGTGACATTTTCCCATTTTTCAGGCCAAAAATTTATAGTACGATAGAGCAAAAGTTATGGCTAACTAAAAACAGAAATGATTACCAGCACACATATACATTACATATCCTACACGTGAAATTCAAATGAGGTAATTCAGATCCAAAGGCCATGTAAAACACGACAAAGCACTACACACGCATAGCATAACTGCTAGTCTACTACTGTTAACAATCTTACCTTCAAGAAGCTTACAGACTCGTACCTGCCAAGGCCTTGGTGGCTGCCCACAGGTTTTGGTGGACATATGGACAGTTGGTATCACTTCGTTTCAATTAGTGAAAAATTAAGAACAGATGTAGATAAATGTGGTGATCACTGGGTCTTAACACTGTTTGTTTTTCATCATAAATTCAGCGGTCCTTTGATGATGGACAGCAGGTACAGACAATAAATGAGGGAACAATGTAAGACTCTAATGAGAAATTGGCTCACAATTCCAAGGTTTGAATCTCTATTATATACCGTCATGCATTCCTCCTTGAAGGCAACTACTTGTCATGTTTCGTGGATCTTTGACATGAAATTCTAGTATATTCTTTAACTTTAAAAAATCAAACATGTGGGGCGCCTGGGTGGCTTGGTCGGTTAAGCGTCCGACTTCGGTTCAGGTCATGATCTCACGGCCCGTGAGTTCGAGCCCCGCATCGGGCTCTGTGCTGACCGCTCAGAGCCTGCAGCCTGTTTCAGATTCTGTGTCTCCCTCTCTCTCTGCCCTTCCCCTGTTCATGCTCTCTCTCTGTCTCAAAAATAAATAAACGTTGAAAAAAAAAAACTGAAAAAAAAAAATCAAACATGTATGTTTGAGTTCTAGGACTTCCTAGGTTTAAATTTAGATTTTTCCTACATTTTCAAATAAATTCATTTTACCTCCATTAGGACAGATTAGCCTTTCCCACTGAAACAAGGTCTTACATAGGGACTGAACTTAAGAACAAGGGTATGGCATCAGTTAAGTTATATGAAAGACAGAAGCGAAATCTTCTATAACCACCTAAACGGAGTATAACTATGTTATTGGCAGTACATGAGAACAATGATAGGGGATTCACACATCCCTTCTAGACCATGAAAAGAAGGCAAAAAAAGGCCACCCTCTGAGCTTAAGACCTACTTACACAATGGATATGAGAGCACTCTGCTGACAACAACCAAAAGACTGTATGTGTATGCACCCAGACCCAGAATTTGAAAGCCTTTGAAGGTTTCTAATGGTAATCTAAGTGTACTCTTAGGAAGCATTCCCAGGATGAGTTTGCCACTTAGTAGAAAGTGTATTACAGTTTAGTTTGAAAGAAATTGTGTAAACAAAGGAAAATGGTCAGCATTGAAATAAGCCCCAAGAACCAGACACTGGTAAGCTTTACCACTCAGCATTATTCAGGGGGAAACCCAAATAGTCCCTGTGGCAGGTGTATCCTAATCACGGATTATCTAACCAAGTCCCTTTGTTTTGATTCCATTCTCACCAAGCAACCTTGTGATTGTAATTTGGCTTCCCATGTGGCTTGTCTATAAAGAGAAAATGCACTAATCTTTCAGTTCAACCTTACCAGTCTAATTAACAGCTGTAGTGCTCATTTCAAATGAACAAACTGGCAGTAGGGCACGTACATGTGAGTCTGACCATCCGCAGTGTGCTAAAAAGGTCAGATTTCTCAGCCTTTAAGAATATGAGCTCCTTGTTCATCACAACACTTCCGGTGCCTACAACAGGGCAGGGCTCGTGTTAACTGCTCAGTAATCATCAGGCTGGGGTCCAGAGACCTAAGACAACTTCTCCTCGTGTCTTTCAATTCAAATTACAACATACCTAAAACAGCACAATGTCCAGTAGAAGATGACCAGAAAAGAGAGTTTGTTACAGATAAAACATTAACGTACTGACATGACCTAAAACTCATTTATTTGATATAATAAACGTTAAACAATTAGAAATGCTTTGTTTTCGGGCCTAAAATATAAGTGTTTACTTCCATCATTTTCTCCTGAAAAACCTCCTCGTGCCAAGCAAAGGCATTCAAAATGATTCAGAAACTCGACACACTCAGTATTCAACAATGCTCACTTTTTCAAGTGATAATGGTTTTTCCTACTGAAACCCTTTTGAAAAAAGTTAATATAGCATTTCTCCTTTTCACTTTTTCCTCACTCCATTAATTTATTCTACATATCCACTGGAGCTATTCCGTATCAAATTCAATAAAGGCAACAATGATTAGAAAATGCTGTCAAGTGACCTACTTCTGTACTTGGATTTACAGCTATTAAAGTGCATCTCAATTTGCTCCAGTGTCCCAAAACCAAAAACGCAGAGATTCTGCTTCCAGAGTTGGACAAACCCCACGACAGAAAACCACCATACCCTCTGGACAATATAAAAAACAACTACCTGAAGGCAGCAGAGAACCAAACCCAGGCCAAATATGCACAGAAGTCTATAACTGGAAAAAAGGAAGGACTCTGAGCACATTGCCCATTTTTCCAACTTTATGCCCGACTGTGTGGAACATAGTCTAAGTGGCTTAAAGAGGCAGAAAACAGCATCCCGGGTGGCCATAGTAGCTGGAAAAAATAAAAGACCAATTACCAATATCAGGAATGACAGAGATAACACCACTACCAACTCAACAACTATTAGGAACAACTGCATGCCAATAAATTAGACAAATTTCTTGAAAGACACAAACTACCAAAGCTCACATAAGAAACTGGGGCGCCTGGGTGGCTCAGTCGGTTAATCATCCGACTCTTCATCTCGACTCAGGTCATAATCTCATGGCTGGTGGAATCAAGCCCCGCATCGACCTCTGCACCAACAGCACAGGGCCTGCTTGGGATTCCCTCTCTCCCTCTCTGCGCCCCTCCCTCACTCATGCTCTCTCCTCTCTCTCTCTCTCTCTCTGCCCCTGCCCTACTCTCGAGGACTCTCCCTCTCTCTCTCAAAAAAAATTCAAGTAAACATTAAAAATAAAGAAGAAATAGATAACCTGAACATCCCTATATATGTTAAAGAGACAGAATTTGTACTTAAAAACTTTTACACAAATTAAAGTCCCGGCCCAGATGGCTTCAGTGGTGTATTACTCCAAACATTTAAGGAAGAAATAGTACCAATTCACAAAAACATTCCCAGAAAATTGAAGAGGAAGGAATACTTCCCAGCACATTCTATAAAAAGCTAGTATTACCCTGGTGTGACTGAGACTGACAAAGATATTACAAGAAAAGACTAATATCCCTTGCAAACATAAACGCAAAAATTCTATAAGTTTTAGCAAATCAAATCCAAAAACACATAAAAAGGACAGTATATCACGACCAACTGGAGCTTTCCCCCAAAATGCAGGACCAATGTAACATTTGAAAGTCAATATAAATCACCATATTAATAAACTAAAAAAAAATGAAACAGAGCTAAACAACCAAAAAAACCTTCTGATCGTCAAAAGACAGAGAAAAGGCACTTGAAAAAAATCCAACATCCATTCCTGATTAAAAACAAAAAAACCCTAAAACTCTAACTTTGTGTGCCAACCCTGTTTCAACTGGGAAAAATAACCTCTCAGGAAAGTGAGAAGAGAATGGAATTTCTTCAACTTGAAAAACACTATGTAAGAAAAACCTACATTTGACATACTTAATGCTAGCAGACTGAATGCTTTCTCCTAACATCAGGAACAAGGACAAAGTTATCCTGGCTGTTTATAAAATAGAAGTTTACAAAAAATACCAATTAGGAAAAATTAATACTAATGACAGAGAAACCATATGGAGATACATGCAAAAACGGGGGGGAAAAATCAGCATCTCTTTCTAGCTGGTTGGAGCCCTGGGAAAAAAATTCCTACATAAGCAGGTATTGCTAATAACCACCGACATCCATTGTGGGGAGGTGGTGAAATGCTGCAGAAGGATCTCAAATTAGGTCAGAGTGAACCTTATGAAAGGACTGCTATTCAACTATTTCTGCCCTAAAAAAAAAAAAAAAAAAAAAAAAAAAGGGCGGCAATTACATTATATTACAACCATTAACAGGGTGGTTAAGAGCACAGACTCTGGCGCCAAACTGCCTAAATTCAAATCCTGGCTCCACTGCTTACTAGTTTGAGTGACCTGCAGTAGGTTACATAACCTTGGTTTCCTCGTCTATAAAATACAGACATAGCAATATCCACCTCAGGGCTTGTTCTCAGGAGTTAGCGAACTTGCATAGATAAAGCACCTAGAACTGTGCCTGGCACATGGTAAAAGTTATACCAGTGTGAACTACTCTATCATCCATTCCGGCTCTGGCACTCTATGAAAAAGAAGGTGCTTCTACCTTATTTCCCCAACTGGTAAAATGGAGGGGTTGAATGAGACTAACTCAAAAGTCAGGACTGGTTCTTCAATTCTATTTTTCGACAATTACAAAAGCAGAGGGCAAAAGCTTTGTATCATCATACTACACTAACAAAGCAGTATCATCTGCCTAAATGACCATCTGAGGTCATTCTTCAGTTTCTCTTAGAATTGACTTAAAGTTAACCTCAAGGTTAGGGGCACCTGGCTGGCTCAGTCAGAAAAGCATGCAACTCTTGATCTCAAGGTACTGAGTTCAAGCCCTATGTTGGATGTAGAGATTACTTAAATGAATAAATAAAAGCTTTAAAAAAAATCAAAATAAATTAACATCAAGGCTGGATGTCAGTGTCCAATCAAATCCTGTATTGAAGTCAATCAAGTAAATCAGTAGTCTCCAGAGCAGTGGCTTCCTATCATGCTTTTATACAATCTCCAGTCAACCTAAGTAGTTCAAGAGAAATAACTGCTATTTGCTCAAACCCTACAGTGTGCTGAATGCCAAGAACTACTGCGTGACAAGTATGAACTAACACAACATAGTCATTAATATGATCAATGTGGGCCTAGAATCAACTGCCCGGGTTCAAATCAAATTGCGACCTTAGGCAACTTGTATGGCTTCCCTGTGGCTCATTTCCTCTTCTGTAAAATGAATAATAATCCCATAGGATATTGGTGAGGATTAAATACACTAATGTATGAACAAGGCTTAGGACAGTGCCCAGCACACAGGAAAAAGACAGTAAATATCAGCTATTATCAAAGTCAGATAATTAATCAAAAGCTCTCAAAACCAAAGTAATTTTCATGTATCTTAATTTAGAAAATAAGTATAGGCCATCCAACATGTTTAAAATGACTCTAAAAATCAAATAGCAACATATTAATGTAAAACTTAGATGTCAAGCTTCTCCTACTTTGTATCATAAAAAGAACTAAACTACTAAGAATATCTGACCACTCTACTTAAGGGTAATTCCTAATAACAAATCAAATCAAATCAACTTCTTTACCAGGCCTGGAACATCTTTCTTTTTTGTTTTGTTTTGTTTTTCTTTAAATAACCCTATCTTCCACCCCCAAGACATATACAAACATTAAAATAATGTATCCTTATCACTTGGCATTACTAATTCTTATTCACATCGGGTATATATGGACAACTATTTACAAGACCATATGAAACTACTGTTAATTGTGTGTACTTTCAACCTTGAACTCTTAAGCCAGTCCTATGTTTCACTTCCTTTTTACATCAGTAGCCAACTGACTGCCTGCCCGTGCTTTCACCTCCCTTGGCGCAAAGAAGCAATTAATGGTAACAAGAAGCTTAAGTAAATGTCTTATAGAGAAGCAAGCTCAATATTCTCTCCATATTTAACGACTCCATGAGGGTTAGTCAAAGGAAAACAGCACTCTTCCCAAGACTCTAAAAGGCAACTCTCCACTTCCTACCCGTACTCCAAATGGTGGTGAACCATATACTGTGCCTGTTATCACCTGGCTGCTTACGCAACGCTTTACCAAACTTCAAACAGGTGGTTTTATATCTGATGGGAGGTCTCACACATAAAACCATACATGAGCATTACAGAAGAACTCAGACAATCTCTGTTTCAGGAAAATTTAAGGCTGTACATGCCTAAGATAAACTCCTCCAATAATATCGCACGGCCTCAATGACTTGACCCGTAGTTTCCAGGATCAATTGGTTGATGATCAACTTAAAAAATATTGTAAGCATACATAAAAAAACAAAATAGAATACTTATAAAATACTTAGGTATATTTAAATCAGTATCAATACTACAGAATTTTAAGAGATACATACACTTTAATTTTTAAAGCCACAGGTATCTTATATACCTCTGTCCAATGTTACACTCAATTACACATACCGATCTACCAACACTTGTGTTTGACTTTAACCTGCAAAAATGGATTATCCAAGAAACATAAAATTAAAGATTAATCACAACAGTCAACAGTGGTGGAAGAAACCCAAATGTCCATCAAAGGATGAATAAACAAAATGTGGTACATACATATATAAGATGGAATGTTATTCAGCCTTTAAAAGGAAGAAATCCTGTCATGTGCTCTAACACAGATGAACCTTGACGCCATTATGCCAAGAGAAATAAACCAGTCACAAAAAGACAAATGCTGGATGATTCCACTTACATGGTAAAGGATATCTAAAGGAGTCAAATTCACAGAAACGGAAAGGAGAAGAGTGGTTAGCAGGAGCCAGGAAGAGGGGAAAAAGGAGAGTTGTTACTCAGCGGGTATAGAGTTTCAGTCATGCAAAATGGAAAATTTCTGGAGATCTCACAACAACATGAATATACTTAACGCTACTGAGCTGCATGCTTAAAAATAGTGTGGTAAATTTCATGTGATTTTTACCACAATCAAACATAACACGAACAAGGTTTTAAGAATAAAAAAATTAAAGACTAACAGAGTATATGCCTTGAAAAACTATATTCACCAAGTACTTCTTTCACATTGCCTTAACAAACACACATATGACACAAACAGAAGGCTGACTATTACAGTTCTTTCCAAAACAATACAATCTCAGCATTCAAGTAAGTTTAGCCCTACATACTGAGGCTAGATGCTCAAAAAGTTTTCGGTGTAACTAAAACTTAACAAGACATATTCCCTGTGAGCAGAATACTTCCTAAATATTGACACAGTGAGGAGGCCTAGAAAGTTATTTTGGCCAAATCTTTTTGGATTGTATTTCATCCTTCAGAGCGGCATCCCACCTGGGCCGAAACCAAATGTGAAAAAAACAAAGCAGACACAAATTGTACTGTACAAACATCTGCCCATTACTAGTGCTGGTTTTACAACATGCCTTGAAGACGCTTGGGATTCAGCAAAACATCGCTGAAAAAATGCCACATCTTGAGCACTGAACCTTGAGAATACTATCTATCCATCGATAAGTGAAATAAAGAGCTCTGAGAAGTATCAATTCCCAAGGATTACACAAAAGACTTGCCTGCATTTAAAGGTAAAGCAAGCTTGGATAAGAAAGGAATGAAAGGAGAAATACAGTTTCAGCTTGTCTCGGGCCTAGATCACTTTCATTCACAATTTCAAAATCATATTCTCACTGGTTAAGTTGTGTTGTCATTTGTTTGTATTTAAATAGTTTCCAGGTGCCCAATTTCCCTATCTCGCATTACTGGCTGCCACAATTCTCAACTGCAAATTTATTAAATGTCATAAGCACTTGAGAAAATAAGAAATAATCACGTAAAAACACAGTGAGGATAAACCAAAGCAGTTTCTCCATCAGAAAATGAGGCCTCGCACTCTGTGACAATCGCTCTAGGGAAGTTGTTTTGACAGTCATCAACAGCAAATAGAAATCTGTCCTCAACCTATATTATAGAAAATATTTAAGTACAGTTTTGTAAGCTGCAGACTATCCGCAGATCTATAACAAGGCTGAGAAAGGCACAAACTACTGTCTTTTTCACAGGCTTTGCTACAGTTTACAGCTCCTCCTGAATAGTTTTTCAGCTCTTACCCAATTTAGGAAAAGAAAGGGGGAAAACAAAGGTATATAAATCAGATCCACCCAACTAGGCTGGGGAAAAGATAGAGGAGGGAAGAGAAAACAGCCTTTCAAAAGACCGTGCGTGCAATAATTATGTTTTCCTACTTTACCCCCTTCCTTCACCGTGCATTACATTGTCAGCATGAGTCTTCCAGATGACTTTTAAGTGGCAATAAGAGAGTAAGCATTCTGTTAACTGGGTAAAAGGTGGACAAAATTAACAGTCAGCTCAGATTTTCCAAAGACTGTGGAACAGCTAAAATTACTCACTACAAATGATAAAACCTGCTTGGACTACAGACTCGATGGCTGCATTATTTTACTGGTAGAGTCATTTTCTTACATGATGATTCAGTATTTTCTAAGTGCTGCACTGGTGCTCTACGGCACTGATCATAATGGTAAGATCTAATCAGCTCTGGCGTGGGAAAGAAGACCCCTGGGTTTTAGATCAGTCCTGATTCTGGTCCATTTGGACCCTATGGACTTCCACTTTTTCATTTATGAAATAAGGGGACTGGACTACGGTTCCTTTTAGTCCAAATGAGAGGAGTCCAGAAATCTAAAGCTTCGTAACCTTTTAAAAAATCTTCCGTGTGTGCCAACTCTATTATCCTCACTTTTACCCTGAGGAGTTCTACACTGTACACATTCGCTCAACACAATGACAAGAGTCAACACAGATCTAGTCCTCTCTCTGGCTTCGATGTTCCAAGGGCCTTCAGGCTCCATGTATAATGCTTCTACTGAAGGCCACAAAGCTACTGGTTTTATAAATTCTAAAGATTAAAAGGAGAAGCAAAGCCCTCTTAAGGCACCAGGCTTACCACTCGAACTCAAAATATATGCAATGAGACCCTAGGCCTTGAAAGCATCAGAATCATCCCCATAAAGTTCACTCCCTATGTGTCATGACTGTTTCAAATCACTCTGATAATGCATTTGCATGCTCTAGATTCTGGCTGGTAAAGTGATACTACTCAAAAGGGGTAAAATTAATATGGCTACAAAAGAAGATCCACTGTAAAATTCCACAGATACTTTCTCTAAAACATATTAACCCACCTGGCACACAAGGCAGCAAGCCTTTGGGTCACGCACTGCACAGCACGGACCTCAGCTAACACCTCTATGACACAAGCTGCACACACTCACTGGGAGCAACAGACATGCCACGGTTCCTCACTGCAACTCTCAACTGCCAGGCAGCAAAACTAAGGACAAACGAGAACACTGAAGAACATCAAATGGAGATGTTTTCCAGGCCCCTGACTCCCAATTTTTCCCAAGGCATTTCCTAATAACAGGTTTTTCAAACAGAAAAAAAAAAAAGAATGCCACTTCGTTTAAAATTTGAGCAGCAAAAGTTGGTGCATATCACCTAATACATTAAATAATAGACATGGGGTGATTACATCTTTGTAAAATCCCACTAGTTATCTAACAAATGAACAGTTAAACCTCTTGCTTTCAAGATAATACCAAGTTGCATGAAAGAATCCCAAAGCACTTTATACACTACATGTCATTAACTCCCATAAATCCCTGACAAGTGTGGCAAAAAGCCAATGCTCCAAATATTATTAACGGGGAGAGCAGCAGAAAACAATGACATGTCAGAAATCATTCGGCAAAGAGCCCTAAGAAAGCAAGCAACTGCTTGGGCTCCCAAGTCAGCTTCCTAACTTGATTCGGAAGCCACCTTTAAAGAGCTTAAGGTCAAGGGATCAGAGTTCATAATGACAGAAAAATGTCAACCCAAGGTATATAAGCCCAAACAGAATGTACGACAGTAGGGGTTCAGTGACAGCCTCCCAGGGGATTAAATATTGATGCTACACTTAGGGGAGACACCAGCCAAGTACAGAAGCCCAGAGCCCAGAACTCTTGAGCGAAAGGTGAAATGTACCATCCACTCCTTTGAAAGCTCCAATGAAAGCACATTCAACATGCACAAAATCTTCTGCTTGTTTTTTTAAACACTTCTGAGACACACTTTGCAAGCAATAATTTTCTTCCGATTTGGTTTACAAAAAAAAAAAATGCTCTTGTTCCAAATATTCATCCCTTTGGCACTGCTATGGAGGAGGGGGCAGCCTGGGACACCAGACTAGGCTGTAAGACAGCAACAAGTGAGGGAATGGGCCACTGCCAGGCTGACACACAACAGGTGAAAGAAAGTGAAGCAGGGAGGGCCAAGCTGGGCCCAGATTAGCAGCATCAACCCTTCCAACGATGCACTCATGGAGCCTTACTGCATGGTTTGTGATAATCCTACATATTCCACTCAGAATCACAGAACCGGCCTACAGTTGGAAGAAACTTTAGAGGTCATCGAGCCTAACCACTGATTCAAAAGAAGGCTTCTCTCTTCTTTTATACACTTGTAATGGTCTGGAAGTTTCTGTTTGAATTCTTCCAGTACCTGAAAGGGCAACTCCACTGCTTAATAGAGCTAATTAGTAGAAAGTCCGTTATTGCTAATTTCTGGCAATTAACTATGTCTCTGCTTTCTGGAGCTACACAGGATAAATTTCAACCCTTTCTTTACACAACAGTCTAACATTACATATAAGTGTGTGTGTGTGTGTGTGTGTGTGTGTGTGTGTGTGTATTTTAAGTAGGCTTCAAACCCAGTGTGGAGCCCAATGCAGGGCTTGAACTCATGACCCTGAGATCAAGAACTGAGCTGAGAACAAGAGTCAGATGCTTAACTAAGTGAGCCACCCAGGCACCCCAACAGTCTAATATTATAAAACATAAATGTAAGACTTATCCATTACATTTCATTTGCAGTTGGGGCTTATTCTACCTGCCCACCAAGTCTCTCAGATGTTTATCCTATCACTTATTATGTATGGAAGAAGTATGTGCTCTCTACCATTTAAGAAAGAAAAAGATTAACAACAACAATAAGCAGCTAACCTTACTGATCACATACTAAAGGACAGGAACTATTCTCAGTGCTTTATACTTAATTCATTCAATCTTCCAAACACACATGTGAGGTAAGTATTCTGTTGATTTCTGGTTTCTAGAAGAAGAAACTGAAGCACAAAGAGGTTGTTAGGTAACTACCCAAAGCCACACAGCTGACTGCAGAAGAAATGCTCTCAGTACTCTGGCTCTTATGCTTAAAAGAGCCCACGGTCTGGCAGAAAAGAACTAATGGCCAACCATCTCAACTTTGTGACATACCTCCAAATCTGCTAAGGGCATGTTCTATTTTCATCTAAGTCTCTACAAATAATGTGTGTCAGGACAGAGTCATGGAGCCTCACCACAAAATAACAGAAATGGCCCTGCCAGTTAAAAACAATCCACTAATAAAACCTCTCTAGAGTATAGCTGTTGGGAAACTAAAGATTCTCCCAAATCTATATACATTCAGTTCACACTGGTTTGACTGGACCATAATAACATTATGAGAAACATTTTCAGGTCCTTTGATAAAATCAAATTATATGATCTTATTTAGTAAAACCTATGAAAGATGGAAAACCAAAATCGGCCTACCCTGTTTCTTCTGTTGGTTTTAGAAGTAAAAGCCAATGTGGTGGTGTTATAGTAAGATAGGCTCTCAGGGCCACTGCTCTGGAAGCATAAAAGAGTACATACTTTATTGTAAGCAACTTGGAAATGAGTTTTAAGAGTGCATACTCTTTAACCCAGAAATTCCACTTGTGACAATTTATCCTAAGGAAATTACCAAAGATGTGGACCAAGATTCATGTAGATGTTTATTACAGCACTATTTATAATAGTAAAATACTAAAAATAATACAAATGTCTTAAAATAGGGCTATGGATAAATAAATTATGTGACATATACTTGCTGAAATCTTAACAGTAAAAATTCAGTTTCTAGAAATATTTAATTACAGGGATATGCTTATGACAGGTTCAACATAAACAGCCAGATACTCCACAAAAATGAGCTATAATCTAAATTATATTTTTTAAAAATAATATTCTTGTGAACATCACATAGGCAGATGGAAAAACATGCCTAAACATACATTGTTGAATTATGAGTAAATTTTATTTTCCTATAGTTTCTAAATATGCTCCAATGGACATACAATAATTTTATTATCAGGAAAAAATGTAGTAACAACTCTTAGAATAAAGCATATGAAACTGTTGACACTCAACTACTTGTGATTTTCAAAATTAGTACTTTCATGTGGTTCCACCCAGTATTAAATCTAAAAGGAAAAACAAAACTAACAACGCTACCTGTTCTTGGTGAACCAATACTAATCCTTAGCCCTCACTACAAAATGCTGGAAAACACCTGCTGAATTTTTCTAGAATTGTATTGTGTAGCTTACTAGTCCATGATCTTCTTGAGTTCACCATTTAGAAACTTTAGAATCAACACTCGCTGTATTTGGTCTTCTAGACTGAAACCCTCAAGAAAATCCTGACATGGTTATATATAATTTGCATCCCAAATACAAGAGTTACACTTCAATGACTTTGCGATTTCTGCCCTGAAAAAAAAGTACTGAAAGATTCACCACCTTTAATTGTATGAGGTGCTACAGAATCCCACCATCAGGCCAAGGGCCATGTTCGAGTGGTGCTTTATACTCTGTTCATTACAGAATGAGACAGCGTAAAACATTCTGACTCATCTTTGGTTCTTGACAGCCTCCCCACAATTCCCATCTTACTGTGATGGAAAAGACCTGAAGATTAGTTTTTTTCCAGGAAGGGGAGGTGGTCTTCAAGTCTGGCAGATCCTGGAACACCTATTATCCAGGATTCCTCAGAGATTATCAACAGTTATTTCATAATTGCATTATTCTTCATGGAGCACGTATCAAAGGTGAGACACGGTGTTAAGAATTACAAGTACCGCCAGCATTCTGGGCTGAGATGGAATGCATCTGGCTAGAAGATGGAATTTAAAAAACAAGGTTAACTTTTACAATTTTTTTCACTCATCTTGGGCTGTGATTTACACACAATGATTTATCTATAATTTTTGTTATTGCTGTTGAGGTGAGGAGGCTGCTTTTTATCCAACAAAAATGAATCCTCTTCTATCTCCCTCCCCCCAAAACTCGATATGAATCAATCACAGGAAAATTTCAAGTTCTCTTGTCCCATGGAAAAACATTTTTATTGAATAATGGTCACATGCTAAGCTGGAATCAAAAACCCCTCTGCCCTCCAGTCAGAGAAGGGGGCAAGGAGATGTGCAGCCGAGAGTTCAAAATCAGGAAGAGAAAGACCTGGGGTGCCTGGCTGGCTCAGTTGGAAGAACACGTGAATTTTCATCTCTGGGTCATGAATTTTATGCTGGGGGTAGAAATTACTTGCATGAATGAATGAATGAGTTTTTAAAAAGAAAAGAAAAAACTTAACGGCTATAAAAATGCAAGATTCTTCATTTACCAAGCCCCTCCCCCCCCCCAAAAATTGTCACCCTCATTAATTTAGATTTCTGGCTAAAAAAGAAAGATCCTCAAAGTTATGACAATAATATACGGTTCCTCTTTGGCTTCACCCCTACAAAGACAGCATCCCAAACCTCTCTGTGCAAAACCTGGCAATCAATGACCAAAGAATCCAAGGAACTGAGAGTAGGGATCATTCCATGGACACGGACATCATTCCCTAACCTCCAGGTAATTTCCTCCTTTCTTTAAATATATCTTAATCATATGGTATCAAATTTGTTTGTGGGTCAAGGGCTTTCCTTTTCCTCTACCCCACTCTCAACTCAAATTATGATCAGAAACCACGGTCTTAACCAATTTTGTATCCTCAGGACACAACACTGCATCTGGCACACAGTAGGCCAGACAACCGAACTGAATTGAACCCATCTACAGTTTAAAGAAAGAGCTCTCTAGTGAAGTTTAGTAACAAAAAAAGCTATGTTTTACTTACCAAGTATAGGAAGATAAATACTGTTGGTGTCTGTGTTTCCTGTATTTCAGAAGAGTAGGACACCTGTAAGTGGCCACATTCATTTGAGCCACTTGTAAGTAAGGAGACCCTGGCAATTTTCTCAATCCCTTTGAGACTTTTTCCTCATTTGTAAAAAGAGAGAATATCCCCTACCCACAGGGTTGCGGGAGATTAAATGAAATAGAGTAAGTACTGCGTATGGATAGCAGACATCCAGCCAGAGACATTTCCCAGCTCCCACTTCCTAGCTCGTCTGACCAGGCCATCCTTATCAATCGTGGGACTGCTACCTTATGCTTTCTGGTACTGCACCCGGCCACACCAATGCAGCACTTCAGGCTGAATCTCATGAGAAGCTCTCTAATCTACTCCACAACTCATACCCTCTCCACTTCATCAAAGCCTTTCATAAACCACCAACTTCGCAACTTAGGCTTCTTGGGTTCGACAGGTCTTTCCTGCTGCCTTCCCTCAGTTCTTCCAGCGACTGCTTTCAAAACGAAAACTCTGAGACTAAGTGGAAGATGGCAGACCTCCTGACTCCAGGAGATTCCTTAGGACCCAAGCCATAACAGGATTCAGGGAATAAGAAAACAAGGTGCCTTGGAAGGAAGCACTGAGCACCCCGGCTTCATTTACCAGAAGGCAATTACAAGCAGCAGAAGGAAAATCCGGAAGCCCATTACCAAACGTGTAAGTAGAAAGGCACCATGAGACGAAAGCACCAACCACTAACTTCCATCCATGCAGCCAATGAAGGAAGCCCTGTGCCAGCATGCAGCTCACTTAAATCTCCCAACTAATTTGTTCCAAGGCAAGATGTCACCTGACGTGATTAAGAAAGAACAGGAGCAAAAAGCTAACGGTAATTCTGTCATGGAATGAAGAAAGAGCAGAAGGAAAAAGCCTCCCAATTCTGCTAAATCTGAAACATAAAATTAACTGAAAACCTGGAAACCCTCATGGTTATAGAACATGTGGCAAAATTAGAGTGACTCAAACAGGTCTTAACCTGGGGGCAGATTCAGATCAAACTCAAGGCGATATGCAGCATTAGCAATAGCATGATTGGGTGGCTTCAGTAAATACGACGGACACACAAGATGTCAGAGACAGGACACAGGGATAGCTGATGTGTGCTCATTCCCCCTTTTCCATGCAAGAAACAAATTACAACACAGGTTCACTTCATTACACTGCATGTAAAAAAATAAATAAATAAAGCACTGTTTCTGGGCAACAAACACTTCAGGAGCTTCATATTCGCTGTGCAGAATGCTAAAAAGTCAGTGAATGTCTTGGAATTTCACCACACAAACTTGCGTCACCACACTCTTTTGTGTCAGACTGTTTCATTATCCTCAAGGCTTAGCATAATTGGAGCCTCGGTCTAAAAATAGGCTATTTTTTTCCTATGCGATCTGATTGGTAAATAAAAGTTAGGGGAGTTTTTATCCCCTTCATTTGTTTTCAACAACTGCTAGGTTCTGCTCGTCAAGCAAAGATTACTGAACACATTTTTCTGGATCAATCTGTCGAATCCGCTTACAGCAAACACTCTATGACCTTCGCCACTGTCACAGGCGGTAAGTGCCACGGATAAGCTGCACAAAGAGGTACTCCAGAACCATCTCAGTTTCAGCTGTGGTGGACGGCACCAACACCATTTCTGCCACAAAACACACCAGAACCAAGTATTCCCCCTCCCTCATCCCTGTCTTTCCATTCTGCCTTCCTCATCCGGCCCTCTTCGTTAAAAATTTCATTCCTAGGGCCACGTTAATTAGGACCAATTTCCCTCACGGTTGGTGTCACAAGACTGTGGAAGTAAAAGGAGTTGTCCACGTGGATGGAAAATCTACAGTGGCAGCAAATACTAACCTATTCAGACTGATAACCTGTTCATCGGCATACAACCTTTCAAACAAAAATGGCTCCAAGCACTGTGAAGACAGAACACTATTTTCTCCCACCTCATGATGCGTGTTGCATAAACAAGCTCGCAAAAAACAAAACCACACGCAGGCAATGTACACCGGGGGCAGTGTACCGGGGGCTCAGGCTGCCTGGATCTGAATTATGGCTCTGTGATCCACTAGCCCTGTGACCTTGGGCAAGCTACGGATATCTCCCCGCATCAGTCCTCTCATCTATAAAATGGAGACCAGAGCATAAAAGCCCACGCTAACTTGCCTCACAGTCAGGCAAATTCAGATCAAACTCAAGACTGAGGACTGGCCCCACCCCCGACCCAGCCCCTATTTATAGGAACGGGCTGAAGCTTTTATTGAGGGGGTGGATGAGGAGCAGACGGGATGTTAGGAAATAACTAGCTCATGACCATTTAGATTTTCTCAGTTCAGTACATTTCTATACATCTCATCAATGAACACATTTTCTCCTCCATGCCACCTGCCACACACACGTAGCAACTAGAAAACAAATTGAAAAAGATTTTTTCATAAACCTCACAGTAATATGACTGTTACATTTTACACAAGTGGAAAAAGGCTTTTTGTTTGTTTGTTTGGCTTATATCTTGTAGTAGGGTTTTGCTGTTAGGATAAAGTGCTTAGAATGGTGTCTGGCGAGCATTAAATGTTTAATGCACCTTAACTGTTATTATTATTACCGATACAGATATGTGTCTAATTATGTACTATTTACATACAGAGGGGAAAGAGAGCAGATCCTCATTCTCTCTGGAAATTCACAGTAACTGTTACCCACCTAAGGGCCAGGAACATGTGTCACAATGTACTGAGTGGGGGAGGGGAACCAACATACTCTAAACTGAAGAATAAATCAGGAGGCATCCACACAAGACTTAACTACAGCTGTATTTTTCCCTCTGCTAAATATCTCCAAAAATCATTTACAGTGATTCAATTTATGGTCTGCAACAGCTCCTGGAGGGCAGAACGACATGCCCTCTACTGGAAACCAGGGCCCAGACATGACCACAGCAGGCCATCTCCATTTCAAGAACCGCACAGGAGTGCAGGGAAATCTGTTCGTTCCCATGAGCTGGTCTTCCTGCCCTACAGGTGAATCCAGTATGCAGGCATCAAATACTTCAATCTGAAGTCTGTGATGATAAGCAAACATTTAAGAGTTTAAAAAAAAACTAACAAAGCACAGAATACATAGGCTGATTTAGTAGAACCTAATAAAAATGAGGTTGTTTTTTTTCCTAAGTTCAATTTTATTTTATTTATTTATTTATTTTATTTTTTTTTTTTAGTAATCTGTATAGCCAACGTGGGGCTTGAACCCACAACCACTAGATCAAGAGTCACACGTCTTCCGACTGAGCCAGCCAGGTGCCCCAAGAAGAGTATTTTTAAAAACTGATTTAAATAATTGTGCCTCAAAGATCAATAGATTTCCTCTTGTGTCTCTTTACGCATGGCCACGTTTTCCTGTGTCTACCACAAGTCCCACTCCAAAAAATAAATAACAGATGGACAGTTCATTTTCTAATTTTGAAGTAAAAATGATTTTAGAAAACAAATACCAAAATCCCCTTGGCCCTCCACAATTCTGTAATAATAAACGAGGCTACAGATGTGGAAGGAGACCCTAAGTGATCAATCCAGCTCCTTTAACCAAAACCAGCCCGTGTAGCTCCATGCCATCTTTCATCTCCAAATTGCAAACTTAAAAAAGCATTTAATCCAAACTGGCTGTAAACTTTAAACTTGCTTTTGAACTTCGCTTCTCTTCAGGTTCTCTCCTTGCCAGATTTACCTAATCACCTGCACTCACTGCCCACAGGATTTGGCAGCTCGTTCCATCAGTGTTCACCTTTCTTCAGTCATCTGGAAGCTAAAGTTCAAACACCAAAGGGACCCAGTAAACAAGACATACGGAAAGCAGGTAGCTGAGTAAATGCACCAAGTATCAACCAAGTACCTACTAGGTGCCAACGTCCGAGCTAGGTGCTGTGTGTATATAGCTGAGTAAAACAAACTCCCTGCCCTAACAGAGTTCATGGTCTAGTAAAGACGATGAATAAAAACACAAAAACATGTTAATAAATGCAAAATGATGAGTGCCAAAATGGAACAAAATGGTGCTGAGCAAGAAAAGAACGTGACAGGGGACATTCGCACATATACAAAGAGACAGGTATGGGAATGTCTACTTTTCATAATAGTGAAATACCGACAACAACCTAAAAGACCATCTACTAGAAAAATGGGAAAGTAAACTGCCAAACATTCATATGATGGAATACTATAGAGCAGTTCAAGTGTATTTTCCGATCTATATGTATCAACACAGATAGAGTTCAAAAATATAATGGTGAGAGAAAAAAACTCAAGGTGCCAACAAAAATATGACGCATCATTTACATAAATTAAATGGGCACATTCAAGAGTAACAAAAGCATACAAAAAGGAAACAGACGTATCAACTTCACAATAGTAGCTGCCTCTGGAGAGGGAAGGAGACTGGGGAAGGGAACAGAGGACACTACCTGTAAGGCTTTCTTTTATTTAAAAAAAAATCTTAACACATTCTGGGAGATGGCCACACAAATATGTTATTTTACTCTATAAAAAATAATGGGAAAAAATTTTAATTTAAAAATGAAAGCTGGAAGTGAGGTGGACGTACCTATTTAGGTAGAGGAGTCAGGAAGGCCTCACCAATGAGGTGGAATATAAGCTGAGGCCTGAAGTGAGACAAACATGCAACCCTGCGCCAAGCCTGAGGAGGAACATTCCAGGCAGAGGGCCCAGATGCACAAGGGCCCTGTGGACGGACAGAACTGAATGTGAGTGCGGAACTGAAAGTGGTGGCCCGTGGGAGTGAGCAAAAGTGGGGAAGGGGAAGGCAGCAAGTCGACGGCACAAAAGACAACTGGAGAAGTGCGGCGAACCACACAGGACCGTGGAGGCCAAGGTGAACCAAGAGGGGAAGCCACTGGAAGCAACACGCTGCAATCACACTTTAAAAATAGAGAGAAGCTGCTATGTGGAGAACGGATCCGAGGGGGCAAGAGGACAAGGGAGCCACCAAAGGGAGGCTGCTGCAGGGATCCTGGCCAGAGAGGACAGTGGTCTGAGCTGAGTATTTTGGAGGTGAGGCTGGCAGGAATTACTAATAACTGGGTCTCAGGACTCGGACAAGAAGACAACTATTTCAGAAATGTTATAAAAATACCTGGTGCTTGTCACTTTGTGCCACTACTAGATATTGTTTGAGGACATGAAGTAAACACTCTGGGCCCCGAACCCATTTCGTACAACTGAGTGAACAAACTTATCAAACTCATGAACATCAAACTCATTAAGAATAAATATAAACTAACAACACTAAGTTAAAGAGTGAGGAAGGTCAGGTTAAATAGTTCAGGGAGAGGGAGTTTTGAGGAAGACAGCACAGAAATTAGTGATGCAGGTGGACAAAGGCCCAAAAAACAGAAGATATGAAAAAGCTGAAACACAAATTAGAAGAGAATTTGGCCAACAGCATACAAATTGGCCTTAGTAGACTAGACTGTTGAGCATTCAAGCAAGAGAAAAATGTAGAAGGGGGGTAAGAGAGGCTGTGAAGAGAGGGCAGGCAGGCCAGCTTACGGTATTTAGTTTTTAGCCAAAATTTACTTAATGCTTCTTACATATCAAACACTGTATCAAGTCACTGACAAAAATTATCTCACTTAATCCTCCTTCATTGGTTAGTTACTATTGCTAAAAATGAGGAAGTGGGGGCTTGGGGAGGTTAAATAAGCAGTCAGTGGGTCCCTAGCTCGGGGAGAAGCAGATCTGGGTTGCACTCGCCTGGGACTTACCTGGAACCCTAGTGGGCTGCAGGTGGCAGGGCGAAGGGTAAGAGGACGGAGCACGAGGCCCCCAGGCCTGGGCCTGGATTCCAGAGCTGCAACGTAGTTAAGCTGTTTCACAAGTTACTTCTCTGTGCCTTAAATCCCTCATCCATAAACTGGGGAGAATTACAATCTCTACCTGCAGCAATTCCGCTCACCACCGTCACTGCATTCAAAGGCACCGGCTGAGTCCATAATCACCTCCATGTCCCAAAGTGCAATGGAAAATTTTCAAAACTACTGTCAGTCTCTTTGCAACAGTCATCCACCACCTCCCTGAAAAGCTCTTTACTGGCTTCCAGGACATCACACGTTCCTCCTTTTCTCCTTCTCTGGTGGCTCTTCTACGGTCAGCTGTTTAAGTCCATCCACCTCCTCCAAGCCACTCCACGGTGGGAATCCCAGAACACTGAGCCCTACGCCCACTTCTCTTTCTCTCCTCTTCCAAAGTAATCTCATCCATGCCATGGCTGAATTTACCTCAACACACCAATGGCTCCCACATTTATAACCTGCTACCTCGAAAGTAACATGTCCAAATTCAAACCGCTCATCTTTCCCTCTCCCCACCCCAAAGCCAATCCTTTTCCAGTGCTCGTCACCTCAGGGAGAGACAACCCATCCGTGTGCCTGCTCAAGTCAGCCGGGCAGGAGTAGGAGCTGTCCCAGAGCTGTCCTTGACGCTTCCCCCATCCGAAGCCCTACATGCAATCTACCACCAGGCTTTGCTCATTTTTTTTCTTTCACATCTCTGTCATGTCTGGATCTTCCCCCTCCCTTGTCAGCCATCACACCAACCAAGCAACTGCCATCACTTGCTTGGAATACTTCAATAAGAGCTCACTAACTCGTTTCTCTCATCTATTCCAAACACTCCAACTCATTCAGCACCAGGGATCTTCTCAAAATGCAAATGGGAGCCAATCCCTCCATCTGCACACAGGACCTGCTAATGCCTCCCCCTTGCTCAACATGGCCTGCAAGGTAGGACTCCTGCCACATCTCCAACCTCCCCTCCCATCACTCTCCCCTCCCTTTCTACACTCTGGCTACAGCAGCCTTCCCTCAGTTCTGCACCCTAGAATGCTTATCCCGACAATCCTTTTAGCTGGTTAACACCGCCACACACTTTTCAGGTCTCAGTTCCAGTACCGTAGGCTCAGGAAACCCCGGATTCTTCTTCTTCAGTCCAGGCGCTTGGACTCTGCAGAGAACCTTTATTACCAGCACTCAGAAATTTGCATTCCTTTTGTTAGCACTTACTTTCTTATAGAATGGCAGGACTATTCATGTGACTGTTTGCTTAATGGCTCTCGTCCGCCAGACTGAAAACTCCATGAAGACAAGGTCCTTGAATACTTAAATCTATCACCGTGTCCCCCACCACACTGGCACCAGGCCCAACACCTGTAGGGGCTTGGCGCCTTCCTCTGGGCTGTTATGAGAAAAAACGGTGTACTGTTAAGGTGCTTTGTAACTGTAGCATGTGGCAGGAACCATCATCATCTGGCACCCTCTGACAAGTAAAAAAACAGAAGCTCAGAATAACTGACTTGCTCAAAGCCACACAAAGCCAACAAGCAGGGGGGTGGACATCGCACCCCTGGCTTCCAGTCCAGGGTGTCTCCGGCACATACTCTAGCTCCTCTGCACGGCTTCTGCTACCACAGAAGACCTTTTCTCTTGTTTACTAGTAAGGAATCACGAGTTTGGCCTTCCAAGCTCTAGCTCTAATTTTACTGGAATTGTTACCTAAGGCTTTCGTCTCAAGCCTGCAGGTCAAAAGCAATGTCATTTGTCTCCATTTCTTCCACTGTACACACTCAGCAAATATTACTTGAAGAATTTCTGGCTATGAGGCAAGAATCAGTAATTGAATTAAATATATTCACCCACTCTAAGCCAATCAGCCACAAGCAAGTTATTTTTCCTGCCCCCTCAGGACACCATTAAGAAAGAAACACACGAATTTTCCCTGTAACAAAATGATCAGCTGTCTATCGCACCATGCCATGCAGTTCAACTTAAATAGAACACACACCCTAACCTGCTGGCCGGTGCACAGAAATATTACATGTGGCCTTAAGAACAATGCACATTATTAATAGCCCATGAGCTTATTCCTTTCCCCCCAGTGCTCCCTCCTCAACCCTCCTCCTCCCTGCCAGCAGAAGACACACCACCCTCCTGCACAGGGCTGAAAACGCAGTCTGTGGTTAAGTCGGCAGGGGCGAAAAGCCCCTGAAATAAATACAGCCAAATGTCCGACACTCCAGATTATGACCAAAACCTTACCCCTGCTCCGTTCCCATGCCACTCAACTCCTAGCCCTAAGGCAAAAAAATTTCATCCCCAGTCTCAAAATTTAGCCACAAATTTTGGTTCAACGTGAAACAATAAAGCCAATAAAAATAGGTCATAGAAATCTAAACCCAAATGTGTAAAAAGGAATCAGTAATCCCAAACACCACACGTAAGCCATCTGTGGATATCTTTTATGTTTTGTTGCTCCTTTCACAATGCAAGTGGAGACTTACTTCGGTAACTTTCTATTTCATTTCACTCTTTAACCAAAAAATTAATAACAAAAAGGAAGCAAGGACAGGCGTACAACCTGACACTGGCACAAAATTTCAAAGTAGGTACAAGATCCCTAAAACGGTGACCCACAGGGCTTGGAATCCCTGGCTTAAAACAGACAGCTTCTCCACACAAACACATACATAAAGCCATTCTTCTCCCTGCCTTCCAAAACTCCCACAACTTACCAAACCCAGCTCCCCATAATTTGACACAGTGCTTCCAATACAGCAAATTGACGCAGGCTCACGCTGCCTACTTAAGTGATGAAAGACAAACAGAAGGCACTAATTCGATTAGCCTTCCCTAGTTTACCAAGCCTGAGCCATAATAAACCCAACCAGCTTGTTTTGTTTTTAAATTTGAGAGGGATGGGTCTATAAAGGATCTGACTGTACTGCTGTGAAAAGTACGCTCTAGCCACCAGACGGTGAGGGTTGCTCAAAGTAGATTCTTCCAATTAGCAATAAATGTACCCGGCACGGCTCAGGAAAGGCGGCAAGGCGACAGTGCGGTGACATCTTGTACACCATCAGGTTCAAACACTGGGGCAGCTGATCCATCTGTGGGATGGGAAACCTGCAAGACTGCCAGGTGTGACCTCATCACCCATAAATCTATTACCTGGCCAGATGAGGAAAGGGTGAGCCAGAGAAAAGATCAGTATTTTGGTTAGCAGTGATCCTTTCTCTTCAATCCTGCTATATATGCAATGTGTAAAAAGAGGGGTAAAAAGGGTGTGGGAGAAAGAATAGAGTTATATGATATTTCCCCCTTTCCTCAAGAGCAGTATTACCCAGGGACGCCTGGGTGGCTCAGTTGGTCGAGCGTCTGACTTCGGCTTAGGTCATGATCTTGTGGCTCGTGAGTTCAAGTCCTCCATCAGGCTCTCTGCCGCCAGAACAGAACGTGCTTTGGATTCTCGGGTCTCCCTCTCTCTCTGCCACTACCCTATTAGGGCGTGCACTCTCTCTCAAAAATAAAATAAACGTTGAAAAAAAAAGAGTAGTATTATCCAGGAAATTACCGATACAGACTGACTGAAGAACCAGACAATTAAATCTTACGCCAATTTCTGGGCCACTGGTGAATAGTAGTTAATAACTTCACACTTTTCGTCTCTTAACAAGGAAGGAATGGCACTTTCAAAATCATTACTGCTCTGTCATCTTGGTTCAGTGCCAAAGCAAGGAGCTTGAGAACACCTGTCAAATAACACATGACTTGTGAAAAAGAAACATATACCAAAGCAGGTTTATATAAAATGTTCACATATGTAGAAAGAGGACTGAGTTTGGGTTAAGAGTAAGTCACTATTTCTGGTGAGGGTTAGGGAAGAAAGGAGGAGACTTCCAGGACTCGTTTATGTGAGTCAAGTTAGAGTAATGAGACTCTGTCTCAGCAGAGCTCAGCAAAGCTGACACGATGTCAGTCTCATAGCATTTATCTGCTCATCCTTAGCCACATCCCCAGTGGCTTAGTAATTAAACAGGTAAAATTTAATAGATGAAAATACCATCCCTGTCTTCTCAAATAAGAATGCCTAGTAAAAATGTACCAAGTATCCTTTTTCCTGTTCTGAGTATCCAACCCATTCGTATAAACTCAAAATAGGCTTAAATATCAAGATCCTATTTTTAAAAATGCATCTCCTCCACATGCACTCATCTGTAAGTGCAGAAACTACAAGGCCAGTGTGATCCCAGAGTTAAAGCCAACTAGCACTCACTTTGCAGGCACAGGGTTAGGTACTAAGCGGAACATCAAAACATACAGAGAGTGATCCCTCACAACATGAAGGGAAGTGGAGACTGGAGAATATAGAAACAACATGAGACTACAGGCTTTTGTTTTGTTTGTTAATAAAATCTTTAAGTGTTCTTACTAATTCATGTAGACCCATTTTGAAATCTAATAGTAAAACATCCAGTGCGTGGGTTTTAAAATGGCCATCAACTTATATTGAGACTAAAGAAATTCAACCTTCCTTAAAAAAATAAATCCCGGCACTTTTAAGGTTAGTACTGAGATTTTGAAAGACCTCAGGAAAGGCCAGTCCACACAGCCCCAGGACCACCTGTTACTACTACTGGCACCTAGTGGTGTAATGTGTGTAGGAGGGTGCAGGGTGCTCCTTCTTGACAAAGACTTGTGTAATCAGCACAAAGAGGCTGTTGTATTCTCCACAGCTTGTACAAGACAAACGTGAGGCAGGGGGCACCTGGGTGGTTCAGTCGGTAGAGCATCCAACTTTAGCTCAGGTCATGACCTCACGGTTCCTGAGTTTGAGCCCCATATCGGGCTCTCTGCTGGCTGCACAGAGCCCACTTTGGATCCTCTATCCCTCTTGCTCTCCCCCGCCCCCCCCATCTATCTATCAAAATCAAAATAAAATAAAATAAAATAAAACAAAACAAAATAATAAAATAAAATAATAAAATAAAAACATTAAAAAGAACAAAGATGAGGCAACCATCCCAAAACCTCAGGAAATATAAATGGGATAAAGAAGAAAGTCCATTGCTATCTCCTTGTTGAAGCTTTCTCCTCTCACGCTCACATATCCCAGCCCATTTCACAGGCAGGTCTTGACATCATTCAGCTCCCTCTGCCCAGCTACCTCTAACACCAACCACTTTGTGTCCTCCTAAAGATACACATAATTATGAATGTTCAAAACCATAAGAGCACATACAAGTGGGTGTCCAGACCTCTCGGAGGTGCTAGTTTCCAACAGAAAGAAGGATATGGACAGTCTCAACTTATTTTTAAAAGTCTAAAGTCTTGCAAAAAAAAAAAAATTCTAAGGTTTTGCTACCATCGATCATCATACAACACTATTACAATACCATTGACTGTATTCCCTATGCTGTACCTGTTATTCCCGTGACTTACTGTATGGTGACAGATGGCGACTAGCTCCAACTGTGGTGAGCAGAGCCTAACACATTAACTTGTTGAATCACTATGTTGTACACCAGAAACTAATGTAACATTGTGTGTCAACTATATTCAGATTAAAAAAAAAAGTCTAGGGGAGCCTTGGGTGGCTCAGTTGATGAAGCGGCCAACTCCTGATTTCAGCTCAGGTCACGATCTCATGGCTTGTGAGATTGGCCCCACATCCAGCTCTGTGTGCACAGCGCAGAGCCTACTTCTGATCCACTGTCTTGCTCTCTCTGCTCCTCCTCCACTTGTGCTCGCTCTCACTCTCAAAAATAAATAAATGTTAAAAAAAGGAATTTTTAAAAAATCTCAAGTTTTGGCTATTTTGAAAGAAATATTATGACAGTGTTTTCAGGTATATAAATTCAAACCAGGCCTAAATGTAACCCACTTATTTATCTGTATAAATACAACACTGTGTTAATAAAGCATGAATCATTCCATATACTTCAAATCTTCTGTCACTGCATTTCTCTCAAATTACCGAATCCCTAAGTTATCAATAATTTAGACCAGTCTTCCATGGGTACTTCCAAATTAGCGCTTCCTATTGTTTTTTTATTTCTTTAAACAGAGAGAGCATGTGAGCCGGGGAGGGGGCAGAGGGAGGGGGAGAGAGAGAATCTCAAGCAGGCTCCACGCTTAGCACGGAGACTGACACAGGGCTCAATCTCATGACCCCGAGATGACGACCTGACGTGAAATCGAGAGTCAGACAACTTAACCAACTGAGCCATGCAAGCACCCCCTAGTGCTTCTTATTCTTCCATTTACCATCACTACTGTCATCGATTTTCAGAAAGGATATAGAGAAATGAACAAGCAAGTGTTGATGTTAACTCGTAAAAGTTCATCATTATAAATGATCTGCAGTTAAGATGCCACTTACTTTACTAGAAAGAGGTGTTTCTACAGAATTTAAAGGAATATGAAAAGAACCTAGGCTCCAAAATAACTATTAACTTGTACTATGAAGAATTTCAATTCATGTCATGTGAATCGCCACAGATTCTGAATTAGTAGGCGTGAATTAATAATGCTGAATAGTGTTATCATTTTGAAGAACTGCTAAGGATGTAGAACCCAAGCACCTCTGAAATACAATAAAAAGGGAATAAAAAGTTTCTGACTTAGAATCTTATTATGTAAACAACTTCAAAAGTGATAAGGAATCTGTGATCAATGAAAAAGGATATTGCTTCCTTTTAACATCAAATATACTCTGCCAAAACACATTAGACCTTCACCTCAGCCCTCAAAGAAATTCTCTTCTATTAAAAAAAAAATCAAAATGTCAGGAGGTCAGCTGAAGTTAAAAGTAGTATTATTAAACGGTGGCTATTAAAACTGTGGAGACAGAAGTAGAACTCTCCCCTCCTACCACCCACACAGTTGCCATGGGTCTGGTCTGGCAAGACAATTCTTCACACTGCCATGTCTTAGGTGACAAAAGCATACATTTTTAAGGCAAAAGTTTCCCTTTAACCTACAGAAGGAGAAGGCAGAAAGGAAATTCTGAGAACCAACAGTTCTTCGTCCTTTGGGCATCAAGTTCCCCTCCGAGAACTCTTCAATGTGATGTACTCTTGCCCCCCCCCCAAAACATACACATGTGCACAGACACACAAAATGTTGCACACAATCTCAGAGGACTCACAGACCTACCCTGAGTTCTCCTTTGGTTGACTGAAGTTCTCATATGACCATCTAAGCAAAGGAGAACTTCAAACTCTAAATTTTCATGTGTACAAAAGATCATTTTCCTTCCTTCCTTCCTTTAGTATAACCTCCTTTACAGTACAACTGCCTCTCTCTTCACCTACTATGACGGAGGGTGTTACATAGGAGAGTGACTTTCCTATTATTTGTGACTCTCCGTGAGACCAGAAATCACAAGGTTTTTTCTGTAAAGGACCAGAAAGTACGTATTTTAAGCCCTGCGGGTCATTTAGTTTCTGTGCTATCACCTCTGCTGCTGTAGCCTAACACAAATGGAGGCCCAATAAAGTTTTATTTACAAAAAACAGGCAATGGATCAAAGTCAGCCCATGGGTCATGGTTTGTTGATCCCTGGAATAGAGGAACAGAAACAACTCCATAAGGAAGCAAACAAATACAATTAGATCCCTAACTTACAGCATCCCTAAAAATAATTTCCAGAAGGATATAAGATCTAAGTAAGAAAAGAAATTAAGGGAGAATGTCTATGTCATTGCAGGAGGAAAAAGATTTCTTAGGGAAAAATAAACATAGTATACAGGGGGGAATGAATCAGATTATTTGGCATTAAAATAAAAATACAAACTTGTACACATTCAAAGACCACGAATAAAGGTAAAGGACAAGCCACAGTTGAAAAGATATTTGCAACACATATGACCAAACAAGGACTAGCCTTTGAATTCCTAACAAGAAACAGCATGAGACCTACGACCCAAAGAAAGAGGGCATATATACACATGGGCAGTTCAGAGGAGAAAAGTGAAGAGTTAAAACAAATGGAAAGACGCTCAACTTTAATACTCGGGGAAATGCAAATTAAAATCACAATGAGATGCCATTTCACACTCATCTGGCAAAAATTAAAAATTTAGAAAATAACAAGTTCTGACAAGGATGTGGAACACTAAAGATTTTAAGTGTGTAGTGAGTTGAAAATCCCTCGATAGAAAAACAAACAACAAATTCAAAGAGACAAAACTGTATTTCAAAATCATTTCCAGTTTTCTTTAAATTAACCTCAGATACTGTGACTGAGTGGGTCAGGTTTTATGATCCTCCGGACACAGATATGAATTTAGCTATGTGAAAGAATTAGCTTGCTGTGATAAATTAAATGATGGTTATCATTTAATCAAAGGTCACAGGTCACATAGTGCTTGTGGCTGTGCAGATTTCACTCTTGGTAATACAGTAGAGACACTCATGCCTATGGGGCACTGTACCACAGCACCGTTTATAAAGGAAAAAAAACTAAAGGGACAACTTGGAAACCTGAAAACACGGACAGTGGGAGAACAAAAAATACACTGGGCTATATTTATTTACTGAAATATTATACAAGAGGTAACAAGAATAAATCAAGTCTAAAAATGCATCAATATGGATATACTTAAAAAGTGGAAAATAGACTAGGGGTTTTCCCCCACTTTTTTCCCTCTACGTGCTTTGGGGGGTAAGCTGCAAAACAATGATGTATAGCATGACACATAAATGGTGAAAACTTTTAATGCACCACTGGTATAAACGCTGGTTGTAAAAGCAAAAAACCATGGGCAAAAAGGATAAAAACCCTTAGAAAGCAGTTACCTCTGAAGAAGAGAAAAGAATGAGAGAGGGCGGGAAAGAGCCAGTCTTCAAATGTCTCTATAATATTTTACTGCTTTCAATTTTTTAGAAAACTACACTCTTTAAGAAAAAAGATCGGAAAAGTGAAATTTTTGCTTCTTTCTAGATAAAGATGAGTCTCCCTTAGCACTTAATTGTGAGATTCTCCATTCGTTCTCCTTCTCCATGGACACCAATAGAGGCGACAGCCTGAAGGCCCGAAGGCCCAAAGGCCATTCCAAAGGGCTGCTGACAGGCGCTACCACATCACCAAAAGACTCTCAGGAAGGCTTGCCCAGAGCGTGTTGTCGTGCAATGACCTGGATACATGTTCTAAATGCACAAATTTCAGGTCCAAACGCCAGTGAAAGCTAGGCAACTACAACCGGGTGGCAAGGACTCATGTCAGCCTACCGGGTGAGAAAGTGAAAACACACAGGATCTATGCCCAAACATGAGAGCATATGTTCACTTTAAAATGCAACCAGAAATCCAGACCACAAATCGTTTTATCAAGAGCACAGAAATAACAGAGTGCAGAAATAAAACAATACCAACATCAGCAAGTACTAATTATTCCATAAAGACAAATATTACCAGTACACTAAGGATTACACAATGAATGTGCTTGTAAGTATAGAGTAAGTTTAAAATCCCTTTTAAAAAAAAAACCCAAAAACCCAAAGAAGCAAAATTATGTATCAAAATCATTTCAACTCTCTTTGGATTAGCCAGATACTGTGACTGAGACATGTAGTGTAGCCTCATGGCCAGATGTATGAATTTAGCTATGTGGTAGAAGAATTTGCTTGCTATGATACATTCGATGATTGTTCTTATCAATAAAAACTTGGAATTCAAAAATATCATTATTTTAAAATAGGTTAGACATCATTATTTTAAAATAGGTTAGACTCTTACAATCCTTTGGTCCATTGTTAGCCTTTAACAGTTTCAAAATTAATCAAAGTTGAAATGTGGACAGATTTGTGTCACTAAATGGCCTTCACTATTGTTCACAGAATAAAAACTCTTAATTGATTAATGATCTCAGGGTGTCTATCGCCATCTAGTGAACAGTCACTTCAATTACCACACCAGTCTCTTGACAACCGTTGTCTTGGCTGGTTTAAAATCTATGTCCACTCAGTGCTATCAACTTGCCCAGTATCTTTCTTTTATGTCTCTCTACACATACATTGAGAACAAATACAAATGTAGGTGATATTTATACTGATTCACTTTTGAGTGCTATAAACTAAGTTTCCACATTACTTCTCTGAAAACACTGACTTCATTATTTTCAAATAACTTGCACGCTATGAGGTCCCTCATACAATTTTTTTAACCATTAACTAATTCCTCTACCACTGAGCAATTAAAAATCATAGAAGAGTTTAAGTGTGAAAGATCACACCTGGGAAAAGACAATATTGATGTCCATTTGACATAACTATTAGCATTTTTATTATAAACTTGTTTATAAAAGTACAATTAGTAATTACCCTGAGTACTCTAGCAGCCATAACACATTTGATTACAGAAATTATTAGGTCACCAGAGCCGAACCTGCATGATTCCAACAAAACTAAGCACACACAAAATAGACCTAAAAACAAGAAGGGAGAGGGGCTTACAGTCTCCCCAGACTGTATATTAATCCATATTCAAATGCAAAATTTCCTAATCTTTTAGATGACATGCTACCAGGTTTCCTTATTCATTTCCACTTGAACCTTAATCTAATTTATCCTACAAGGACTTGAGAAGCAAACAACTTCTAAGATCTTGAAGTTATTGTACTGTTTTGTCCACTCCATCTCCTTACAAAAAAGACAAGTGTGATAAGTCATAAAGGTATTCCAAAATTTCAGCCAACTGACTCTCATTGTACACTTTACCTCTCCTACCTCTTTAATAATCAAGAAATGTTTGGGGCACCTGGGTGGCTCAGTCGGTTAAGTGTCCGACTTTGGCTCAGGTCATGATCTCACAGTCCGTGAGTTCGAGCCCCGCGTCGGGCTCTGTGCTGACAGCTCAGAGCCTGGAGCCTGCTTCCGATTCTTTGTCTCCCTCTCTCTCTGACCCTCCCCCATTCATGCTCTGTCTTTCTCTGTCTCAAAAATAAATAAAACATTAAAAAAAATCAAGAAACATTTGAAATCACAAAGGCCTAATAGTATATATGCAAAATGCTAGTAAACCCAAGAATGATTACCACAGAGAATATTTCCATCCACCAGTGCTAATAATTATCACCAATACTTTAACAATCAGTTTTATTTCAGTAAATAATTTCTGTAGGTGGCTTTGAATCTTCTTCTAGAATAAGATTTCCAGGGAGCAACCGTGTAATTATTATTTCTCATTAACCTCCCATTACTTTCAAGGCCGACTTTCCGTAGTTGTTATATTTTTTTATTTGTGGGAAGGAGCAAAGGGGAAAGAGACAAGGGGAAAGTAGAAACCAAGAATTTAAATCACATACAATTATTTCTAGATGTGTCTGAAACGTTTTGTTTCTTAGTGGAGAGAGCAGAGGTTTTTTTTAATAGTTTATAAAGATTTGTTACTGCTATATTTTATACAACAGCAAAATTAAAAATGAGTTTAAATACCCTATTAAAGATCAAGCTAAACAAAAATATTGCCCTTAAAGTACAATGGATTAGGGGAGTGGGGGAGATCACTGGACAAATTTGGGGCTTATCATTATCAACAGTGCCCTTTTAAGCTTGTGGATTTCTGAGCCAATGCAGAAAATGTAACAACAGGGATTTCCCAACAGCAAGAGGCACTCTCCAAGGGAGTAAATTGTCAACTATTGCCTCTCGTGAGAAACTTAAGAGTAACCTTGATCCAATCTCAATAGTCAACCCATGTATTATCACCCAGTTGGGGCAAAGTGAGTGCATTTCCTAATACAAAAATAAGATGGTATTCTATCAGAAGCCACTGGATATATACACAGAAATAAAATTTAAATAATATTAAAGTAAACTTAGCCTAAGAAACTGAAAACATCCTTCCCTCACTTCAACTAGCTCCTGAAATGCCTGTATCTTCCCATGTAAAAAGGGCCTGTGTCTTGAGATGAGTAGCAAAAAAGATGTCCTTTGAGGAGTAAGAGAATATAAACAGAAGCACAGTCATGAAAGACACCACGAGATGGGGTAGATAATACTAAAATTATAATATAATTTATAAATTTATAATAAATTTATTATAAATTTATAATAAATTATAAAAATTATAATATAAAAGCCTTATAATCAGGAAAATATGGATCCCAATTCAAAAGAATCACTTGTTACGCTTTGCCTCTGAGTCTTAGCTTCCTCATCTGCAAAATGGGAATGTTATTAGCCATACCAATGGATTCTTGTGGGGTTTTAGAGAAATAATTCATCTGGAAGCTTCTCATATATTGCTGGTGTTTAATACATGTTTTGCCCTTCCTCACTGTGCCCTGAGCCAAGTCTATGAGATATGGGTGTCAACACCGGAGCACCTCTGAACATCCTATTTGTTTCATGCCAGCAAGATCTCCGCTGACTAATACAGGAGCCACTACTCACATGTGGATAATTAAATTTATTTTAATTATAATTAAATAAAACTCAAAATCCAGCTCCTCAGCAAGTCGACGCTAGCCTGATATCAAATGCTCACTAGCCACATGGGCTAGTAGCCTATTGTATTATAAACTGCAGATGGAGAAAATTTTCATCATCTCAAGATTTACCGGACAGTGCTGGTCTAGACTCTAAAGCAGGGATCAGGAAATCTGTTTTCTGAAAAGGGCCAGATGGCAAATATTTTAAGCTTTGCAGACCATGCAAGTCTCTACCGTGACTACTCAATTCTGCTACTGTAATGCAAAAAACAGCCACAAACAAAACATAAACAAATAACTGTGGCTGTGTTCCAATAAAACTTTACTTACAAAAATAGATGGCAGGCTGAATTTAGCCCATGGGCCATAGTTTTGCCATCCCTGAGCATTCCACTCATAACCACGAACTACCTCCTTAAGATTGAGTAGTCTCAAATCCACTGGCAGGAATAAATAGCTTACGGGAGTGAAAGGGAATTTAATATTTAACATAACTATTCCTTTACAAATTAAGAAAAACCCACACAGGTAGGGCTAAAGCAAGTGAAGCTTATATTGTCACAAAGTGACAGTATCTCAAATCTGTTTCATATCTGGCTCATCTTTCTAAAGCCAATAACTCTCAATCCCTAACTCCACTCCTCATCTATTCCTGGAATTGTGGACTTCTATATCCAACTGCCTACTTAACATGCCTAGAGATCTATTACAAATCTCAAAGCCAAAAGAGTACTCTTAATCCCTCTCTCCCAGATTTCTCTTTTATACGTACATACGTATATATGTACGTATATACATACTTATTTAAATTTTAGTTAGTTAACATACAGTGCAATATTGGTTTGCAGAGAATTCAGTGATTCATCAGGGGCACCTGGGTGGCTCAGTCAGTTGGGCGACTGACTTCAGCTTAGGTCATGAACCCACGGCTTGTGGGTTCAGGCCCCGCGTCGGGCTCTGTGCTGACAGCTCAGGGCCTGGAGCCTGCTTCTGATTCTGTGTCTCCCTCTCTCTCTCTGCCCTACCCCACTCATGCTCTGTCTCTCTCTGTCTCAGAAATAAACATTAAAAAAAAAGAATTCAGTGATTCATCACTTACCTACAACATCCAGGGCTCATCACAACAAGTGTCCTCCTTAATGCCCATCACCCATCTAGCCCATCTCCCACCCTCCCTGTTCTCTACTGTTAAGACTTTCTTGGGGTTTGTTTCCCTCGTGCAGATTTCTCCATCCTAGTAAATGGCTCCATAAGCTAACCAGCTATAGGGCTGACATGGAGGCATTCTCCTTCATCTCTTCCTTTCCCCTGTACTCCAACCTAATACACAGGCAAACTTGCTTCCTGATGTCACTTTGCTCTCATTCCTGTTACCTCCTAAAGAAGCCTTCCCTGACCAATTTATTTTTTTTTAATTTTTTTTTTAACGTTTATTTTTGAGACAGAGAGAGACAGAGCGTGAACGGGGGAGGGTCAGAGAGAGGGAGACACAGAATCTGAAACGGGCTCCAGGCTCTGAGCTGTCAGCACAGAGCCCGACGCGGGGCTCGAACTCACGGACTGCGAGATCATGCCCTAAGCCGAAGTCGGCCGCTTAACCGACTGAGCCACCCAGGCGCCCCTTCCCTGACCAATTTAAACCAGCCATCTTAACATCAAACTAGCCCATCACCCTGTTTTAATTACCAGCACAACTTTAGTTCTACCATATCCTCTTATTTTTTATGTTTGTTTATTCATGTATTTACAAGTCTATTTTCCCAAACTACCCTCTCCCCATCCCAAGGCCCCACTGCATGCCACTCTATACCTCTGCTCTAGATAGAATGTGACCTGCATGATGCAGGGGAACCTTTTACGTCTTGCTCAACACTCTACCCCCTTCACAATGTCTGGTACAGAGTAGACGCTCAATAAATACTGTCAATGGATGAATGAACGGATCCATACTTACAAATCTATCTGTCTTGAATCTGTCCCAAGAAAGGGGCATTTGAAGCTGTGTAACTAGGTAACAAACTTGGCTCTCCCATGCTGTAACACGTATAGTTAAAAACACTCTCATCTTTAGAGCTATGAATGTGACACCATTTACCTCCCTTCCTTTGTAGGTCACCAAAGCAGCCAGTGGTTTGGCGTAAAATCTGCTGTAGGAAAATCCCAGGCAGCCATACATACTATTTGCTGTGAGCTTCAAAGCCTTCTGTCGAATGTCATACTGTAGGCACACAAGGACAAAAGACAAACAACAACATTTGCAGATGCTTAATAATTACATTAGATCTCTTTCTAGACCACCAATGACAAGGAGTAACCCTCCATGTCCAGGAAAAAAAAGAACTCTTAACACACTCAGCCCATCCTCCCAGAAGCATGATTCCCTGACCTTCTGGAAGCAAGCAAACACAGACTCCAAAGCTCCCAGAAGTGAGAAGGGTTTGGTCCAGATAGGGCTTTGCAGATAGAGGTGTCTTCCATTCTGAGGCATTCTAGTGTTTGTGAATGTGTTTCCTGCCCACAAACTTAAAATAAGCCCATGAATTGCCCGCAGCATCATCTGTAAAACACTACTAGATAATCAAATTCTAAAAGCGGAGACTGTCACTCAGATGTCTCTCAATGAAAAGATATACCTGAAGAACCAGGTCTGGATTTAAATCTTGCTGTTTCATTAGTTGTTTGACTTGCTTTCTCCTCTCTACCAGCTTCCGGATCTCTCTGGGCAAAATGCCCATTTCTAAGTTTGGGTCTGGCAGCTCAGGGATCTGTTCTTGTTCTCCATCCTGATGAACATACAACAGAAATTTCAGACAAATCAAGCTTTCATAAAACAATTTTCAAAAATAATATTTTGTGGGCACTTTATGCAATGATCGCATCTTGAAAAGCTACTTTCTTGCCTAACTATAGGTCAACAGCATATGGGTGGCAAAGAAAAAGCTGAGAACAAGTCCACACCGCCCTCTTCTCCCACTTCTAACAGCCTCGTTCCCAGTATCTCCCCTCTCTCATTATTGACAAACGCAGATATCATTTAAAGGGATCAATTTCTATATATATTCCTCTCCTCTCTTCAAAAAGATTAGGGAGCAACATGTTTGGGGAAATTGTTTTGAAAAGAAACACTGAGACCTCTAGGATTTACTGAAAAAAAAAAAAAAACTGCAGCACAACTCCTGTTTTAAGTCATACGTACTCCCAAACAAAATGCCATTAACACTTTTACAACTACAGAGAATCGTGGCAATTACTATGAATATTTTCCACTAAAAACTAGAACCCCAAATACTAATCAGCAAATATCCTTCAGGAATTTGGAGCACATATTTAAATAGGCCGTGAAATTTCTAAAAATTAATATATACATGTTCCTTAGCATTTATGTAGGACCTTTTATCTGTAAATTGCTCTGCAATTGGTAAAAGAATAGCAACATTTTAGAATAGTAACCAGCAGTTTTCTTATATGAAAATTTACAGCAGGAAAAGCATTAGACCATTTTTCTGAAGCCTCCATTAATTCTATTAACAGGCTGAAAAGAAAAGCCAGGCACACTTGCCCTTTCAAAGGTTCACAATTAAAAATAAACCTCTTGGCTTCAAGTATGGCAAGTCAATGCCATTTGATAACCCAGCCTTTACTAGGTATCTGATTTTATAAAGATCAATATTTTCAAATGAACAATCTTATAATAAACAGGGACCTATTGTTTTTGAAAACAGCAGACGATGATAGCAAACCTATTAAAGAGATCTTGGTACACATTCCCATTTATTTACAGCAACTAGAGAGGTCAAATAAAAAGTTAACTGAAAGGATCTGGCCCAGCTCAACCAACACTAGCTGTGTGGCACTAGCTATTTTGAGGATCAAATACTGCACAAAACAATGATAAAGAACCTATAAACTGCTATGTGTAGAGTATTTCTTAGATGACCTTTAAGGTCCCTTCCAACTCTGAAATGATTCCATTATATACCTGAAACCCTAACTGGAAAGCTCAAATAAACAAAACAGTGGAGGGGAATGAAGGAGGCCGGATCACAACAATTATCACAAGGCTCACATACTATAGCAGGACAGAGCCCAACGAACATTATTAGTCAAGTGCAGTCACCACCCTTTGGAGATGTCTACCCAAATTCCTTCTCTGTAAGATTATCCTCTAGTCCCACAGAAAGGCCCATCCTTAGCAGCCATGTTTGTACTCTGTGAACTCACTCCTGTGGTCACAGCATATGGTACCAGGCATGCTCACCCACTTAAGCAAGCCTTTAAGATTCTCTCTTCTGAGAAGACAGAACTGGGGCTAAAAAACAGCTCTAAAGCATGTGGTTGGAACTAAAAGACATGTGAAATCTGGAGTGGGAGAGTAAATACACATCTTCTGCCACAGGTACAAAGAATCAGAGAAAAACAATATATAGAGATAACATTTTACTTTATTACTTTACATCTTTTACTGTTAGAGAACCACATCTAATCAAATTCCCTACCGAGAGTCAGTTATATAAGCTTTACATATGAAGAACCACACATTAAGTTATTAAGCCCTACGTAAAACTGTTGACTAATCACTAGATTAAAATCAATGTGAAATAATTCAAAAAGATTCTTTCAAAAAGATTCACTGTGTAGTGAAAGGAATCATTAAGAAAGGCTTACATGGCCAAAATTTAAAAGAATAAAAATACCAAGTGTTGGAGATGATGTGGAACAACTCACATTCATGGCTAGTGGGAATGTGTAACACGGTATAACTACTTAGGAAAATAATTCAGCAGTTTCTTTTCAGGTTAAACACACACTTCCCATACAAACCAGCCAATTCCCTCCCTAGGTATCTACCCCCCAAAACAAAAGCACATGTCCAGAAAAAGATGTGAATGTTCATAGCAGGCTTATTAATAATAGCTACACACTGAAAACCCAAATGCTTATTTCAGGAAACTAGATAAATAAAGTGTGGAATACTCCTCAGTAACACAAAGGAAAGAACTACTGATAATGCAACAACATACATGAACCTCAAAAACATTATGTTGAGCAAAAAAGCCAGATACCAAAGAGTACATAATGTACCGCTCCACTTACATGAAGTTCCAGAAGAAGCAAAACTAAGTGATGGTGACAGGAGAAGTCAGATCAATGGTCAATTGATGGTGAAGGGGCCTAACAACAAAGGCATGAATGATATACCAAAACTAATGGGATGAAACTAACGCAGTACTTGCCGGAAAATTCACAGCTCTAAGTATCTATATTAGCAGAAAAGATTTCAAATCCATAACCTAACCTTCCACCTTAAGAAATTAGAAAAATAAGGGCAAACTAAACCAACAAAAGCACAAAAAAGGAAGAAAGATTATAATGGAAATACAGGAGATAGAGAAAATTACCAAAACCAAAGTTCTTTCTTTGTAAAGATCAGCAAAACGGACATACTTTTAGCTATATTGACAAAAAAAATGACTCAAATTACTAAAATCAGGAATAAAAGAGGGATATTACTAACGACCTTAAAGAAACAACGATTAGAAGGGAATACCATGAACACTTTTATGACAACAAATTAGATAAACCTACATGAAATAGACAAATTCCTAGAAAGACCAAAATGAACTCAAGGAGAAATAAAAAGTCCGAATAGACATAAAACGAAGACTGAATTAGAAATCAAAAAAAAGAGAAAAAAAAAAAAAAAGAAATCAAAAAAAAGAGAGAGAAAGAAAGAAATCTTAAGATTAGATAATTTAACTCGTGACAACTCTACCAAATATTTAAAGCAGAATTAACATGAATCCTTCACCAATTCTCCAAAAAAAAAAAAAAAAAACCAGAAGAGGAGGAAACACCTCCCAACTCATTCTATGAAGCTATTATTATCCTAATACCATACCAAAACAAGACAAAAACAAGAAAAGACAAATATATACCAAAAGCCCTTATGAATACAAACAAAAAACTTTTCAACAAAATACTAGCAAACTGAAAGCAGAAATATATAAAAAGGATTATACACCAAGACCAAGTGGAATTTATCCCAGGAACACAGACCAACACGCGAAAATCAATGTCATATGCCATATTAAAAGAATAAAGGACAGGGGCGCCTGAGTGGCTCAGTCAGCTGAGCATCCAACTTCAGCTCAGATCATGATCTGGCTGTTCCGGAGTTCAGCCCTGCACTAGGCTCAATCCTGTCAGCACAGAGCCCGCTTGGGATCCTCTGTCCCCCTCTCTCCCTGCCCTTCCCCCGCGCGCGCGCCTCCGCGCGCGCGCACACACACACACACTCTTTCTCTTGAAAATGCATAAACATCTAAAAAAGGAAAACAAAACATAAAGAGAATAAAGGACAAAAAGCACATGATCATCTCAATAAAGAAAAAGTAGTTGACAAAATCCAATACCCATTCACGATAAAAACATGCAACAAACTAGGAACAGAAGGGAATTTCCTCAACCTGATAAACGCCATCTATGGAAAACCCCCAGTTAACATCATTCTTAATGGTGAAATAAAGGCTGGATACTTTCCCCCTAAGACCAGGAACAAGAAAAAGGTGTCTGCTCTTGCCAATTCTATTCGGTATTGTACTGGAGGTTCTAGCCAGAACCATTAAACAAAAAAACAAGAAGGAATATAAGGCACCCAGATTATAAAGAAAGAATTAACACTACTTTTGCAGATAACATACAATATGTAGACAACCCTAACGAATCCACAAAACTATTAGAGCCAATAAATGATGTCAGCAAAGTTGCAGGATACAAGATCAATACACAAAAATCAGTTATATTTCAATACACTAGCAATGCACAATCCAAAAATAAAATAAACAATTTCACTTACAATAGCATCAAGAATGAAATATTTAGGAATAAATTTAATAAAAGAAGAGTTGTACAGTGAAAACTAGAAAACATCACTGAAAGGAATTAAAGACCTAATTAAATGGGAAGACCCAATTTTCATGGATTGGAAGGCTTAATACTAAGATGGCAATACTTCCCAAATCAATCTAAAGATCCAGTACAATCCCTATCAAAAGCAGAGCAGGCATTGTTGCATAAACTGACAAGATGATTCTAAAATATGTGTGATTTATATATGTGTGTGTATATATATATACACACACCATATACATATATATATATATATATATACACCATATATCACAGATATGTCATATATATCAAATATATCCTACATATCATATATATCATAAAAATGTGATACAGATCCATACAATGGAATAGTATTCAGCAATAAACAGGAATGAAGTACTAATACATGCTATAGTGCAGATGAATCTTGACAACAGTATGCTAAGTGAAATAAGCCCGACATAAAAGGTCACATATGATTCCATCTATGTGAAATGTCCAAAGTACATAAACCTACGGAGGCAGAAAGATTACTAGTTGTCAAGGTCTGGAAGGAAAGGAGGGAGTGAGGGAGGATACAGCTAAAAGGTAGGGGGGTTCTTTGGGGAGTAATGAAAATGCCCTAAAATTGACTGTGGCAAAGGTTGCAAACTCAGTGACTACACTAAAAGCCATTAAATTGTACACTTGAAATGGATGAAATGCATGGTATATGGATTACATCTCAATAAAGTTGTTAAATAAAAATGATACAGAACAAGTGAAAATTTCCATCTACTCAACCTTCCCCGTTTTGACCACTAAGAAAAGACAAATTGTATCCTTAAGAGGAAAAACTAGAATGCTAACCCCTTTGGTTCTCTTCCTTCTTTAAACAGTGTTTTTAATCTCAATTTAAAGAGCCCCCAAATTGAATACCAACCTCTGTAGCTTTATGTGCCTCTGAAGCAACTCTTTGCACTGTTGTAAAACAAATATTGAATTCCTGAATGATGGAAGGATACAAACTGTTGAAGTCCAGGAGCAAAATAAACTTATCATATAAACCTGCAATAAAAAAGTCATGTTACAAAAAGCCTTTAAGAAAAAAGGAGGTGGGGGAAGGGGGGTTACAAAAAAGCAGATGTGTCAAAACATAACATTAGAAGAACTACAGAATGTAGTATGTATATTAAATACAATATAACATTGAAAGCTGTGAGTTACACCAATAGAAAAAAGTACTCAACTATCACTCCATAAAAACAACTTGTATTAGAGTGAAAACTCAGGTCACCAAAGAGGAAAAAAGAGATCCTGTCTTACCTTGAAACCAGCTACAATGAACCTTTCCACAGCAGCCCCAAAGTACACCATTATGATGGGCAAACACCTTCTCATATCAGTTACTTTAGATAGGCGTCATATCCATTTCAAAAAAATGTTGTAAAATTCTCCTTCAAGTAAGCATTCCCTCCCACCTACCCTACCAGTAGCTCTGCCCCCAAAATATTTAGTGATCCATGTATATATATATGTGTGTGTATACACATATATATATGTAATACACATATGTAATATGTGTATACACACACACATATATATATATACATACACACACACACACATATATATATAGATATAACTACTCACTGGTGTGTGTGTGTATATATACATATTTTACCGTCATAAGAATAAAATGGGAAGCCCACTCACCTGTACACAAATGGTGTTAAAATCAGACAAGAGACGAATATAAATGTCAGCAGTGGAACGATCCACCCTTTTCACTTGCAAAGGGTGAACAGAAAGCTACTATATTTCTCTAGGACATTTACAAAGAGTTATCTTCACCTTAAGAAGAAACTGAATCAAAATAAATGTCCAGTATTAAAAAAATAAAACCAACAGCAAACATATTGATAGCATACTCTGTCAAGCACTATGCCAAACAATCATTTTATGGGTGACGTACAGCGAGGAGGGCACTTACTGGGAAGAGCACTGGGTGTTGTATGTAAGTGATGAATCAGAGGAATCTACTCCTGAAGCCAAGAGCACACTGTATACACTGTATGTTAGCTAACTTGACAATAAATTATATGCAAAAAATAAATAATCATTTTATTCCTTAAATCCCTGTGTGGGAGATTTTTTTTTGAATTCTAGTGTAGTGAAGGGGTGCCTGGGTGGCTCAGTCAGTTAAGGGTCTGACTTCAGCTCAGGTCACGATCTCGTAGTTTGTGGGTTCAGGCCGCAAAACGGGCTCCATGCGGACAGCTCAAACCCTGGAGCCTGCTTCACATTCTGTCTCCTCTCTCTCTGCCCCTCCCCCACTCACACTCTGGCTCTTTCTCCAAAAATAAACATTAAAAAAAATTTAATTCTAATGTAGTCAAAAATAAAATTCTGGGAGCACCTGGGTGGCTCAGTCAGTTGAGCAGCAGACTTCAGCCCAGGTCATGACCTCACAGTTTGTGAGTTTCAGCCCCACATTCAACGCTGCTGACAGCGCAGAGCCCACTTCAGATCTTCGGTCCCTCTCTCTCTGCCCTTCCCCGCTTGCGTTCTCTCTCTCAAAAATAAACAAACATTTAAAAAATTCTGGTGTAGTTAACATACGGTGTTGTATTAATGTCAAGGGCCTATATTTCTCCGACCTCTATTTTACAGAAGAGGAAAACAAGGTTGACAGAGGTTCAAGAGGGAGCCCAAGATCACACAGATAGAATTTAAGCCTAGATCTATCTAACACCAAAGGACTACAGATCTTTTTCAATACAACTAATAAAAATCACTTTTTTTAAAAAAGCTTATTTGAGAGAGAGAGGGAGAGAGAACAAGCACGCACAAGCAGGGGAAGGGCAGAGAGGGAATGAGAGAGAATCCCAAGTAGCCTAACAACACAGGGCCCGACGCGGGGCTAGAACCCACAAACCGTGAGATCACGACCCAAGCCGAGGTCAACACTTGGAAGCTTAACTGACACAGCCACCCAGGTGCCCCAATAATAAAATCACTTTTGTCAAAAATGTCTCCTACTCAGAGTTCAAGTTACTTGATAAAATTCACATTATTCCCATACAACGATGTAAATACACTTAACACTACTTAACTGTACACTTAAAAATAGTTGAGGGTTAAAAAAAAAAGACCCCGTCTAGCTCTGCATACCACCAAACATCTTCTTTGCCATTAATGACAATAAGAACTAGTTACTCTGCTGTTAAAGTTCAATGTGGTGGTTACTGTCCGTACTCCCTTTAACTCTGCCGTCCAGCCTAATGGGTCCTGGCAGCTCAGGCAGAGGCAGAGCCAGCCCTCCAGAGCAGATGGGAGAAACCACAGGTGCTCCCACCAGAAGGCAAAGGGCTCTATATTGGACTAGGGGCTAGCAAACTCTGTGCAGACCCAACTGAGCCTACCCCTTCTTTGTGTACCACTCATGAGTCAACAATAGTGTTTACATCCTTAAACGGTCAAAAAAATTTTTTAAAACAGACTATCTCATGATATGCAAACATTACACAAAACTTAAACTTCAGTGTCCATACACAAAGCTTTCTTGGAACGCAACAAATAAAAAATATTCATGTTAATTCAGGTCAGGTGACCGGCAAACGAGATTTTCAAAAGAACCTAAAACAAAATAAGGTCATTACAAGACCTATTTGCTAACCTAGAAAATACAATTCAGGTCTTCTAGCTTCTCAAGCCCAGGTCTGCATTAAAAATTCCTTAACACCAGGGGCAAAGCAACCTGCCGCACAGCCTTACCAGCTTTAGGGTCCAGTACCAAGCCTCCGGCATAAGCTGCTTTCTTACGTCCTTTCTTGTATTTATTGGCATCTCCATCGATGTCTTCATCTTCATCTCCCTAATGTCAAATGGAATGACAACTTCAGCAGCCAGCAACTAATTAACTAATTAAGAAGTTTTATGATTCCCCCTTCTCCAACCGCAGTACACAGTTCTAACAACCTTCACTTTTAGCTAGTGGTCCCACCTCTGTGGAACAACAGTTACTGTAACATGCTCACAAACCCAAACAAAGGCCAAGCGTGGGAGTTGCCAAAACATTGTAGCCCTGAGTTAATAAATATGCAAATTTTACTTGAAAATGTTTCTGAATTCATAGAACCTTTTATTTTTAAATCAATGGATACTAAAAATACAACACTTCATATTCCGTAAAATCTAAGGTAGAAGAGTCCGCTTAAACTCATCACTCTAACAATCATGATGCAGAAATATAAACTATTTCATACAGATATAGTCATTATTCTAATTGGGACACCTTAAAATGAGTGTGTCTGTAGACTGAAAATTCATTCCAGGTAGCTTATTAATAACCAATCAATATTCAATACCTCAACAGAAGTCAAACTCCTGTAAGTTAATATTCTTTATACCAATTTTGATGTGCACAAAGCAAATCCAGGAAGGTGAACCATCTTAACATTAAATTCCCCTTTTGAGTCAAATTGCTATCAGTGCTAACAAACCAGTAGCTAAGTTTTAGTTTCAATGTCAAGGAGGCCACTTCAGAAAACTGACTGTGGTGACCTGATCCTGCTAGCACATAAAGCTGCAACAAAGCAACCAAAAATAAAGGCTCGTGCATTTAAGGAAATAAAAGGTTTAACTGGTATCTAACTTTGGATACAGCTAGGGTGGCGCAATACCTTCCTTGTATGGTCATCCATCAAAGAGGCTTAATGCTATCCTCAAAGTAGTTCATATTTCACATAAAATTTTTATCTACACAGAAAAAAAGTAAAGAAGGAAATCACCACCGAAACACAAAGGAACAAATCTGACATGGTTTCGAGAGTATACAGAGGATTCATTATTTTGGAAGCACAAGTTATCACCGTGATAAAAGCCACCTAAGTAATAAAAGGGGAGAGGACTTTAAAAAAAAAAAAAAGCAAAACCCTATGCAATTGTGGACCCACCAGTTTTTGCTGAGGCTTTCTGAAAATCTGCTTGTCAGGCACAATATAGTTGTTTTCATAAAATGCATGAAGCAACAAGAACTCATTACGTTCGGATCGTCCGCCCATCAGGGTCCTAGACTATGAAAGAGAATGTTTTAAATTTGAGCTCAAAACCCTAACAACTAACAAACAAAACCAACTTTGAGGTGGTAAATTTAATCATGGCACCTCTTCCACAATCATTCTTCCTAATAAGAGCTGCTTTAAAAATAAGAAGGTACAGAATTAATCCTAACGTTTTCTTTAAGCACTATAGTTAAAAAGAGACAAAGAAAGCTTAAAATACTGGCAACTTGGGCTATTTCTTTACTGCCAAATAGACCGTTCCGCAAATCAGACACATCCAGATGTTAGAGATGATCCTTATGTTCACCCAAATTTCAACATAGTCTGCACCTGGTTTTCCTCCCCTTCTCACAGCCAGTTCATTTTACAAAAGAAGCCCAGCTTTCAGAGTACAAGTTACTCATTTTATAAGCATGCATTTAGGCTCATTATCATATAACAACTACCCCAAGCAAACACTGAATCCAAGAGGAAATGCTTTTTCCCCCTTTCTAAGTTAAATTTACCATAATGTTCCCGGCGATGTTAGTGATCTGCAATGCTAATGGAAGAACATTTAGCTCACACATGATCTGCAAAATGAACCTGGCATCTTTCCAGGTGTGTTCCAACAGGTACAACAGATGAGAAGATTCACTGTACAGAAAAGTAAGAATGAAACAGAATCAAGTAATTAAAGGAAACAATGACTATAATCAGGACTTCATAAAATATTACAAAAAAATTTGGTATGATTAACTTCAGAGCAATGGCACCTTGGCTTTGGAGACAATTTAAAATAAGGTTAGTATGAAACTACGAATTCATTCATGTCACTGATCCCAATGCCCTTCTCCAAAACACACACAAAAAAATCCCATAAATACAAAGTAAAGTTATGCATTAACTACAACCTGGAAACTACCCAAATCGATATATTCAATCCATCTAGTAAGTAGGTATTACACGCCGACTACGTGCCAGGCAGATAGATTCTGGCTGTAACCAGAAGACAAAAATACCCATCCTCGTGGGGCTTAGGTCTTCAAGGGGGGAGACAGAGTATAAGTTAAAATACATATAAAAGGTTTGTTATATAATGTTCAGTGTTAAGGAGAAAAGATTAAGAAGCAAAGGAAATATTAAGTGTCAGGAGCAGAGAATGTAATTTTATTTAGTTAGGGGACCAGGAAAGAGGTGACTTGGACTAAAGAACTGTTTGAAGAGGTAAGGGGGCAATCCTTGCGGACGGATGTCTGAGGAGAACGGCACATTCAAAAGGTCAGAAGGACAGAGTAAAAGGCAGAGACACACACTGTATAGGACCTTGTAAGTCACAGTAAGAACTTTGGTTTTTACTCTAAATGAAAGAGAAAGTCACCGGAAGATTTTGAGCAGAGTGCAGTATCTGACTTAACTTTAGCAAGATACCCCTGGTTCCTGGGTTGAAAACAGACAGCAAAGGGTCAAGGGCAAAATCAAAGACACCAAAGAAGAAGCTGACATAAGACTCATTAATTCAGGGAAAGGGGAGGGTAGCTTGGACCAGGATAGGTTCAATGGAGGGGAAAAGAAGGGGTCAGATCTAGATCTATTTTGAAGACAGAGCTGACAGGATTTTGTGATGGCTCAAACATGGGATATCTATCAGAAAGAGGACCCATGGAAGCCTCAAAGGTTTTGGGCTGAAGAGAACTTTGGAGGTTTCCAGCAGTACTGGAAAATTAAGAGGTGTCACTCTTAGGGAAAAACTCCAAGAGGAGCCTAGGGGAAAATATCAGGAGTTGAGCTTCTGAACAAGTTAGGGTGGAGGTTCATATTAGACATCAGGGAGAACATGCAGGTGTATACAGGAGTCCGGAATTCAAGGGAGAGGCTGAAGGTGAAGATTCCAAAGCAGGAGGTATCAGCACCCACATACTAGTGAAGTGCTGAGACTCCACGAGCTCACCTAGAGGGAGTGTAGTCAGAGAAGCAGTCCAAGGACTTGGGAGGCATGGGAAGAAAACATTGAGAAGTGGCAAGAGGAGTAGAAGAAATCTTATTTAGGAAAGAAGCACAAAGGTTCAGTTGTACAAAATGAATGAGTTCAGAAGGTCTAATGTACAGCAATGTGACTACAGTTAACCATACCGCATTGTGTACTTGAAATTTGCTGACAGGTATTGAGGAGGGCACCTTTTGGGATGAGCACTGGGTGTTGTATGGAAACCAATTTGACAATAAATTTCATATACTGAAAAAAATATTTATATAAAAAAAAAAAAGAAATTTGCTGACAGGGTACATCTACAGTGTTGTAACCACACAAAAAAGAAAAGAAATAAACAGTAACCATGTGAGGTGACAGCTATGTTAATCAGCTTGACTATGGTAATTATTTCCCAATGTATACATTTATAAAACATTAATTTGTACACATTAAATATATACAATTTCTATTTGTCAATTCTACTTCAATAAAGATGGAAAAAAGAAATAACCAAGTAGCATCTCCACGTAACTTCATGATGTCTCAGTTTTTCTATTTCTAAAAGATTTATACTAACTTCTGAATTAATGAATTAAGGGTGGAAACCTAAATATCACATCAATTTCCAAACCGCTCTTGGGAAACACCTAGATGAGATTAGGATGGGTGAGGGAGATGGAGGTAAACTGATAAACTGAGAATAATTCAAGAGGCAAAATATTTCAAATTATTAAAGTCACAGAGATGCTAGTACGGACACGGAGGCAGTTCCCCTCCAGAACACCACACTCTCCTGTCCCTCCAGCCTCACGGTGATGCTGGCCTCTTGCTATCGCTCATTTCAAGGCAGACAAATTCCGAAGCATCCAGGAGCATACCTGTACATATTTCGTACATTTTCCACTGGGATCACAACCCTTTCAGATTTCAGAATCTGTTGAACAAGTTCAGACAAATGGTAGCTTTTACAACGAATTAATTCCTTTGCCGAAATTTCCACATCACAGATCATTCGGCCACAGGTAGCATTTCTTTCACCAAGTCCACTCCTGCCCTACAGGGGAAGGACAAAAAGCAAATGCCATGGATGAGCAGACACTGGGAACATTCTATTCCAACCGACTTCGAAGCTAGTCCACAATTACAATGAGGAAACTCTCAATCTCCTATTTGCCCACTCCGTCAGCCGTCACTCAAGTATTTCTGAACGTTCACTATAGAGCTGACACTGTTCTAGGCACCAGGGAGATAGCACTGAGCCAAAGAGAAAAGATTCCTAGGACGCCTGGGTGGCTCACTCAGTTGACGTCCGGCTCGCTGCTGTCAGTGCGGAGCCCACTTTGGATCCTCTGTCGCCCTCTCTCTCTGCGCCCACCCCGCTCATGCTGTGTCTCTCAAAAATAAATAAAAACATTAAAAAAAATGAAAGATTCCCGGGACGCCTGGGTGGCTCAGTTGGTTAAGCGGCCGACTTCGGCTCAGGTCATGATCTCACGGTCCGTGGGTTCGAGCCTCTCGTCGGGCTCTATGCTGACAGCTCAGAGCCTGGAGCCTGTTTCAGATTCTGTGTCTCCCTCTCTCTGACCCTCCCCCGTTCATGCTCTGTCTCTCTCTGTCTCAAAAATAAATAAACGTTTAAAAAAAAAATGAAAGATTCCTAATCTCATCTGAAATAGATGACAACAAATAAACATCAAAATCAAGAAGCTATACAGCTTTAGGAGGTAATAAGCATATGGAAAAGAGAAAAAGTAGAACACGTGAGGAATATGGCAATTTAGGGGGGCTGCATCTTAAATAGGGTAGCCGTGGGAGACCTCACAGAGAAGATGCCATACAAAGAAAACCATGAAGGGGTAAGGAAATAGTAAATCAAGGGCTGGGGTGAAGGTTAATAACTCTCTATCACCTTAAAGATATGAATAGGAACAGAAGCAACAGCACGGGCCCCAACTCCAATCTGCGTTAGCAGAATCCTCTGGAGAGCATTATAAAACATACAGATTCCTAAGTTCTCTGATGAGGCAACATGCCCATTTTTCCTTACGAGCTTTAAGTGAAACAAGACGTTAAGCACTATGAGGCTTGGGAAACGAAGGTGGCTTCATACAAAAACCACCGAAACAAGTACGTAGAATGAAAAATACATAGACTTCAAAAGAGTCAAGACAGGCCTGGCTCAAAATCTCAGTTCTTTCCCACCCTAGCCCTATGATCTTGAACAAGTTCTGTTACCCCTGTGAGAAGTACAGTCAAACTGGAGTTGCTGTGACAGGCAACTAACGCAGAAGGCACTTAGCCCACAGCCTTCTCATACGTTCAACATCAGCTCCCTCCCACTCTTCCCTGCCCTCTCTGTACTGAATGAGAACACTCGCTGATCTCTGCTCGAAGGGCTACAGCTTTGGTAATGACGGAGTGGAGGTAACATGTATGTGCTGTCTCTAGATTCTAATAGCTGATTTTAAAAACTACCAGTGGCTTCTACCAATAAAATGCTACATTCAAAGGAAAAGATGTTCAGTGCCAAATGTCCTATCACAAGACAACCAATTCTTAGTCAAAGAAGCCCAGTGTGTTCCCAGGCAGCTATTCCATGTAAAGAAGCCAAGTCAAGAAGTAAGATTTTGAAAATTATTATTACCCCTAGCTTTGGCATGTTAGATCGCTTCAGTCGACCTATCTTGGACCAGTGAGGAACTTTGCACACGTTAATTCTCTGCAGGAGCACTTCCAGTTCAAATCCATAAATATTATGACCCTAGTCAGAAAAAGAAGGCAGCCAATAACATTGTAACAAACGCAAATGAGAAGATTTATCTTCATACGCATAGAATTTCTTTGCCCTTTCTTTTTCTCATCTCTAATTGAAGGCATCATGAGCTTACCTCCGATTGGGGTCCTTTCTTCTTCAGGAATTTATTCATCAGCAGCATTCATTAGCCTTGACATTAACAAAGCTAAGCAGATTGCTGGAATAAACTTTATTTCATCCTAATTGATGCAAGGTTCATATGATGTCTTTTAATTTGCAGCTCATGCCTCACAGTCTCAAAAGCAAATGCAAATTTTTATGTCCCACACTTTTTTGTGATCAGTAAAAGCTGTGTTCAAATAATTCCAATTTAATTCCTTAAAAACAGAGAACCTGCCTGTGTTGTGTGATAGTTCACACAGACTCTTCGAAAACTCAGGAACTGCAGCTACTTGCTTCTTGAAGAACTGAGTTCAAACACTACTGATTTAGACTCTTAATCAATATGCAACAAAATATATAATAGCACTCAACAGTTCAAGGAAGCAAACCATACCAGGTAGAAATTACCTGAAAAATGCAACCAAATTTTCCATGTCTATAATGATAATTTCCATTGTGTGAATAATATGGTTCAATGCCCATGTTTATTAAAAAACTAGACACAGTTTGGGGCGCCTGGGTGGCGCAGTCGGTTAAGCGTCCGACTTCAGCCAGGTCACGATCTCGCAGTCCATGAGTTCGAGCCCCGCGTCGGGCTCTGGGCTGATGGCTCGGAGCCTGGAGCCTGTTTCCGATTCTGTGTCTCCCTCTCTCTCTGCCCCTCCCCCGTTCATGCTCTGTCTCTCTCTGTCCCAAAAATAAATAAAAAACGTTGAAAAAAAATTAAAAAAAAAAACTAAACACAGTTTAAAATAAATCAGATCAATAAACTGATTTACTTGTTATTAATTTTACTTAAAGATGTATACCACTATATACTTATGGCAGTTTTGTCTATTAAATTAAGAGACCCAAGGACACAAGGAAGTCTCATTTCCAAATTATCATGCCTGGGATTAGGGACTCAAACCCATGTCAGGATTCTCTCTTACATCAGTTTGGATTCCTCACACACAGACTTGGCTTGGCTCTAACATGCTAAGCCAGGCCACCTATCCTAGGCACCAGGACATCTCCTTGGGGCCCAAGAGAGACTACCAGGGGAGACTGGGTGAGGACCTAGTTCTGAGCCGGAACGCCACAATAGGGCACTGTGGACAGAATCTTCCTGGTGTTTTCAAGATGGGTCCTAGAGTAGTGTAAGGGAATGCTGTAAGGGACGTATGCAGAGATACCTGATAACAAACTTCAGGCTCTAGGTACTTTGGCCACACCACGGTCAAGATAGATATCCAAGAGCAAAAATGAATGTGGACAAATATATACCACACATTGTTTTGCAAGGCTTCAATGTAACTAAATTACCATTATCACACTTCAAATACATGCATTTACATTCCTACTTTTCTCCAAAACCATCAAAATCACAGCATAATTTGATCCGTTAACTGGGTGGTGGGCAGCAGAAGAAATCACATCAAAGAGCCTACAAACTAAAGCCAGAGGAAACATAAAGCAAAATGTTGCTTTGTGACTCTTAAAAACTGGGGCAAACATAACTCAATGAACTATTACCTCTTCCTGTTTAGTGGAAACATACTCAGTTACCAAGGGGAAAAAAAAATTCCTAGCCCTGAGCTCTCAAAGGAATAGGTCATAGAGAGTCACTGAGCTCGGGGTACCGGGCAGCTCAGTTGGAAGAATTTGTGACTCTTGATCTTGGGGTTGTAAGTTCAAGTCCCACGTTGGGTGTAGAGATTACTTAAAAATAAAATCTTAAAAAATAGAGAGAGAGAGGCACTGAGCTCATGAAAATGAAATATAAACACTTTGGAGACTGACACCAAATCGAGGGAATTAACTCCTATGACCAATATACAGCTGGGCCACTAATCCAAAAATGTATAGGAACCAACAGTTAACAACACAAGTTTACTTACTTATAGGTAAGTTTACTTACTTATATAGGCTGGAAATAAACGGAATATCCTAAACATCAACAATAACTCATGAGTTGCTATTCTATTAGAGGAAAAGAACTATTTCATAGTGGACTGGCTCTTTTTTCCCCTTTCTGTTAGCGGAAAATACAGCAATTCCCACCAGTCCATACGGTTATTTCACTCTGAAGATTCAAAAAAATATATAAAGAACTCATACAAATCAACAATAAAAAAAAAAAACCCATTTAAAAATAGGCAGAGGGGAGCTTGGGTAGCTCAGTCGGTTGAGCGTCTGACTTTGGCTCAGGTCATGATCCCACGATCGTGGGTTCGAGCTCCACACTGGGCTCTCAGGGAGCTTGCTTTGAATTCTGTGTCCCCACCCCCCCACCCCCGCTCATGCCCTCTCTCTGACTTTCAAAAAATAAAATTAAAAAAAAAAACGTTAAAAATGGGCAGAGAACCTGAACAGACATTTTCCCAAAGAAGACACAGATACCTAACAGGCACATGAAAAGATGTTCAGTGTCACTAATTATCAGGGAAATGCAAATTAAAACTACCTTAACACCTGTGAGAATGTCTATTATCAAAAGGACAAGAAATAACAAGCATTGGAGAGGACATGGAGAAAAGGGAACTCTCTTGCACTGTTGGTGGGAATGTAAATTGTTGCAGCCACTACAGAAATCAAAAAATTAAGAACACATCTACAATATGATCCACCTATTCCACTTTGGGTATTTATTTGAATGTAAAAACACTAATTCGGAAAGATACATCCAACCCTATGTTCAGTGCAGCATTATTTATAACAGCCAACATATCAAAACAAACCGTCCATCAGTGAATGAATGGATAAAGAGGATATGGTACACATACACACACACACAGAGGAATATACTGAGCCATAAAGAAGAATGAAAGTGTGCCTTTTCCAACAACCCGAAGGGACCCTGAAGGTATTATGCTAAGTGAAATCTAAAAAAGCAAACAAACAACCAATACAAAAACAAACTCACTGATGCAGAGAACAGACTTCTAATTATCAGAGGGCAAGGGGTTTGGGGGGTGGGCCAAAGAGCGAAGGGAATCAACTGTACAGTGATGGATAGTAACTATGCTTTAGGCGGTCATCATTTTGTACTATATACAGACGTAGAGTTATACTACTACAAACCTGAAACTTACATAATGTTATATACCAGTTTTTACCTCAATTAAAAAAAAAGATTCTCTGCTGTTCAACAAGTACTGAGAACTAAGGAATGAAGAGTCCCCAACAGCACGACGAGACACCTACTCACCACAATGACATCAGGATCAATTTTGTGAACTTTGGCGAGGAAAAAACCTAGCAACGTTCTTTCCGTTGCAGCGATCTCAACCTTCACATTCTGTTAGATAAAAACATACTGGTCACTTACTCTTTACTTGTAAGTACTATACTTTGGCTCCCTGTTCAAACAGGACTAGATTTCTTAGCATTAAAAGAAACTATCCATTTCAAAACTAAAAGAAGCAATGAAATTGCTTATTCTAGGTTTCACAGTAACAACTGCCCAAAGTCTCTGAGAAGCTCATCCTAGTAATAAGTGAGTAAATAGAGAAAATTTTATGTGGGATTTTTAAAACTTCTGTTTAAACTTCTTTCATTTTATTTTTAATATAATCTATTGTCAAATTGGCTAACATACAGTGTGTGAAGTAAATAAAGCCAAATTTTAAATGCTAAGCACTATGAAGGGCAGATATGTCCCTCCACAGCGACACACTTGTGTATCTCGACATATCACACAAGCATATGAATCAGAGCACCTAACAAAAACATTACTTACTTTCCTATATAATCCCTGATAGACTGCTGTTTGTGTATTTACCACATAAAGAAATCCCAAGGATTGTATAAACTAATCTGCAAGAGTGGTGTAAGAAACTATAAATAAGAAACTAGAATGAAAACTAGCATACATTTAAGAATTATAAGTGTCGTTAAGTATAAATAAAACCTATCTTCACACAAAAGGCTTCCACTTGGATTACTGAATATAAATCAGGTATTCAAAAGATCCGCTCTTATTAAGACTCTCCTAAAATGGAAGTTGATAGCTATGTGTTTGCTGTAACTAGTTCGGCTACAAAGTATCAGTTTGACTCAAAAGGAATTTTCCTAAGTCATTTTACTTGGATAGGTACTTCAGGGCACTTCATAAATAATAGCCTGATCCAACAGCACCTCCAGACTACTGGACTTCTCAAGCCAACTTAAAGTAAGTGGAACCTGACAAGGTTGCTAACTTTTAATTTTGTCAAGTGAAAACATTAAAAAAAAAAACCAACACACACATCTGTGAACGCAAGCATTCCACATAGTCTCCAGAAAACAAATTCTTTATATGAATACATTTACCCTTGTGACAAGCTCACTACATTATACTCCTTTTTCCCCACTTCCTATTTTATTAAGGACCCATGAAAACTTCATGGAGTATCCTGGGAGTTGAGAGATCCCTACCAATTCCAGCCAGCACGTATCGACCTTTCCAATACATGTCCCTTTTCATACCCAACTACACTCGGCTTTCTTCAAACTGGGGAGTGGGGTGAGTACTCTTCCCAAGAGTTTCCCAAAACAGTAATCACATGATTGTGCATTTCAGAAAGGCCTCCCCTGAAGCTATCTGAAGGAGGACTTGAGCCTAAGTGTCTACTACTAGGGTACAGAATCACGTTATTTTCAGGTGGTAAAACATTCAATAATGTTTCTATTTTATATTTCTAATACATTTTGAATGGATTCATGTCAGTCCAAACTAGCAAGAACAGACCTAATAAATTAACATACAAAATAGCCTATTTATGCTAATCTACACCATCCTCCTTTTCTTTTCCTAAATAGATGCTTCAAATTTAAAAGGAATAAATAATGAGTTCTTTACCTTTTTCTTAATGTCTTCTTTGAAAGCATATGGAAAAATACAGTCCTTTGGTTTAGATATAACTGTAAGAAGGAAAAAAGATTCCATCACCATCTTAGTCCAATTTCAAGTACACATATGCTGCATGTTTCTAAATGGAAACTGTTTTAAATATAAACAAATACCCCCTAATCTCTAAAGAACTGAGAGATTCAAGTATTTCCAATGGTCATGTTGTTGGACCTCAAAAGAAAAGCCTAAACAATCCTAAAATTCATTATGGAACCACAAAAGACCCCAAATAGCCAAAGCAATCTTGGGAAAGAAGAACAAAGCAGGAGGCATCATGCTAGTAATTTCAAACTACACTACAAAGATGTAGTCATGCCAACAGTATGGTATTGGCATAAAAACAGACATCCAGATCAAAGGAACAGAACAGAGAGCTCAGAAATTAATGCATGTATATATGGTCAGTATGACAAGGAGTTAAGAATATACAATGGGAAAAGGACAGTCTCTTTACTATGTGGTGATGTGAAAACCAGACAGCCACATGCAAAAAAATGAAACTGGACAACAAAACACCACACACAAAAGCCAACTGAAAATGCCTTAAAGACTTGAACGTAAGGGCTTGAATCCATAAAACTCTTAGAAGAAAACATAGGCAGTAAGCTCTCTAACACTGGTCTTGGCGATGATTTTTTGGATTTGACACCAAAAGCAAAGGTATCAAAAGCAGAAAGAATCAAGTGGTACTACATCAAAACAAAAAGCTCTTGCACAGCCAAGGAAACCATCAACAAAATGAAAAGGCAACCTAACAAATGGGAGAAAGTATTTGCAAATAATTTATCTGAGAAGAGATCAATATTCAAAATACAACAAGAACTCATAGAACCCAAGAGCAACCCCAAACAATCCAATTAAAAATGGGCAGGGGCGCCTGGGTGGCTCAGTCGTTTAAGCATCTGGCTTTGGTGGTTCGTGGGTTGACGAACCCACCACTTTGGTGGTTCTGTGCTGACAGCTTGGAGCCTGGAGCCTGCTTCAGGTTCTGTCTTCCTCGCTCTCTGCCCCACTCTCTCTCTTTCACTCTCTCAAATATAAATAAACATTAAAAAAAAAATTTTTTTTTTCTTAAAGTAATTTTCTCCCTCTTAACTTCTACTAAACTTTCAGGTCTATGTCACTCCCTCTAGGAATTTCAGAAGGATTCCAATTATTAGTTATTCCCGGAGTTACTAGTTTTATTAGTTTTTTATTTATTTTTTTAGTTATTGTCATTGTCTCTTATCAGAGCCCTTTCTATTTTTTTTTTAATTTTATTTTTTTAACATTTATTTATTTTTGAGACAGAGAGAGATAGAGCATGAACAGGGGAGGGGCAGAGAGAGCGGGAGACAGAGAATGAAACAGGCTCCAGGCTCTGAGCCATCGGCACAGAGCCCGACGCGGGGCTCGAACTCACGGACCGCGAGATCAGGACCTGAGCCGAAGTCAGCTGCTTAACCGACTGAGCCACCCAGGTGCCCCCCAAAAAAATTTTTTTAATGAAAAAATAAAAATGGGCAAAGGCTAGGGAATAGCTGGCATGAACTCTTGAGTTCAAGCCCTACATTGGGAATGGAGCCTACTTCAAAAAAAAATGGGCAAAGGCTGTGAACAGACATTCTTCCAAAGAAGACATACGGATAGCCAACAGGTACATGAAAAACTGGTCAACATCACAGTCATCAAGGAAATGGACACCAAAACTACACTGGGATATCACTTCACACCTGTCAGAATTGCTATCATCAAAAGGACAAGAAGGGTGCCTGGCTGGATGAGTTGGTAGAGCATGTGACTTTTGATCTCAGGGTCATGAGTTCAAGCTCCACCTTGGGCACGGAGCCTACTTAAAAATAAAAAAGACAAGAAACAACAAGTGTTGGCTAGGATGTGGAGTAAAGGGAACCCTTGTATACATACTGCTAGTGGGAATGTAAAACTGGTGCAGCCACTATGGAAAACAGAAAAGAGGTTCCGCAAAAACTTAAAAATAGAATTTCCATATGATCTAGGTATTCTACTTCTGGGTATTTGTCTGAAGAACATGAAATCACTAACTCTGTGCCCCCATGGTCACTGCAACATGATTTACAAGGGCCAGGAAATGGAAGCAACCTAAGTGCCCATCAATTAATGAATGAACAAACAGAAGTGGCATATTTATACAATGGAATATTAGTCGGCCATTAAAAAAAAATAAGGAAATCATGGGGCACCTCGGTGGCTCAGTGGGTTGAGCATCTGACTCATTTCAGCTCAGGTCATGATCCCAGGGTCATGGGACTGAGTCCCCTGTTGGAGACCAGTATGGAGCCTGCTTAAGATTCTCTTTCCCCCTCTGCCCCTCTTTCCTGCTTGCACATGCTTGCTCTCTAAAATTTAAAAAAATAAGGAACCCTTGCCATTTGTGACAACACGGAAAGACCATGAGGGATATTATGCTAAGCAAAGTAAGTCAGACAGAAAAATAAATACTGCATGATCTCACTTATATGTGCAATCTAAAAAAAAACAAAAGCAAAATGAGATCTTAGATACAGATAAGAGACTTATGGTTGCCAGATGTCGTGGGGCAGGATGCGACGAGGCAGGGGACCCACAGGAATTGGGTGAAGACAGTCAAAAGGTGCAAATTTCAGTTATAAGTAAGTCACCGAAATGTAATGTACAGCATGGTGACTTTAGTTAATACTGTACTGCATGTTTCAAAGTTGCTAAGGAAGTAAATCTTAAAAGTTCTCATCACAAGAAAAACCATTTTCAAACTATGATGACAGATGTTGACTAGTCTTATTGTGATCATTTCATGATACATACAATTATCGAATTGTTATGCTAAACACCTGAAACTAAAATGTTACATGTCAATTATACCTCAATGTTTAAAAAGTTTAAAAGATTACATCTAAAAAAAGGAAAAACCACGCACAGAACTCTAAGCTCCTATTAACTGTTAAAACTACTTTGATAAAACATCTTCCCTCCATCTGAGGCAGAATGGAGGATGTTTAACTTCCCTAAGGGGGTTCCCACCACCACCAAAGCCTTAACCAGTGTACAATGAAGGAACTCCAACCTTCTCAAAATTAGAAAAATAAAGATGACCAAAGCTGCCCTCACTATAAGTTCTTTGTCACTCAAAACAGCTGTTCACACCATGGCATACACAACAGGTGAATAAATACACACTGAAATGAGCTAATGACTGCTCTCTTCCACGTACTTTCCACGATATCCTCACTGTCATGTTTTTCTGTGTATTTCACCCCACTTAAAGAGGGGAAACTTCACAATAATAACACATGATACTTCCTTCTCTGCTTGCTTTCCTAGTCCCACTTTCCTAATACCCACAAAACCAGACAGGCAATGCTATCCCAGTTAACTGCTGGTTCTAGCCTAGAAAAGATTTCAGGAAGCATGACAGATCAATAGTGTTATGCCCCTTTCTTGTTTACTGAAAAAAAAAATAGTTATTTACCTGGCCAAGCTTTCAACATCGAATAGGTCAGAATCCTCCTTGGAGACTGACTCAAGGCATGCAGATTTCTGTGTGAAATTTTCACCAACTGAATTTTATGCATAGCACAACCCAATTCCAATGTGATATTTCTAGAACTCCTCCCAAATAGGTAGACACTCATTTATGCCTCAGCATATTGCCTCACCACACAGAACACTTTGCTCAGGCTTCTATGATGGGCTTTTACAATGACATCATGAAAAGGAAATAGTGATAGCACAATTTTGACCCAATAAAAAAAACTAGAATGCCCCAACAGAATAACCACAGGAATAGAAAAGAGATGTCAAACTGCCTCCCAACTTCCCCTCAAACAAAATAAACTAGCTGAATAGGAGCCACCAAGCCAATAAAACTCAGTGTCCACAGCTGACCAAAAAAAAAAAAGTTTAACAATATGCACTAACTACTCTTGAAAACATCAAAAAAAGAGTTACTGATCCAACAGCTGGAGAAAAAATAAGAAAAATTAAAATCAAGCCATTAGTAGACCAGCTAAAAAAAATACATACCACAGAAGTGTGACTGAAAGGGAGGCTGTGGGGGTGCTTTGTCTAACTCAAAGCTGTGATGGACCAAAGCTGCCACAGCAATAATCTGTAAATAAAGGAGGGAAAAAGATCACTTATCAGACACCTACTATGCATTCTGCATTCTCACCAAAACCACCAAGAATATTAAAAGATACATATTTTAGTCCATATTTTAATTTTTTATTACAGAAGTATTTAAACAAATAAAACACAGAGAAAACAGAAGGGGAGAGGAGGGAAGGGGTAAGGCGGAAGATTAACAACTATTAACATCTGACCTAGAACTGGAGCTCAGGGCTCCGGAACCCCAGGCCAGGGATCTCAAAGGAAACAGGTAAGTGATGTTTAAAGACTCATTCTTTCAAAAAGCAAGCTATAGATATGTGTAACAAATAATCTGGATGATGTCAACAATGGACAAAACTAAGAAGAGACATTGTGGGTATTCTTCATTTTCTTTTTAAAATCTGTACTTTCTGGCAGGCAACTCTTGATATCAGAGTCCTGAGTTCAAGCCCTATAATGGGTGTAGAGATTTAAAAAAACGTTTACTTTCTAAGTTTTTCATAAATGGCAAGGACTGCGATTCTGATTAGAAACAGTATAGACATAGGAAAAACTCTAGAAAAAAACAGAAAATCAAATCACATGTACAGTAAAATCCTAGCTTTTTACTAAAATATGCAGAGAAAGAAGGCAGAAAAGAAATACACAAAACTGTTACGAGTGGTTGTCGCTGAGGGCTGGGGTTATTAGAAGACTTGTCTTTTCTATTTTTTTTGCATTTTCATATCCAGATTTTAATGTATTATATCAACGTACTCATGTAATAGCTTCCCTCAGTGGTCTCCCTGCTGCTGTGCTGGCACCAATAATGGCTTCCCACGGCACCATGCTGGAGAAAGCATGCTGCCCCTGGGGGGAAAAAACCCATTCTCTGTGCCTAGTGAACTCCTACTCACCCACCAGTACTCAAGGTCCATCCCTACTCCTTTAGAAAAGACTTCTGGAGTGGATGCTGTGGTGTGTCACCCAGAAGTCCTCTTTAGGACAAGGGCCCTCATTCTCCCAACTGCTGAGAGGGCTGGAGGCTGACAACTCACAGAGGAGTCTCTTGGAAGCAGCCTGCATCCACTACCTAATGCATCGGAGAGGAGGGATGCTAATGAAGGCCCAAACCTCTTACCACAATTCAGAGCAACTCTGGAGGGTCATCCCCACCCCAGAGCTCCCTGGGATTGGCTGAGACCTTTGTCATAAGTGCAACTCAGATTTCTCCCACTGCCCAGTCTTGCTGCCTTCATTCTCCCACAGGGCTTGATCCTCAGAGCATGCCAAGAAGCTTCTCTGACCAATGACACCTTCCTGGCCTCTCAGGCTAGGGCAGCTTCCTTTATCATATGCTTGCCAGAGCACATCTATCCTTTGTAAGTTTTACATCTATTTCTGCTATCGAGCTAATATCTGTCTCTTCCACTATCTGGAAGAATCACAAGTATTCCATCACACTAGCTCGTGGTTTGGAAACATTTGCTGAGTGAACAACTTTATTAACCATCTAATCTAAACCCTCAGGAGGCCATCAACTTTACTCAGGGCTGCAGAAGATCTCTCCCATTCATTCGTTCATTCATTCATATTTACTATGAGAAAAAATAAAGCAACATCAACTTTCATATACCCATCATCCACCTTCAATTATCAACTCATCAATATTCCTATCCACTTCCTGCCTCAACCCAGATTATTTTGAAGTCAGACTTATCACTTTACCCAGAAATACTGCAGCATGTATCTCTAAAACATGGTTTCTCACCCTCAGCACTATGGACATTTTTGGCCAAATAATTCTTTGTTACTGGGGCTGTTCTGTTCACTGTGGAATGTTCAGCAGTATCCTGGCTGCCAACAGCACCGCCCTCCACCTCTGAGTTGTGACAACCAAAACTATCTCCAGACATGGCCAAATGTCCCCTAAAGGGCAAAATCTCACCCCTTTGAGATCCCCTACTTTATTTTTTTTTTTATTTGAGAGAGAGAAAGAGAGAGAGACAGAGACAGAGAATCTTAAGCAGGCTCCATGGTCAGCGCAGAGCTCGAGGCAGGGCTCAATCCCACAACCCTGGGATCATGACCTAGCCAAAATCAAGAGTCAGATGCTCAACCAAATGAGCCACCCAGGTGCCCCAAGAACCACTACTTTAAAAGATAAGAAGTTTGGGGACACCTGGGTGGCTCAGTCGGTTAAGCGTCCGACTTTGGCTCAGCTTGTGATTCATGGTTTGTGGGTTCAAGCCCTGTGTCGGGCCTGGAGCCTGCTTCAGATTCTGTGTGTCCTTCTCTCTATCCCCCTCCCAAGCTCACACTCTATCAAAAATGAATGAACATTAAAAAAAATAAAAGGTAAGGTTTTTTTAATGTTTATTTTTGAGAGACAACGCATGTATACACAGCACGTATGGGAGAGTGGCAGACAGAAAGGGGGAGAGAATGCCAAGCTGTCTCCACGCTGCCAGCTCCGAGCCCAACGTGGGGTTTGAACCCCCAAAACGTGAGATCATGATCTGAGCCAAAATCAAGATTTAGAAACTCAAGTGAATGAGCCACCCAGGTGCCCCAAAAGGTTTTAAAAACGTAATAAAATTACAACTAATACAATTAATAGCAATTTCTTAAAATCACTAAATATTCATGCAAGATTCAAATGTTCATGTTTTCCCAACAATCTCAATTTTATTTACCAAGTAAGCCCATACTCTGTAATTGGTCAATATATAGAACTACAGGTACAATCCCTCCCTACCTTTTATTTCCCAGCAATTCATCTGTTGAATAAGCTGGGTCATTCACCCTGTAGAGTGCTCTACAGTATCAACTCTATGGCTTGTATCACAATAATGCCATTTAACACATTCCTCTGTTTCTGTACTGCTGGTGAATTCACATTTAGATCTAAAGGCTTGGTCAAAATTGCATTCAATGTTTTGGTATGAGTATGTTAGAAGTGCTACTGATGCCTTCTATCAGATGGCAAAGGCACGTCATGTCTGGTTATCTCCCTTTTAGTGATCATTGCCTAGATTCGTTATTTCATTAGGGATTGCAAAATGGAAATATTCCATTTTTCCTTTATCATTTCTTAGCTGGAAACCTTCTATGAAGAGAAACCACTTCACCAATTACTTAGTTAGCTGAGGTACAATATGAATTCAAAAAAATCAAGATAAATGCTAGATTCAATCCCGTTATTGACCAGTTTTCGAACTAGTGACTTGGTTCCCTAGATGCCTTCAGAGGTGACCGGTGCTGGGTTGCAAGTGCTTACAGTAGCATTGTGAACTCACACGTTTCAGTGTGCTGGACCTATCCTTGTCCATGTTCACAACGTCCCATCTGTGGCCAGCAGGAAACTCTTCAGGTTGACTCCTGCTGAACGCTTCTGACACAGCTTCAGTAGATTTAAATATCATCCTTGCTTTCTAGTATAGCTAGACATTCCCAGCATTTTCCTGAATCAGCCATTTCTCTATGAAGCCCTACTTCCCTTATTATGAAATGGTACTGAGAAATCTCACTCCAGATGCTAGAGAATGGATACTATTTTTTTGAACAAATCAAACCTTTCTCACACACTTAACTATGGCCATCTACTATATTAACTATTAAAAGATCAAACCACATACTAAAAGAATTCAGAGCAAAAGTAATGCCAAAAGGCTACTGTTAAAAAAAATCCCCCTCAAAGTCAAAAGGATTTAGAAGCAGACATAAGACACTCCCACTGACCAAAGACAAGTTTAAGCATCGAAAATAACAATGACTGCAAGACACTGAACCACCATGTGTAAATATAAAACTCATGAGTTCATAATATTCCATAAAAGAGGAAGCAAAATATAATTTACAACAAAAATAAACAAATCACTAGTCAACAATACATATAATGGAGGCCTCCAACTTCCTACTCAGAAAATTGGCAATGCAAGAGAAAGAAGTACACATTTCCCTCATCTTTCCTGTACAAACTACCGCAGCATAACCGAATAGTGCTGGTTAACGAGGAAAAGTTAATTTTATAGAAAAATTCAACTAATAAACGTTCTAATATTTAACATATATAACTAACAAACATGGAAATGATGACAGAAATTAGAAAACTGCTTTACAACTCCTAATGAAACAACTAATTCAGGTAAATAAAAGGGGGGGCATTAAATCAGTGGTTCTCAAAAGGGAACAAGTTTTCTCCCCACCCCCAGGAGATATTTGGAGAGGTGCAGAGGCCTTTTGGTTGTCACCACTAGGGGGAAGGGGTCAGGTAGAGGCATCAGGTATAGGCCAAGGATACTGCTAAACGTCACACAATGCACAGAAGAGCTGTCACAACAATCAATTAGACCAAAACATTAATAGCACCAATGTTTAAAAAAAAAAAAAAAAAAAAAACCCTCCTTTAGGGGGCGCCTGGGTGGCTCAGTTGGTTCAGCATCCAACTCTTGATTTTGGCTCAGGTCATGATCCCCGGATCATGGGATCCAGTCCCACAATGGGCTCCACACTGAGTGGATTCTCTCTCTAGAGACGCCTAGGTGGCTCAGTCAGTTGAGCATTCAACTTCGGCTCAGGTCATGATCTCGCAGTTCATGAGTCCGAGCCCCACATGGGGCTCTCTGCTGTCAACACAGAGCAGGCTTCAGATTCTGTCCCCCTTTCTCTCTGTGTCCCTCCCCCATTCATACCTGTGCACTCTCCCCCAAAATTTAAAAAAATTTTAAAAAAAGATTCTCTCTCTCTGCCCCTCTCCCCCTACTTATACTCCCTCTCTCTGTATAAAAAAAAAAAATGCCTTTAGATGAAAACTGGAACCCACTAATCAATCATAACCCCACCAATAGTGGTTTTAGCCAGACCTAATACGTCTGCTGATATATAATGCAATATGAAATACATCATACCACCTATAAAGTATACTGACCCAAAAAGTCAAAACTGAATTGAATCCATGCTTTAGCACTAGCTAGCAGGGGCCAGCACACTTGTTCCGTAACGGGCCAGATACCAAATATTTTACACTCTCAGGACACAAGGCCTCTATCGTGACCACTAACTCTGCCACTGTAGTCAAACAGCAACTGTAGATAATACATAAATGAATAGACATGATGTCTTCCAATGACTTTTTTTTTTTTTTTTTTTTTTTTTACAAAAACAGGTGGTGTGCTGGATGTGTTCGCAGGCTGTACTTGATCAACCCCTGGTATAAAAGAAACTGTCCAATGACACCAGGAAGCAAACATACATAGAAAATACGACATTGTATGAGACAACGAAGAATGACTTATTTAAAGTCAATGTCACTGAAAAAAGAGGATGGGAGGGAGCTGCTCCCATTTAAAAGAGATTGACAGGCAACTGGGTGGTTCAGTCAGTTAAGCACCCAACCCCAGCTCAGGTCACGATCTCACGGTTCATGAGTTCAAGCCCCATATCAGGTTCTGTGCCGACAGCCCAGAGCCTACTTGGGATTCCCTCCCTCCCTCCCTCCCTCTCTCTCTCTCTCTCTCTCTCTCTCTGCCCCTACCCCATGCTCACTTGCACACACACTCTCTCAAAATAAATAAACTTAAAAAAATGTTTAAAAATTTATTTAAAAATGAATTAAAAAATAAAATACTTCAACAAGAATTAAAGGTGGGGGGAAACAAGTGTGACAAAAATCTTGCTAACCACTGAATATGAGTAACTGGTATATGAGAGTTCATTATATTATTCCAAGTCCACTTAAAGTTCTCCAAAATAAAATATTCAAAAAACAAAAAATAAAAATAAGTCCAGTAATTTAAATCTTTAAAGAACACCTCCAGCACCCAACACATTCAATACATTCTCCAAAATGGAGTCCAGTACTGCATTAGTACTTTCTCCTCCAGAAAGAACAAGTTTCCCTTATAGAATAGCTGTACAAGTTCAAGCAAGTATTGCATCTAAGACATGGGTACAAAAATATGCCCTATTTCTTTACCTCATTCTGATGTGTCTTTGCATTCTGCATTGTCTTCATGCTGAAAGACATGACCACAACTGGAGGAGGACCAACATCTTTAATCACATTCACCAGGTCTGGTTTCAAGGCCACTGCCTCAACTTTACACCAACTCACTGGCGGATTCAAGAGCTCTGAAAGAGAACAGATACAACGGATCAACAGCCATTTGCTGAAAAAGGAAAACTACTATAATTAAGACATCTGTGATTAACTGAGATAGTCTTCAATCCCATATTCTAATAAGAATGTCTTATTACATCATCTAACTAAAAATAAGCTCAATTACTGGATTGTATGCAAAGCCGTGTGTGTGTGTGTGTGTGCACGCGCGCGTATGTGGGGGTGGGTGGGTGGGGGTGTGTGTACACATATGCTCATCTTCTTGGTAAAAGGTCCACAGCCACAGCTTTCATCTGATTTTCTGAAGAATCCAGGACCTAAAATAGGTTTAAAAAAAAAAACAAAAAACACTACCCTGAAGGAATCACCCAACATTTTTAAGAGATTTGTGAAGACAAAACAGAGTATCACAGATGCAAACACTGGAAAACATCGGGTAATAAACCAAATGAGCACTGTCCCCATCGGGCAGGGATGCTGCCTCTCCTTCAGGGGTGAGCAGCTTGCTCCGCACAACAGGGGGCCCATCAGCAGGGTGGGAGGTACACTCCAGGAGCGGCACAGAGAGGGATGCGGGGAGGGGTGCGGGCAAAGGCCACCCAGACTCACTAAGGCCTCCCTCCCACCGAACTGCCACGCACTGCAGCGATGAAGTGGCTCCAAGCATATGCCCTACACTCACTCGAGGAAAACTCTGAGGAACGAAACACAAAAAAGGACGTGGACACACTGAAATAAATAGACCAAGTCCTTAACTTCTAAAAATCACCCTACTGGCAATTTAACTTTCTGAAGGTAAATTTTTCCTTACGTGGATTTTTTACTTCAAGCCAACAAGGTCCTTTGATCTTTCTGTTCATCAAGAATATTTCCAGGCTGGATGTGTTGGTCCCAAATACATGAGAAAAAGTTTCTCCTTTCAAATCCTGAGGAAGCTGTGGCATTTCAGCCTGAAAAAGGCAAAGAAGAAAAAAAAAAAACAACTCTTTTTTGTTTAAAACCATTACTTCACATTTTCCGAAGTCTGTATTTGAAATAAACAAAAGCCTCTCTACGAACCACCAGAAGAAATCCCTTTGATATATATGAAATGTAATTTGCAACAAATGAAATCCCAAACAATTCACAGTAGGACAGAAAAACAATTCACAATGACAAAATAATGCATCTTGATGGCACCCATTAGAAGAAAAATAGGCCAAGAAGCTCCCGGAAAAGAGGATTTCTGTCCAGAGCCGTACATGCCTTACTGATAAAGAACAGCTGAGTAAGTACCACTCCATTAGAAGAATGAAAGCAAGAGAGTGGAACTCATTCAAAATGCTCCTAGGGAACTTTTCATCACCACTGTCAGAAACATTTCTTAAAAGTTTCCCTTTTCGACACTGTGAGATCAAAACTCTAGAACAAAGGTAAAAAGAGGTTAAGGCCCAGTTAATTAACATCCCAGAGCAATGACCTTGCCTATCACGGGAGCAAGAGCAGCACTACAGCGACGCTACGGACGATCCTCTCTCACCTTTCCGCGGCTCAGAAGGGACACTCCAACAGACTAATGATGTGCAACTCCATCATGTGGCCTTCACTCCACTTGACAAGCAGTTGTGCAGCCTCAACTTATTTATTTAAAGATGCATACTTGAAAGCCTGAGACAGGCAGCATAACCAGTGTTCTGTGTACTTAAATTAATTTGAACCATTTTCATTATTCATGACTGTAAGTCCACCTCACTGAACTATGGACTTGAGAGGCCCTGGCAATACTCCTAATTGAAAGCCAGGTGAAGTCTCAAAAATAGAGAAATGTCATTCTCAACCAAAACCCAGTAATTTTGACTTACCGCGTATCTAACTTCCAAGTACTCGGATTTTTCTGGAACATCAGGTATCTCAAAAGCATAGTTCTTTTCCACTTGCTGGAGACGGGCGGGGGAAGGGATATGCAAAAAACATATAAAAATAATAAAAATAAAAAATCATTAACACAAAAACTTCACAAATGAAAATGACAAGCATTCCATGTACAACACGTGCCCCTGTATTCAACAGTGAGGAACCCAGTATCATTATGGAACACAAAGGTAAATGAAGCCAAAAGGGCACCCTTTCCCCCTTTCAACTAGGACTAAAACACCCAGTGACAAAATGCTAAAAAGTTATCTCTTAGACACTAGAGAACTTAGAAATATTTGCATTCAAGAAGGGCAATAAAAGATTTAAGGTTTTTATAATGTTAATGTATTAAATCATTTGCTACTCTTTGATATTAACCAATTCCATCTTGCTAGAAAAATTACTAATTAGCATTAAAATTATAGCTCCTATTTACTTGGTGCTTATCAAGCACCAAGGACTGTTCTAATCACCTAACATGAATTAAGTGACTTAACTCTTGCCACAACTCTTGAAATAGGGCCCCATTTCTCAGGTGAACAAACAGGCCCAGAGAAATCACTCAGCTTTTGTCCGAGGTCACACACAACAAAGTGGTAGGGCTAGGACTTAAAACACAAGCAGTCTGGTCCCAGCACCTATGCTCTTCACCATTATACCACACTATTTTTAGAATTTTAGAGGAATGATCCACCAGCCGTAATTCAAAGCTCAAATAGTTAAGACCATTAACCTTAGCGTCCGCAACTCAATCCTCCCTTTGCTGAAACCACTGTTAAAAGTATGCTGGGTTACAGTCCCTTACGATGATGGCTAAAGGTGTCATTGATATCACTAAAATCAAGGCCAATCAATATGTAACACACAAATAAAAGATTTTTATCCTATCAGAAATAGCACTATAGTCCCCAGTGTTTGACTATAACACCTTAACCTTCTGACCAAAACGACTTGCCAGTAACTAATAAAAACAAGATCGGAACAGATTCTTTCCATTTCAGGAAAAGAACACAAAACATGCTGCAAGTATTGGAAACAATTACTTTGCTATGTGTTATCTTTCTATCCAAATTCAAGAAAATTATTTTCTAAATAAAGAGAAAGAAAAATTACTTTTACAAATCTTAACATACTAGTTTTACATTGGTATCTATGAAATTTCCATTCAATGAATTGCAGTCACAAAAAACACATTTTGTACAAAGAAGACATACAGTAACTATTCTGTTAAGTCAGGAAATGAACAAACAACTAATAAACAGAGCTGGAAAAAATTATCACCAAATACAAACCTTGGACTTGAACTTCATAATTTTATATTTTGCTGCTATTTTCTCATCGAATTCATCATAAACATCCTTCATTGTAACTAGAGTTTCTGTTTCTTTTCCTGTATTCAGATCAATTTTCTGCTCTCCCATGGGGAGAGAAGGGAAAGGAAAAAAAGTATCTGTATATGAGATCTTTTCAACAACCAGAAACCCAAGTCTCATTCAATTCTCATCTTCAGCCATTTAAACATTTAAAAGAACACTCTTACAGAGAGATGAATTCAAAGATACAAAGAGACCCCAAAAAGGTACGAAACCCAATGCCCGATTCCTCCCAGTGGCATCATAAAAGCACATCAGATAAAAATGACTGATTCTACAAAATGGAAGAAGAGTGTTGTAAATCCTGACCAAGAAGCTTCACAGTTCAGCTGAGATCTCAGGGGACGGGCTGGGGTTGGGAGGGGAGTGTGGGTATTAAGTCCCAACTTCAAAAGGAGGAGCAAATGGAGCTGACCTGGCTGAATGGCTACAGTGGGCACGGTACTGCTACATGCATAGCAAAAGCATGAAAACTGGGCCAAATGCCCTGGGACATTTTAGAGCCATACACTCCCAACCCCGATTAGTATGGAAATGAGGGGTCAGCGAGAAGAAAGCATTATATACTAAAATGCAGACTTTAACACTCTTAACGAAAACAGTTTTACTACATTTCTCTATTTCTCCCAACCTCTAACGGAGCTGCTGACGATCAGTGATCATCAGGCAGTCAGCAAAAAGGAAGCATCAAGGCTGTGGATAACGACTTGCCAGTAACTAATAAAAACAAGATCAGAACAGTTTCTTTCCATTTCAGGAAAAGAACACAAAACATCCGGCAAGTATTGGAAACAATTACTTTGCTATGTGTCATCTTTCTATTCAAATTCAAGAAAATGTTGAAGAATATGGCTGGTGGCAGAACATACAACGTACTTGGAATTAGAGGCTAACGACTAGCAATTACCGTTTCGCGGGGAAGGAAGTAGAGTGTTCGCTCGATGTTTTTCACCATGACACAACAGCTCACGTGGGTTTTGGCAGATTCAATCCAAACTTTGCCAAACAGAAATACCACACCTAAGAGAACAGGAGAAAACCATGAGAAAAGAAGCATTTCAATTACTCACATTAAAGGCGCAGCGTGAAGGCTCACTGAACGTGTCCACACATTCATGCCTTCATGACACACCATTTTTTATAGTAAATTTGCAACAGCTGCCCACCCCCCAAGCCCAATTCCTTTACTCAGTACTTATGCCACACAACATCACACTAGTAAAACGTGACCGCTGAGATGTCAGGGGGCAGAATGATTCTCCAACCTGATGTAAACGTTTTCCCTAGAATTCAGGATATCCCAGGTAAATAGAGACAAACTTCAGTTACTGGGAGACATCCCAAGTCTGAGTATCCACACTTGGGGAACTACTGAGACACTCCAGGTTAGTGCAGAAACCTCTGGGGAAGTGGGGAGACATCCCAGGTCAATGTATACATAACCTCAGAAATTAAAAAGATACCCTAGGTCAGTGTAAGGAAAAAAAAACTTCCCTAGAACTGGGACTACCCAGATTCAGAGAAACAAAAAAACAAAAAAAAAAAAGCAAACTATTCTCCAACAAATCTCCTATTGAAACCTCCTGTGGGGGGGCACCTGGGTGGCTGAGTCGGCTGAGCATCCGACCTTGGCTCAGGCCATGATCTTGTGGTTCGTGAGTTCAAGCCCCACATCAGGCTCACTGCTGTCAATGCAGAGCCCACTTGGGGATCCTCTGCCCCCTCTGTCTCTGCCCTCCTCCCCCACTTGTGCGCATGTGTGCTCTCCCTCTCTCTCTCAAAAATAAATAAACATTTAAAAAATTAAAAAATAAAAAGAAACTTCTTGTGAAGTGTGAGAATACTAACTTGCTTTTTAGCACTTGTACTTAGGAATAAAAATTAACATTCATGTATAAGAGTAGCTATGTATGGTGCATCACTATTTTTCTATATGTAAAATTGCATTTGGGGAAAAACATAATAGATCTCATATATCTTATTCCATATAATGATAAGGATGTCATAAGAGAGTTCAACTACTATCTCCTATTTTACCCTTTCTACCTCACTCACTACTTATCACCTATCTGGATAGGTGGTGTTTATCATGTTCGTTTTTCTTCTATTCCTATTTAAAAAATGATCTAGCAACCAAATCAGCAGACATGCTCCTTTTGAGATTCCCATGTAATGTGTACCACAAAGTAAAAACAAGCCTTTCTACATAGACATCAAGTCACTGTTCATGAAAACTGGATATCAAGAAAGGACTCCAGAGGTTTGTCAACCTAAAAGATGGCCACTGTGCAAAATCCCGAGCTCTGTGCATAGACAGCAGTTATCAGCATAGCCACTCAACACAGCCACTTGTCTGAGCACTAAGAAAATTCTGGCACATGCAAAGGCTACTGTTCACAAGGCCAATTACTCCAGTTTCACAAGATAGCTCATCAGTGCTTCCTTTTGTCACTCGTCCTAGTGGAAATAAGACCATCTAAAAAATTTCATTTCTGCACATGATTAAAATTCTTAAAAGAGTTGTGTGATTTTCAGCTGGGGTGGGGGGGAGAAGGGGAGAGGGAAGGGAAGACTGTGGGGAATGATTAAAAAAGAAAAAAAAATCACAGGAGCTCAGAAAATTAAAAGTCATCCTCACAACAGTGAGACACGAAGAAACAAAATTCCATGCAAAGAAAAATAAAGACCCTAATATTGGATTCACAGATTCAAATAGCTCATTTTACAGTCAAACTAATATCACACTTCATGCAACACATTTGACACTGTTTATGCCTCATTTGCCACAAAAAGATCATGGTAAACAAAGATTACATTCCCCCCAAAGTTACTAGCCGAAACCAGGTGCAGTCAGGATTATTCAACCTTGAAAAAGTCATAATGAAGACAGGATATCTTCCCATATGCAAAGAGTAAGACTCTTTTCATAATTATGGAGCATTCAGCAATAACTGACTTACTTAGAATCTGTAAAAAAGTGAGACACAATAACAGGGTCTTTGGGAGTACTTCATTTTTATTAGCAGCATTGATTTCACCAAGGCTCAGTGATCATTACCTGCTATCATGATGAAACTGTTCAACCCCCTGAGATTAAAGGACGTCTTTTTTTTTTTTAAGCCGTCCTTTTTAACCCGTTGGCATCAATCACAGAGAACGCAGCTTAAGAAGTGCCACAGAACAGCAGAGTGGACTGTGGGTGAGAAGCCCAGAGCTCTGGCCACTTTATTTTTTGAAGCCTTAACTTCTTCTCTATAACTAGACCAGACTGCCTGAGGCCTTCTCCAGCACTTGAAATTTCCTTTTACCATAGCATTTGGGAGATAAGCCAATAAGAGACTAGTATCTGTTTCAAATGCAGAATATTTCCCGATAGTGGTTGAAAAGGCCTATCTTTGACTATGGTTAGCACCAGAGATTCAGTAAGGATACGTATCGTAAATTCGTGGCTTTCCTAATAAAGCCGCGCTTCAATGCCTCGATCTTAACCTCCAACAACTATGACTATAGACAAGCACTAGCCAATAGAAATTTCTGTGATGACAGAACTGTTCTATCTATGCCATCCATGGATCTGGTAGCTACTAGCCACAGGTGGCTATTAAAGCATTTGAAATGTGGCTACTGGCTGAGAAGCTGAATTTTTTTATTTCATTTTAATTACTTTAAATCTAAATTTAAAGAGCTACATGTGGACAGTGGCTACCATAGTGGATGGTGCAGCTCTAAGCCTTGTCCTGCGAAACGATGCTGTCAGTTTCTCAGAGTATCAACAAGTAAACAAAAGGTGGAAATAATAAACTCATTTTCACACAGAAAACAAGACTGTTGTTGCTTCAGGTTCTACTCCTTGGCATTTGACAGTGGGCAATCTGCTGGTTTATACGTGGATTAACCTTGGCCGGCACCGTGTCTCTCTGCATTACCCGTTCTTCCCCCACGCTGCTAGCAGCTACAAGAGGCAATCTCAACAACAGCAGTGAATGCATCTCTGGCTCCCTGAAACCTTCCATGTGCATCTACAGGCCTGTCCACAGCCATGCAGTGTATTTCAATGGACATTTATTCAATACCTACTACATGCTTGGCATTAGGCTGGAAGCTGGAAATAAAAGGTCCCATCCATCCAGGAGTTAAATAAAATACTTTGGAGCAAGAAAAACACAGAATCAGATCTTTACAAAGTAGTATGACAAACAGCGCACCAGGAAAGGGTATGATGGGGTCCCAGGGAAAATGAGGCTGGTCTAGAGGATTAGGAAAACTTCCAGGAGATGACACACCTGGGCTGAGACAGTGAGGGCACTCCAGTCAAACACCATGAGTAAAGGGACATGGTATCAACAGGAGCAGGCGTATACAGGGAACTATCTCTAGAACACAGAAGTCATACACGGCAGGTGTCAGAAGCCTTCCTAAGGAACTTGGACTTTATGTTGCAGACAGTAGCCACTGAGGTGTGTTTTGGGTTTGTTGTTGGGTTTTGTTTTTTTTTTAACAACGGAATGACGTGGTCAGAGCTCCCCTGCTGAGCAATCGCTCTGGCAGCAATGTGGGGATGACAGCTGAGGGATCCCTCAGGAAGCTATCACAATGGTTTCAGGAGGCAAGCGGGGATCAGAGGTGGAAGACGCAAGGAGAAAGAGAAGACAGCTTGTCACCTTGAGGAGGAGAAAACTAACAAGATATGGTGAGGAAAGTGAGGAAAAGGGGCAGTCAAGGCTTGCTCCCGAGTCTCTGGTTTTGATGGGACCATTAACCAAGACAGGGTATCAAATCCAGCACCGAGCGGACCCAGCAGAGAGACTAGCACTGGGAAGAGCAGGCCCACCACATCGCGCAACTCCAGCAAGCCCCCCAGTGTTGCACTCCAGGGAGCGGGAGACACGTGAAGCACATGTGAAAATGATGTCCCCTGAAGCCGTATGATAGGGCAGGCCTGGGTTTCGGCACTGGATGGGAAATACCTGCTCAGCCGCACGCAACCCCACCTGCCAGTCTACCCTCCACTGGTGAGCAGCAAAGAGGTAGTAGCCAAACAGGTGAGAGGGTCTAACCGAACTGTCTTGTCACAGCTAAAGTAGGTACCATTTCTAAGATGGTTGAGATTTTTTAACATGGCTTATTCTTTACCTACGAAACTAACACTGCAGTTCACTACTCAAATGGCTCTGCACCTGTCCCTATGCATTTACTATGCTGAGGCCTATTAATGCTTCTGCTCCCTTCGGAGAGACTGTTAACCTTCCAGTGGATGTCAATGCCTGGTTATCTTTAAGATAAATCTGGCCTACAAGACTGATGGTTAATGCTTACTCCTCTTATTCATTCACTTGCTTCATGGACACTCTATTTTCACTGGATGCAGCCTCCGGGAAACCACTTTGAAAAATAACACAGTTGCATCTACCCTCACACCCAGAAATGGATCCGAGTGAAGGCAACTCTGTTTAAGGATATATGTGGTATTTTATATTAATCTGACCTACCTTGGCATGCCCAACCCTGGGGTGAAGAAGGGCTCAAGGAGGACAAAAAAACACTAGAGAGCCTCCTGGCTTTGAGGCAGAATTCACATTCTCAGTTCATTCGGAGGAGGACCTGGGAACCATCCTCGATTCCTCCTTTCTGTCAGTCCCCATGTCAATCCAGTGACAAATTCATGTCAAAATACATGTGAAATACATTCATTCCTCTCCTCCTCCACAGCCATCACTAGGCCAAGTAACCAGCATGCCTGCCCTGTACTGAATGATCTCCAGGCTCCAGTCTTCCCCTCCCCACACACACACTATTCTCCGCACAGACCTATTTATTCTCCACACAAACCAGAAGGCTCCTGTTAAACAGTAAACCCAACTATATGACTACCACCGCCACGCCACCAGCACTTAAAATCCTCCACTGCAGCCCTCTCCATTCTTAGAGTGAGATCTAAATTCCTCAGTGTGGCTTTCACGGTCCTTCATCACCTGGCCTTTGCCTTTGTCTCCAACTTCATTTTCTACCAATCTTGTCACTGGATTGCTGTGCTACAATTCAGACCGGTCTCCTTTCTCTCTCCAGGCCTCTGTGCTCACCAGTTCATCACAGTGAAATGCTCTTTCCTCAGCTCAGCACGTGCCTCAGATCTCACCCAATGGTGGTCTCTGAAAACAGGCCTTCCCTGGCCATCCCCCAACTAACTGCCTTCACACCATTTACCAGCTTACCTTATTTACCACCCATTTTTCCCCACCCAATCCCACCACAGTTGAATGTAAACTCCACTGGGATTGGGAATTTGTCCGGCTAGTTCACGGCATCTCACTGCCTGGCATACAGCAGGTATTCAATTTGCTAAATAAACAAATTAATGACTGATTCCATTTAAAAGAAAGCGCATAACTACAACTTCAGATACATCGAAGGTGAACAACAAGCACAGATTCCAAAATCACATATAACTGGTTTTCGGAAAACACATTTTTAAGGATTATTCATACCACAGCTCATCTCCACCGGGGTGGCTCACACACTTCACAATGAATGAATGGTGCTCTTTTACTACACATGTATATGAGGGCAGAGCCTTTGCCAATTATAGTAACTAAAGCACTTAAGGGAAAGACACCATTCTGTACTAAAGGCGGTTACCATACGTATGATTACCTGGTTGGGTGTACTGATCTTCATAAGCATCCAGCCAATAAAACTGAAACACTTGTTCCTCATCTGCCCCTTTTACCAGTGGGAGGTGACCGGAATCCACTTGGACTTCCTGGGCTGAGAAACTGCTATCATCTTCCTGATCAATGTCCCAACAAGAAACATCTGGGAGGAAACTTCCTCTGCAGAAATCACATATCAAAAACTTTCAAAATCCAACTGAGTCATTTGTAGTGCTACCTGCCAAAAAAGTCATAAAATGCTCTTACAAGTAGGACAAGGGGCCTTTCCCAGGATCTGCCTCATGTTTCACCCCCTCTGCTGGCTCACTCTCTTGGTCCCAAGTCTTGACAGCCATGGGCTCCACATCTACTTCCTCAGCTTCCATAGGTTCATCAAAGTCACCGTCTTCAAAATTCATTGTCCCGGAGTCCTTCTTGTCGTCTATACGCAAAGCTGGCACGGACTCTCCTGCAGGCGTCATCACACATTCCCATCATGTAGAGCTGCCATGTAACACAAAGGCCTCCCCCACACGGCAACAGCAGCCTACCCTTCCTCCCACACTGTCCTGCATTCCTGTTCAATCTCCAAATTGGATGTTTTCTAACTTTTGCTGCTATGGATTCAAATCTTTCACCCTTAAACCTGCTATCACAATACCTTCAAAATTGCCTCCACTTCCTCCTTCAGGGGGCCTCCATTCCCGACAGCATTTTGCAACTGCTCAACACCCTTGCAGCTCTGACATTAGACTTACCAGCAAATTCAGCATGTTTAAGGGGAACAGAAGTTAATGGAGGCTCCTTCCTTGAGACAGGGGAAGCAGTTTTTCTTGAAGGAACTGCCTGTAAATATTTTTACATGTTCGGTCAGTTAAACCTGCATAGTATTTTATACTGTCCTACCCTGACCGAAGAAAACGACAGTTCCCATTTATACGACAATTTTATGTATCATTAATGTAACAGCTTCCATTATTTTACTGTTACCTAGGTTTACAAAAAAAAATACTTGTTTCCAGGAAGAAAATTATTGCATTTAGCACAGCTGTAATACCTATAATAACACATACTAGTTACTAAAAATTTACTATGAAAGAAGTAGGCACATGCTATTTTTGAAATACATGAAACTATACAATCAAAAGGGAGTCCTAATTTAAAACAAAAATCAAGAAGAAATTCAAAAGCATTTCCCTCACATAGAAAAGCAACAAAGTAAGTTTTAAGCAATAATACAAATCAAGATTGAAGGTTTTTCCACTCACTTTACCTTGGGGGTGTGCACAGAGAAAGGATTCAGTGAATCTCCAATGGATCTTTTCTTCTTTGGTATCATTACAGGTGGTAGAGTTATTTGAGGTGTCTTTAAAAGGAGGAGTAAGACAGACATTCACTGCCCTGCTTGGCTTACCAGAAGACAGAAAAAGTACATTTCTTCCCCCCAATGAAGCCTAATAAGCAAAGCATTCTTCCTTCCCTGCTCCCCCGGCAGATCTATGTTCATGTACTACAGTTACTATAGCAACAATACCAGACTCACTAGAAAACCAGAACAGATATTAAATCCACCTCTCACCCAATTTTTTCTTTTTACAACTTAACATACTTTTCCCCTACCCCTCCAGGATATTGCATGTAAAAACTGTCAAGCTAGAACTACACATGTTGGTGTTGTTTTAACGAAGTGTTACTTAGAAAGAAACACACCTCTAAATGAATTTAGTCTCCACGTGTAACAGCCCCAGCGTAAACTCCCAGAGCAGCCGAGCCTGTCTGAGTTGTCTCAGGAACAGCTCACTGCCTCTTCCTTCACTCCCTCTCTGAATTCAAGATGAGGATCTCATGCCTGACTGTGCAGACTGACAGGTTTCAATCTATTTCGGGAACATACACTGCAGCAACTAAACACAAGCAGCGTGCATTCCCAGAACTGACTCGTGTATATTCTTACTACCTCAAACACATCCCCACGCGGCCCCATCGACATAACTGCATAGCTTGTAACAGCTGGAAACTACTCACCTAAAGTGGTAAGAAACCAATTTGGAGAGTTGTTTGTGTGTGTGTGTGTGTGTGTGTGTGTGTGTGCGTGTGTGCGCACGCGCATGTGTGTGTCTTGGAGGGGGGAGGTTGTGTTATCGCTGAATTTTTTGTTTTAAATTCTAGCAGCAGTCTGTTTTGTAAAATTACTGAATTGTTTCTTCAGCCTATGTCCCCCGCATATTTGACAACTCCCCGAGAATGACTTACCTCAGTGTTCAGATCTTGGAGAATGTCACCTAGCAGATCATCCTTAGACAAGTCGACAGCTTTCTGAAAAGTATAATTGGAGACAGAATGAGAAAGCCCTGCACTTCACGTTCTCACCCACACCATGTGTCTGTGAAAGGAAGAACCCAACCAGTCAGTCCTTGCCTCTCCAGTCCCCACCCTGAGGACTCACCTACCGTTCAGATCTTAACCACCACCTGTGTACATGCAACTCCTAAACCTAGAGCCCCCATCCTGTTTTCACCCTCATTCCAGGAGCCTCCGGCTAATCAATGAAATAAACACCCTGTCCGTTCACTTTTCTATCTCCGAGTTCCAAACAATGAGGTGCCTAAATTCATCTAGAAATACACATCCAACTTCGTGAAAGTGGGAAAATACAATGGAAATATCTGAGCTCAAGAACACTGAGCACCTATTGTCCATACAATCAAATACTAAATTTACTTCTCAAAGAAAAAGACAAAATACAAGGAAACCATGAAACTCACGTCTGCAGTCTTCTTCCCAGCACTAGCAATGAACAGTGACTTGATATTGTTTGGTTTTGTCACCACAGCCTTCTTTACATTCCTCCTGTCTTTAGTACGTGCTTTTTTATCTTTGCCTGTTGGAATACAACTTAGTCATAAACATGTACAACTAAAAGCCTAGTCACCTGCCCTCTGTATAGGAGAACGAAAAGAAAAACATAAAGAATTCAAAATACAAAAACACAGGTGCCTAGCTGGCTCAGTTGGTAAAGCATGTGACTCTTGACCTTGGGGTCATGAGTTCAAGTCCCATGTTGGGCGTGAAGCCTACTAAAAAAGAAATAATAAAATACAAAAATATGAGACTTTATACGTGGTACACAGGGAAGAATCTTTAAAAGTGGCTTAATTCAGGAAAACTTTGGCTAAATGTTATTATAAAAACTGATGATGGGGGACATGGCTGGCCCAACTGGTGGAGCATGTGACTCTTGATCTCAGGGTTGTGAGTTCGAGCTGCATGTTGGATACAGAGATTACTTAAAAATAAAATCTTAAAAAAAAAAACTGATGAAACACTAAATATCAGGATAAGTTACTAAGCAGGACTGTTTAATGGCTATTGTTAGTGTGAACAGAAATCTTTTTAAAAGGTAGGATTTTTTTTTTTTTGTTTTTTCTCCAAGAGAAATGAAACAACCAAGCTCATCTGGAACCAGAGGATTAGCCTAGCAGCCTTCATCAGATCATCTTTTTTAGTGCTATCCTGATGGCAGGAAAACTGAAATATGAAGAAATAGGATTACCAATCATGGTAGTGTAGCATCCTAATTTCCATCTTCTGAGGAAGAGCAACCCCACACACACACACACACACACACACACACACACACACACACACACAC
>NC_064817.1:19703906-19727479 GCF_023721935.1 Panthera uncia | reverse complement strand
ACACACACACACACACACACACACACACACACACACACACACACACAATATGTTGTAACAACACTAAACGGCACGGAAACATTTTTTCCATGTTTTCTCTTATGGCAATGTGTTAATCACCTACAAACTCTTCTAATACTGCCAGTTTTACTCCCTCTTTCTGATTCATTCCAGAACTCTCTACCTCAAAAAGACCTAGAATGAATAGCTAATACAGTGTGGCGTAAGAATACACACACCAGGGGTGCCTGGATGACTCAGTCAGTTTAGCGTCCAACTTCGGCTAAGGTCATGATCTCAGGGTTTGTAAGTCCGAGCCCCACCTGTCGGGCTCTGTGCTGACAGCTCAGAGCCTGGAGCCTGCTTCAGGTTCTGCGTCTCCCTCTCTATCTGCAACTCCCCTAGTCATGCTCTGTCTCACTCTTTCAAAAATAAATAAACATTAAAATAAATTTTTAAAAGAAGATATCCACCAGATGAAATAGAAAATTGAATCCAGAAAAGACTGAATTACTTGTGTAACCTAGCATATAATAAAGGTGGCATCTTATATCACTGGGGAGAAAATGGACTTTTTAACAAGTAGTGTTGGTTCTCCAATTGTAAAGAAAACAGTACCAACACCAAAAAAATCACAGATCAAAAAATTTTTAATGAAAATAGACAAATACTTTCAAGTTCCTTTGTAAGCTGGGTATAAGAAAAGTATTTCTAGGGGCGCCTGGGTGGCGCAGTCGGTTAAGCGTCCGACTTCAGCCAGGTCACGATCTCGCGGTGGTCCGTGAGTTCGAGCCCCGCCTCAGGCTCTGGGCTGATGGCTCAGAGCCTGTTTCCGGTTCTGTGTCTCCCTCTCTCTCTGCCCCTCCCCCGTTCATGCTCTGTCTCTCTCTGTCCCAACAATAAATAAAAAAAAAAAAAAAAAAAAAAATAAAAAAAAAAAAAAAAAAAGAAAAGTATTTCTAACAGATTCAAAATCCATCTGCAAGAAAAAAATTGACAGATTCAATTATACCAGAAACAGGTTTAAAGACAAAACACAAGAAAACTTTTGCAGTGCTTTGCAGATAAAGAACCAATTTTTCTGATTAAAAAAAACTCCTGGGGTGCCTGGGTGGTTCAGTTGGTTAGGCATCTGACTCTTGATTTCAGCTCAGGTCATGACCTCACAGTTCAGGAGTTTGAACCCCACATCAGGCTCCGTGCTGACAGTGTGGAGCCTGCTTGGGATTCTCTCTCCCTCTCTCTGCCCCTTCTCTGCTCATGCCCAAGCACTCTATCAAAATAAATAAATGAACTTTAAGAAGAAATCCCAATATTAAAAAAGCCCCAAAAACAATGTGCACAATAAACACAAACATACAGTTCACATTAAAAAATATATAAACAGTCGGGGCTCAGTGGGTTGAGCATCTGACTTCAGCTCGGGTCATGATCTCACAGTTTGTGAGTGCGAGTCCCGCATCAGGCTCTGGGCTGACAGCTCAGAAACTGGAGCCTGCTTTGGATTCTGTGTCTCCCTCTCTCCGTTCCTCCCCCGCTCACTCTCTGTCTCTCCCTCCTTCAAAAATAAACAAACATTAAAAAAACTTAAAAATTTAAAATGTATAAACAGCTCTAAGTTTCATGAAAAGATGTTCAACTTCATCTGTAGAAGAAACGCAAATGAAAACCACATTCAGATGTCACTTCTCACGTATCAGAACGCCAAAAATCCAAAGGCCTGACAAGGCACTCTGTTGGCAAGGCCATAGGGTCTAAATGGACACTCATACTGTTCATGGGAGTGCAAAATGGGACAAGTACTAGAGCAGTATCTCCTAAAACTCCATGTGCATTTACTCTCTGAGCCAGCAATCCTCCTTCTAGGAGTTTTCTCTGAGAAAAGCACCACACACACTAAGTTACTCAATGCAGATTTTTTTGTGAAAGCAAATTGTTGAAAATCTAATTGACAACTCACGGAAACCATTTGAATACACCATCATCACATGTTTATACAGTTAAATACTATGCAAGTATGTAGAAACAAGTAAGTAAGAAAGAGGTATCTCCATGTGCTAATATGGAATGATTTTCAGGTCACCCTGTTAAGTGAAAAAACAGAGTATAAAAGCACCCACAGAAAAATCTCTTTTGTGTGAGAAAAAAATAAAAATATACACACATAATTCCATTCCTGGGTATATACCCAAAAGAACTGAAAACAGGTGTTCAAACAAAAACTTACACATGAATGTTTGTAGCAGGACAATTCACAATAACCGGAAGGTAGAAACATCCCAAATTCCATCAGCTAATAAATGGATAAACAATATGTGGTATAGCCTTGCAATGGATTATTATTCAGCCACAAAAAGGGTGGAAGCGCTAATACATGCTACAACATAAGGGAACCTTAAATCATTATGCTAAATGAAAGGAGCCAGATACAAATGGCCACATATTTTCAAAATAGGCAAATCCAGAGACAAAGACTAGTGGCTGCCAGGTGATAGGAGAAGGAAGACTGAGGAGCGACTGCTTAATGGGTATGGGTTTCCACCTGGGGTGCTAAAAATGTTCTGGAACTAGATAATGGTCATGGCTACAAACATTGTTAACTTATTCAACATCAATTATAATAAAATGTATGTGTATTTAACTGCAAAAAGGGCATTTTTTTCGTGTACCTAAAAATGAAAAAATTGTAGAACATTTGTGAAAAACATACGAGAAATAATTTTTTATTGAAATCATTTGGCAGTTTGAAACCAGAATAGAATTAATGGCCAAAATGTTTAGAACACAAAATACAGGTCCTAATACAGGGTATCAAAAGAGAAGGTCAACAGAGGTTTGAATAGCATGAAAGGTTTCTTAAGTAGGCTTTAATCTTCCCATCATAGGTTAGTAGTATCTAGAGAAGGACAAAAAGAAACAAAGAATAGGAGTCAACAGCTGATGTACAAACTTTCACAGTGTTAGTACTTCTGTTTTGTTTGTTTTATTCATTTTCCTACTTATGTTTTTTCATTAGGACTTAGTTAATATTTTCTGCTTCTATTTGAAAACATGTCAGGGACTGGATCCACACCAGAGAGTTGTCCTTTTAAATCTATGCAAAACTCTACAATTTCTTCTAAGTCTTCCAAGGGGACTACAGAATTCTCTTTCCCTTCCTAAGATCTTAGGGACCTTATTGGGCTCTCCTGAGGGGCACTGAGGCAGTGGGGACTCATGGATGAATGGTGGCAAAGCATGGAATAAAGACATATAAAACTGAGAATGCCAAGTCATTCTCTTCACTGATGTATTACTAGGAAGAGATAACAAGATGACAATGGAAACAAAAAGATGACTCGTGTATTCAACAAATACTGCATACTTTCTCTGCACGTGCTACTGTGACTGGCACTGAGATGACTAGGACATGGGTCCTTTCATCAAAAACCTCCGGGTCCAGTGCAACCTAACTTACAGATAACAAAACTCAGGTCCAGGTAACTGATGGGAGTCATTAAAGATGATAAAGACAATTCACAACAAAGCCATAACTCAAAGTCTTCCTCTGTTCAGGGAGATAAAAAGCACACAGGTTCCTTTCATTCTCTTCTTCATGGACACACAAAAACTACAAATACACAATTAGCCACACTGCTACCAAATGGTACCACCGTGTAGAGTCCCTACATTACACAGGTTAGCAGAAACCAGGAAGACAGTCCACATGTTTACCGTAACTAATGAATGACTAAGTAACATCCAACATTAAAAAATTACATTTATCCTTATTTCTTTTGTGGAAGGAAAACAGGAAGGATAATCAGAAACTATTAAAAATGGTTACCTAGGGAAACTGGGTAAAAACCAAGTAGAGAGCACAGTGATGAGGATAAGATTTATCTGAGTCTTGATCTCAGTATCGTTGTGATTTTGAAATCATGAAAATCTTTCACAATATTCAAAAATTGAAATTGAAACAAAGGATTTTTTAAATCCTAATTTGAATACAAACACAAATGAACCTTGGTAGTAAACTGATAAAATAGCACAAAGAAAAAAATACTTCATGCACCTTCCAAACACAATCCTCTAACTATACACCCTTAGTGAGAACAAATAAAACTGCAAAGAAATTATTTAGCCATTTTTATGTACAATTCAGTAGAGCTACATATATTCATAGCATTGTTCAACCGATCTCCAGAACTTTTTCAATTGTTTGTAAAATGATTTATTTATTTATTTATTTATTTATTTATTTATTTTGAGAGAGAACACGTGAATGGGGGAGGGCAGAGAGACAATCCAAGGAAGACTCCATACTGATAGTGCAAAGCCCAACACGGGGCTCGAACCCATGAGATGCAAGATCATGACCTGAACCGAAGTTGGACAGTTAACCAACTGAGCCACCTGGGCACCCCAAACTGCAAAGAAATAATAAACTTCACTTAGAAAGGTTGCCAGTAGACATATTGGTTTAGTAGCTCTAAAACTTCTAAAATTATTTTGTGTGTATTTTAAAGGACAAGGGTTTTTGGGCTGCTTGGATGGCTCAGTCGGTTAAGCGTCTGACTTCGGCTCAGGTCATGATCTCACGGTATGTGAGTTCGAGCCCCACGTCGGGTCTGTGCTGACAGCTCAGAGCCTGGAGCCTGCTTCAGATTCTGTCTCCCTCTCTCTCTGCCATTCCCCAACTCATGCTCTGTCTCTTTCTGTCTCAAAAACAAATAAACGCTAAAAAATTTTTAAATAAATAAGAAAAATAAAGTACAAGGGTTTTCACGACGTTGAAGGCAGATACAAATACAGAATTGGAGAAGACAAAGTAAGAACCCTGTGGTACTATATTTGAAATGAATGTATCACTATAAAATCATGACAGACACACATATAAAATCTCTTAGTTCTAGTCACTAAAAGGGCCTAAAAACCATTACACCCAGTAGCAAAGAGTACCATCCATCCTCCTGATCTGAATACCACTCTCCACTCAAGGAGCCATGATTCTTGGGGGGAAACGGTTGATTCCAGGTCAGCGACAGGAATAATACAATGAGAACCTGGAACATCTTCCTAGCCCAGGAAGCAAGGAAATGCTCAAAGACCGAAGTGGTCATGTCAAAAAGACATAGGAGGCAGCTCAAAGGAGCTCCCACTGCCAAATTTAGGATAATTTGAACATCAAAAAGAAAAATAATGATAATGGATGCTGAACTAAAACAGTAATTTTATTTCAATCTTTGAGTTTAAAGTGATCATTTTAAAAAGGAAAGAGGGAAAAAAAAGGAAAGAGAAAGTCATCAATAGATGTTGAAAGCATTGGGTGATAGTTGGTGAGTGAAAGATATACACATGATCTCACATATCATCCCTTATGTACATTAATACAAAGGTGGAAAAGTAGCTTTATAAGGAAGAGATCTGATGAACATCACTTTGGCCAAGAGAGCAAACTCAGTATCACCAAGAATAGGACAAAATGACATTATGTGCCTCTTAATATGATCAGTGGAAAGGACACAATTTCTTCTATATTGCATTTTTGACAAAATATTTCATCTCTAGGGGCACTTGGGTGGCTCAGTCTGTTGAGCGTCTGACTTCGGCTCAGGTCATGATCTCAAAGTTTGTGGGTTCGAGCTCCGCGTCAGGCTCTGTGTGGACAGCTCGGAGCCTGGAGCCTGCTTGGATTCTGTGTCTCCCTCTTTCTCTGCCCCTCCCCTGTTCGTGCTTTGTCTCTCTCTCTCAAAAATGAAAAACATTAAAAAAATTTTAAATATTTAACCTCTATACACCAAGAAGCAATCAGGCAAATCCCAGATTGTGGAATAGTGAACAAAACCAGCCTGGTCCCTTAAAGATGTCAAGGTCATGAAAGACACCCCCCCCCCTCCCGCCCACCAAAAAAAAAGCCAGAGAGGGAGGAGAGGATGGATGGTGCCGTTCTATACTAAATAACACTCAAGAGACATAAAAACTGAAATGGACTCTGCACTTGAAAAAACAGGTATCATTTTGGGCTGAGGAAATCTTAATGTGAACGATATATTAGATAATATTATGAGAATAGTACTGTGGCTAAGTACACAAGCGTTCTTGTTCTTAGCAGGTCACTATTGAAACCTGTAGAAGTGAAGCATCATGGCTTTAAAACTTACTTTCAACAAGTTAACGAAAACTTAAGTCTGTGTATACGTGGTTGAGAAGGGGGAAGAGGAAGAAAGTAAATGTTAAAAATCCACAAATTAGGGCCCAGTATTTCTAAAAAAGGACAAGATAGAACAGATTTTAGGCTTTGTGGCTGCACACATCTCTCACACTGCTGCATATTCTTCCTTGCATTTTTCTCTTTTTTAAAAACACCTTTTAAAAATGAAAAAACCAGGGCATCTGGGCAGCTCAGTCAGTTGAGTATCCAACTTCTGATTTCAGCTCAGGTCATGATCCCCAGGTCGTGGGATCAAGCCCCCTATCAGGGTCCGTGTTGAGAGTGGAACCTGCTTAAGATTCTCTCTCTCTCTCCCCCTCCTCCCTCTGCCCCTGCTTGCACTCTCCCTCCCTAAAATTTAAAAAAAAAAAAAAGAAAAAAGAAAAAACATTCGGAGCTGGGGCCCTACATAGTAACAGGCATGATTTCCTTCTGAGGTAAAAAAAAAAAACAAAAAAAACAAAAAAAACAAAACAAAAAACGTGAGACCAACTGCTGTGATAGCTGCGCAACTCTGTGACTATAGTAAACACCACTGAAATGTACACTTTAAATAGACGAATTGTATGGTATGTGAATTACAGTTCAATAAAGCGGTTTAAAATAAACTGGCTGTGAGTGGGCCATAATTTGCTGACCCATGATCTACACTTGGTGGTAATAATGAGGCAAATCAAAAAAAACAAACACTAAAGACAATTTCCCCTTCACATTTTACAGAAACTAAATCAGGCTTGTTTACTTAAGAAAAAACATTTTGTCAAAGATTACGTAGCTAAGAAAATCTGACACATTCATTTGTATCATTTTAAATTTTGATTAGACAAAGCAAGTTGATTACTAAATCTAATTATTGTACTATGCTACTATCAAAGAGCTAAAATTGTAAGCACATCAATTCAGTAGAAATTAAAAGACATCATTTATTGCTGCAGCTCTCAAAATCACCAAGTCTAAAATGACCACAGAAATGAAATTCCAAAATAAGTAAAAGACCAAACTCTTTGGATCATAGAGACACGAAAACTTCCTTTCATGGTATTGTTTTTCTTTTTACATTTAATTTTCTACAGAACTACGCTTCTCTCAATATGAGAACATATACCACACCTAAAAACAGTTGTGGTAGGTCCTTTACCCTTAAAGGAACCCGTGTCAAAGTACCAAGTCATCGCAAATGTTAATGCTTTATATCTCAAAATGGCACTCTCTTAGAAACAAAATAGTTACCTTTCTCATAAGAATCAAGGGCATCGTCTTCAAGGTCATCATCAAAAATCTCTCGGCCATCCTCCACATAGCCAATACCATCTACAGGACAAAATTTTAAATTGGAATCAAGTTTCTAAAAGTGGCTAGTAGTATTTTAGCCACCACCACCACCACAACAAAACACCTTTTATACCCACTCAGATGTTCTCCCGGCCTGTGCCATCTTTAAGTGTAGCAGAAACCTGGTTCAGATGAGTGTCAGATGAAGCACAACATTTACATACACAGCAGGTTTGCTGAGTCAAAACAAAAGGAAATATGCTATGCCCATCCAGGTGAGCTAGGGAAACAATTTGGCCCTCAGGATCAAAGTCTGCCACAACAGGATGCTTAGCAGTAGTTTTGCTCTACCAAAAGAATAAAAAGTACAAGAATCGAGATCACAGAGGCCCAGAAAAAGCACCTCGGTCTCCAGGGAAAAGTGGCAATATAGCTGAGTCCAACTACAGAAAAAGAAACATAAATATGGTCACAGGTGCAGTCTACACCCCCCGCCCCCGCCGGTGGTCGGCAATCACATGGCCAAGAAGTCACACCCAACAAGCAGTAACCAGTGGGCTTTCCACATGGGTTGTAAGAACATCGGGACCAGCCTCTGCCCGGAGCTTTCCACTGTCCAGGTTACTGTTCACGCAAAGAGCTTCGTGTAATCCTCACAGACATTCTGTGCAACAGGTAGTTTTCTTATCCCCACATCACCTGAGGATACCCCACAGGTACATGGTTCCTCCCAATTCCTAGCTCCTTCTTGGAGGTTTTATACTAGCTCCTGAGATATGTGGCCGGATTCTCCAAATATCCCAAAACAAACTTCGTATTGTACTGCCTCTGCACTCTCAAATACTGTACTTGAGAAAAATCTGAACCAATGGTATGATCTTCACAGTGTCTTACGTCTGCTCGTGCAAAGCAGCAACTCCACTGCACAAGACTCTACACAACACAACTAGTACAGCGTCTAGGAGGCCATTTCCTCCCACATACCGTCATCCACGATCCAGTCATCATCCTGACGGGCCTGAACCAGCTTCGAATACTGTTCTTCATCAACTTCTTCATAAACACTTGTGAAGTCCTCAACCTGCCATCATACAAGTTTGAGAAAGCTTCAAACGGAGTGAAAGCGTTAAACATTTCTGATGGAAAATCGTCAAATTGAAACTGGAATGGCAGCCTGAAGGAGTAGCTGCAACCAAATCATGAGTTCTGACATTCAACACCACTACCAGGTTTTCCTTAAATAGACATCAATTAACTTAGTATTCCTTTTACGTGGGTGTTAACACAAGATATTAAATGATTCCATTAGCATAATACACTTGTCACACCATCAATTACTCATCAGCTTCATAAAAAACAAACTGAATTATAGCCAATTCTTTGGTAGTTGCTTTGGGGATTATTCGCTTGGAACTTCTAGACTGGTTTCTCCTGTACTTAGCAAACCCATAAGGCATGCTAACCCCCTCTCCACTAGCTGGTGATGTCCTGCAAACTGACAATTTTATGAACTATTCAACCAACCAAATATAGTTCAAAAGGAAACCCTCCCCCATCTATCTCCCTCTCCCACTCAGCAAAACAAGCATACTCCGTACTCTACAGACACACTAGAAACAATGTTTCAGTGATCCCTGTCGGCATTACCACTGATGTCCTACCGTTCTCAGGCCCTGAGACTGCAGAGACTGGAATGCCGAGCTAGGTGAAGGGCAAGTCCTCCAGCAACATGAGCTGCCCAACTGCAGGAGGGCCAGAACACCAGGATTTATTGACATGAACAGAGCAGAGCTCTTCAGCACAACGTAAGCAACAAGCAGAACAGAGGCCGCCACCTCAGCGGCTACAGTAACAGGCCATCGGCACCTGGTAGTCTGCTTAGAAGAATTCAAAGACGCCTCATTAAAAATCTCCCCCTTCTCTCCAGAGTTCAAGCGGGAAAGGGGCTAGAAGAAATGACTAACTCCAGCCGAAAAGCTAAGACTCCAGGAAAAATCGCTTGGAGTGGAGCTTTGAGAGCCCGATGTGCAGAGCTGACTAGACTCCTGCCATAGCAATGAGACTTCTAACAACGCCAGGATCAGGCTTGGTTTTCACCAGCTATTTAATCTGCTCCATAGGGATCACTAGAAAATGTTGATTTGGCCTTTCACCATTTGATAACAGAAACTACCTGCCCTACCGAATTAAGTTTTTGACAACCCAAACACAAACCCATCCAACAATATTACTATACTGACCAAGTTTCTTTTGGCAGGGGAAGGGAACTGGCAGGATGACTTTTGTTGGTTAAAGTCTATCAGGCATACTTTGTCTCTTATTTAAGTAACTCACTTTAATATACTATCAAAAAGATACCAGAAAACTATTTTAACAAATTATTTTGAGTAAAATGTCATTTTGACTCTATGTCACAAAACAGAGCTACTGCTTGGCATGAACCCTTAGAGCCATGCAATTAACATGAGTGATTAAAGAAAAATCAGTCACATCGTGTCAACATCTGAAATGCCCCCACAGAACTCCTTTACAGAAGTTCCTACATTAAAAATGCTTTACTCCTGCTTTACTATAATCCTTTTAGCAACCCTTTGTGATCTGGTTGACTCACTTAACTTGACTGAATGATGGCAAGTGAAAAAAAAAAAAACACTCTTCTACTTTCTTAATTGCATAGCACAGTATATACCATGGTTAAATATGCAGATTCTGAAGCCAGACTGCCTGCGCTCAAATCCAGGCTCCAGGATCCACCACTGTGACCTCAGGATTCTCACCTGTGAAATGCTGTTAATCATAGTATCTAACTTTTTCATGATTATTGGGAAGATTAAATAAATGAACCTATTAGTAAAAGAACTTAAAACAGTGTTTGCTAAAAAAGTATATGAGCAGTTGGAGTTATCACTATCTAGTATTAATTAATCACTTTCTAGCCCTAAGGCAGCTAAGATACTCTAAGATATAGGAAGCACACTGAAAGGGAACGCAGACAATGCTGTCTAGATGGCAGCCACTCCTTTTTTTTTCCTTTTTTACCTGCAGGCCAAAAGGGCATCACATTCAATCTTACACATAGGACACAACAGGAGTAAGGCCCAAGTCCTTGCAGATTCACCCCTTGCAGATGAAATTAGAAAGAAAAATTCTCTCCACGAAGTAGTGCTTAGCTAGACTGCTCAATACCTTAAGAGTAAGGTAAAAGCATTTCTAAGTTTCCCCCAACAAAGCTATGGGACTTACCAAAGCTACAGTGTGCTTAATAAGGACAAAAATGTAGATCTGCTTTCATCAGAATTTGAATAGCATGCGTAAAGTGTCTTACAGGAACTCAAAGGGTCAAGCAGTGTACACAATGTGCAAATCTACTTCATGCCCATGCTTGTTTAATAGTAAGAAATGACTATCACAACAAGAGCGAATTATATGCTTATTTCTCATCAATGACAAAGGGGACATAAAATACCGACAGGCTATGAATTAGATAAAGCACAGGAGGGGAAAAAAAAAAAAGAAAAATGGTTACTTACTTCATATTTATACTTCTCACCAGCTTTAGCCCTTTTCAGTCTTTCTAGAGCTTCCTGGCGCCCTCTCTTTGATTTCTTTTCTCGCCTGGATCGAGAAGCTACAAAACTCCCTGAATCTGACAGAGCTGAAAAAAAGCCAAATTTATAGGAAATGTTAGAAAATTGCCAGCCATCTTTCCTCAGTAACAGGGATGTTTCTAGCCAATAGTAACAATTTTAATATTATACACACATACTTTTCATATTGTAGACAGTAAGTTCAAAGGTCATATTCATGCAGCTCCTGTGACTCCAGAAATTTTCTCTAAGACCCAGTGAAAATAACTGAAGCAACTGTTATTTTTTTCCTCCCCAAAGAGGAAAATTCCAAATTCAACTGATATCTTATGGAGACACTGCAGAATGGAGATCAGCCATTAGTCCATAACCTTTCCATTAAAAATGACAGCCCATAAGCAGAGTTATAGGAGAAGGACAAGTCATTTTGTATTCTATTAACACTTGAAAGTCTTTGAAGGAGCATCTGCTTTTTGCATTGTACTAGGCGCTCTGAAAGACGCAAAGATCAGAAAGACATGGTTTGTGTACTCACAGAATTCATAATCTAAAATGGGAGATAAGTTAACAACTAGTTCAAAACCAGTCTTTAGGATACCTGCCCTAACAGAGGGGCAGATAAAGTACTTGGAATTTCAAAGCAGGGATCAAGTGGGTGGTTGGGAGAATTTAACAAGCAGGGCTCTGAAGAGATTGAATCCTTCACTAACTTCCAGGCCTCACTCAGTCGGTTACAACATGGTATGATAGTGCAAAATTACAAAGATTAAAATGTATTTTGTCAAAAATGACTGGAATATCAGAAGGCCTCAGTGTTCGTTCATTCAACTTTTGAATTATTCATGTTTTTGGTCATTATCAACTGACCACCACACACATACACTGAAAAGAGTTCATCCACAAAATTAAGACTTTCATTTACCAGCTGAAGAATAACCAAGGCAAGCGAGGCAGTGCTGCCTGCCAGCCGTGAGTTTCAGCTTAGCACGATTGCCATCTAGGTCTGTGAAATTGAGTATTTTATTGTATTTGATGCTAATTATTTTATAAAAAGGAGTAGGCACAGAAAAGAAGTATTGATGAGATGAATCCTAAAAGCTCCAATCCCTCTGGAACATTCATAACAACATTAAACTGACTGACAAAGTGTTTGACTGAAATAGAAGATGCAATTTAAAGTTAAATTTAAATGCTGACAATAAACTGTTGAAAACTAGATCTTAAAGGTGAAGCATAATTAGAGATCTTATTTTTTCTAGCTTTCTGGAAATGGAATCTCTTTCTACCATCTCAGTCTATTGTTTGACTTTTGCATCTTTTAAGTCCATTTTCAAAAAAGCGTTAAGTAAAAATTAAGGCAAGCAGGTAGTTGATGACAGCCACAAATCTTGGGTGTCACTCAAATGATTTCAAAAAATCATGAGCAGGCCTACGCGAAAAGGTTTCAGAGATTATTGGGCATGACCAGTGAGAGTGAAAAGTTGGTCTCAGTATATTTTTAAAGACTCCGTGGACCCCTTTAGTAGACTATCCTGACGAAATCTACAGTTCTTCAAATGGACTTACTTCACAGGCAATACTGTGCCACTCTACAGGATTTGGGGTACAATTACAAGCAAGAGACAGCTGCCTGTCGTCAAGGGGGCTCACAGTCAAATAAAGCAAAAGGACCTGAGGTTCCCACGATCATACAGACACGGTGCCCAATAAGAAGGAAGAACAAAGTACTCAGGAAACACAGAAATGAGCACTGTTAATTTTGCCTGAGAAATCAGAGAAGCCTTCACAGGGGAGGTTGCCAACACTGACCCAGGAAGAGAAAATAGAATTTCACCATCATTGTATAGGGGGAAAAGGGGCAGAAGCACAGAAAAAAAGCATGAGCCAAATTACAAAGGGATGAAACTGCCAAGTGCATTCAGAAACCGTGAGAAAGTCAGCATGGAAGATAAATTTGACATCAAAGTGCAGAGTGGGAGAACAGATTAGGGAAAAGCAGTACAATCCAACTCCACCACTTACTGGGTGACATGAGACCACCAGTTAATGTCTCTGAGCTGCAGTGATCAGATGTCTTGTTGTTGGTTTTTAAGCTGCCCAGCACCTGAACCTATTTGTGAAACTCCCCGCTTATAAATCTTGCTCAGACACACAGAGCCCAAATGTCACTACATAAGTTGCAAAACCAGATGCTCTTTCCCAGACACCCTTGCAACTAGAGCATGAACATATAAAAGAGGCTCTATCAATTAAGAACACCAGTTCAGACTTTCAATCAGACGCTCGTGACAGAAGGAAAGGGGGGTGGGCTAAAGTAAGATTCTAGAAGTAGTATCAGCTGCAAGAGGATTACCTGGGCTCACGGAGCCAGCAATGTCTCAAGGTACAAACTATAACATCAAGTACTTGGCCATGGCTGGCAATGACCTCCTCAGTAGAAAAGTTTTGGGACATGACTTTAATCACATTCCTGGCTAAGCAGCCCCTTGACTGACTCTCCAATCCTCCTGGAGTTTCTGTGAACAACATATCCTTCTAATCCCTAAAATCCTTCCAATCAATTCCTTTTTTCTATTTACGTCAGCTAGGGTTGGCTCCTGCAGCTTACACCTAAGGACTCTGACTAATGCAGAGCCTCAGGGTCCTCATCTGGGAAATGGGGATAATCATCTCTGCTCCATAAGGTTGTTAAGCATTAAATGAAGATCCCCGGCTTACTTTGTACTCAGCAGTACAGAATCTCATTTAATGTTTGTTATGTGTGTACAGATACAGGGTAGACACACACAGCCCACACACACCACACCTAGCAGTACCATGTTCTAGCTTCTAGAAAGCAAAAATAAAGCAAAGCTGTTTTCTCAGAGAAGCCTCAATATAGCACCACACATAATTAGATCTTTACCATCTCAACTCCAGGAAGATAAAAACCATGTCCAGCTTACCTACCACTGTAATACTGTTGCACCAGAGTCTGGCAGACTGCCTATACCTCGTAGGTACATTATAAATATTTGCTGAATGAACAAATGAATAAACCACCGTACCTGCTTTTTTAAATCATTAAATTCTCCCTGATCCCTTTTCATATATAATAACAGCTAGTTACAGACCTTTCAACTTTTCACTGCCATTGTCAAGGTGCCCCACCTTCTAATACCTAAGGGAAAAAAGGCCTAGAATTTTCTTCTTGGAATGTGTCCAATGCTTCACGTAGGTAAGTTAACCCAAAAAAGCATGAAAATAACCCATTACAAAAGTTTAAATATTTGCTTCAAGATTACCATCTGAAGTACCCCCGTTCTCCCCAAAAGCAGACAGACACTAGCCTGCAACAGTCTTTCAGGTAACAATCTTTCTGCTCTAAGGAAAAAATTCTAGTCACAAGCTCCAGCAACTACTTCATCAACACCAAGACTTGAGAGAGTCTCAAGATTACACAGTATCCTCCGAAGAGTGATTTCTTGATGTTCGTAGATGACGTAGTTTTTAGGGTGAAGAAAGACACCCTAGTGGCAAATCACTGATGGAGGGCTGCAAAGACTGTTCACATACTCACAGCCCACACCCCATTTGTAATCCAGGCTAGACGACTCTCCAAAATAAATTGTCTTAAAAACGAAAGGCTAGAAGAAATTGAAATCTGTGATTCACAACCAGGTGAATGCAAAGGAAGCTGATTAGAAAGCAAGTTCTCATTAACGGTGATGTATTTGAGTGACAGGTGATGGAGCTTGAGCTAAGAAAGCGAAGCATCTGATTTTAAGTTAGAAGTTCACTGAAGTGAAGTCACACTAGATGAACACAGTTCAAAAATCAGAAATCAGACAAAGCCATTTACATTTTTGTATTCTATTTCTGGAAGTAAAAGATTACTACTGAAAACGGAGTCATATATATGACATCCCAAATGCTGCTGAGCTGATGCTTTGGGGGGGGGGGACTTCACCAGAGACGACTAGATTGTGAATATTATTTCTATGCAGCACTTGAAGAACTTTCGACAGAATTTAAAGAAAAAATTGTTAACGCACAAAGTAGAAATCCATTACCTAAAAAGACAAAACCCATTTGTATCTTGCGGTGACAGCCCTTAGACCTTTCTCTCCTGCTGAGTTACAAGATATAAGCAATTTTCCTGCGAGCTTCTATAGAAAGGGCCCACATCCGTTCTGCCCTAGCCCTCAAGCAGATACTTGGGGCCAGAGTCCGGAGATACTTTGAAGCAAACCCGTGCCCCACCGGGGCCAGTCTGGATGAAGGTGTGCCCAGCACGTGGAACGCGCTCACCAAAAGAAATAAAAAGAAAATGCAGACTGGTGTGGACACCAGGAGTGACACAGGCCCTGCAGGGGGTGTGCTCTGGTTTGCCAGGTGCAAACGGTCCTAAAAGGAAGCACCACCCGATACCAACCAAAGGGGTCCTACCCGGGATGGCCGAGGTCCGCGCCCGAAAAGACCAGTACGGCGACCCGGATGCGCGCCTCTCTAAGACAAAATAAGAGACCACTCCAGAATCCCCACCACCTACAGTCATGCCACGGTCCCTACACTCCCAACTCAGGACCCCGCGCGCGGGGTCATCCCTCACCGCTTGACCCCAGCTCGCAGTCTTCACCGTGCACGAGCGCCATGGTTCCGAAGTCTCCCGATTCCGCGCCAACCAGCCCGAAACTGGCGCGGGGGCCGAGACAGGCGCCAGGCTGAAAGCCAATCAGAGGCTCCGGAGGCTGCGGACTTCCGCCCGGAAGGCCACTGACGTGCCGCGCCGCGCCGCGCCCCGCCCCCGGCCTTCCCGCGGACGCGAATTTGGCGCCCTGTTATGACCCCTCCGGGAAAAGCGCGAGTGAAGGGGAGGCCGAGGAGAACCGGAAAAAGAGGCGGCCGGGCGCTGGAAAGGAGCCGCCTGGAGACGCGCTGCGCAGGCGCACCCGTGCTGATGGGAAAAGATTTGGGCGCGATGCAGTAGGAGCTTTCTGGTTCTGAGAATTGGTTTTCCGGGGAAAAAAGACGCGGGAGGGCAGTGGAATGGGCGTGGTTGGACCGGTTCCGCAGAGCCTTGAGAAAACGACTGCCTCCTGCTGCGCACTAGAAGTCTTGCCTGATAACTTGCCTTCTTAGCGTGAGAATAAGTCGCTGTGTGATTTATAGATACGTATATACATAATACATACATATATATACGTATATATGTGTGTATATATGTATATGTGTGTGTGTATATATATATATATATACACATATATATATATATATATATATAAAGCACTCTCTTACCCAAATGACCAAAAGAAGCATTGTCAATAAGGGGCAATCATATGCCTCTTGATGTGATGCCCTTGGAAAAGGGAACATCACCTATATAATCTTCTGGCAAAAGATGTTTAACCTGAATCTAATCATGAAGAGACGATCAGATGTATTCAAAGTGTAGGACAGTCTATAAAACATCTGGCCCAGACTCTTACAAAATATCAATGCTATGAAAGACAAAATGGCATTAGATCCTTGGGTATGGTACAACATATGTAATGTATGTATCTCATTCTGTCTTTTTCCAAGTAGGTTCAACATTTTTATTAAATAATGCCTCCCACACATTTGTAATGTTTTTTCCTACATTTTTGCCCACATACTTGTTGATCTCTTCCTCATGTGACAATTTTATAATATCATTTTTTCTGAAGAGGATATAAAGATCATTCAGTGTGTCCTCCAGCATGGTTGATCAATGTTTGTTTCTTAATTTCTGATTGTTTAGAAATTTTTCTTTCAGCTTTATAATATTATTTAATATCATGTTAAGATATGATCTATATGTTGTGATACATAACACATAATAATTCACACACTTAGTTCCACTCACTGTTTAAAGCACTAGTACATGTATGCCTCCACTTTCCCTTTAAAGAAGTTGTTGAACTTTTGATATTATCAGGTTTATTCCTAACAGAAGGGAACTATTTTGGCGAGGCATCAATAAGAACCAAATCTTTCCTTTACTACTTCACATGTCTGATCATTTTCCACATGCCGTGTTAGAACTCTAAGCATTTCAAATCTTGTCTGTCTTTCATGACCTTCAAATTTCCAGGAGCCAGGACACATAGGACACTTTCATACTATTATGTCACTTCTGGCCCTGCACATTCAGGTCAAAATTCCAAGTCAGCACCGTGGGGTAGGAATATTCCTGGAAGCTATTCCTATAACCAGAAGTCTATCAATAACTTAAGTATAATGAGAGTGCTTTCATCCAACATAAATAGATGCCACTAACTCTAAATGCAGTGCAATACCAAATCAACTTTCCCATAGTAGAATCCCACAATGACTGTGCCCACTCTACCACCACCACGAGGCAGTAAGGGATGTGTATCAAAGGGACAGGTGGTTATTCTCAAAAGCTGATTGTTGCATATTCAGGAATTTTATGATCTGCTTGTTAAACTATTAGTAGCTTGAAAGCAGCCATGGTATTTACACCATGGAAATGGGCAAATGCTACAAATCAGAAATCAGGCCTGATTTTTGGGTGTTTTTTTTCCTTTGAGAGAGAGAGAGAGAGAGAGAGAGAGAGAGAGAGACAGTTTACCAGCAAACCACCAAGTAGCCATAACAGATTGTAGTGAAAATATCTTACTTCTGCAACTTTTCACAAAAACCCAAGACCATTGCTAGAGCATCTTCCAGGGCCTCAGAAGTGGCGCATAAGCAAACAAGAGCTCTTGAAACTTGTTTCATCTACTTCATTGTAAATGTACCTCTGTTATCTAATCATGCAAAAAAAATAATCACAATTTGTCTTAGACTTACTCTATCCTGTACAACGCAGGCCCAGTTTTGCACTGGTTTTGCAAACTGAAAAGTTTTTTTTTTTTAATTTATCACTATTACTATAAGCAAAGAAAAACAAATTGAGACTAACTTGAGATACCATTTCCCACCATTTCTCTTTTCATTCCTCTCCCTCTCTATAGAAGCTCTATCCATTGCTGCTAAACTGCTGTTGAGGAACCACTGAATTTTTGCCAGTGGTGGTGTAAATAGGGACAACCTTTTAGAAAATGATATTGCAATATGTGGCAAGTACCATAAGCATGCTTTTGTCTTTCAAACCATGATTTCCACAGGTAAAAGTTAATAGGAAATAACTCAAAAGAAACAGAATAAATGCAAAAATGTTAATGGCTGCCATTTTCCATTAGCAAAAAGTTGGGACCTTAATGTCCACATCAGAGAAGAGGTTTAATGATGTGATATCAAAAAGATAAAATAGGGGCGCCTGGGTGGCTCAGTCGGTTAAGCGTCCGACTTCAGCTCAGGTCATGATCTCGCGGTCCGTGAGTTCGAGCCCCGCGTCGGGCTCTGGGCTGATGGCTCAGAGCCTGGAGCCTGCTTCAGATCCTGTGTCTCCCTCTCTCTCTGACCCTCCCCCATTCATACTCTGTCTCTCTCTGTCCCAAAAATAAAATAAACGTTAAAAAAAATTTTTTTAATAAAAAAGATAAAATAGGGGCACCTGGGTGGCTCCGTTGGTTAGGCATCTGACTCTGGACTTCAGCTCAGATCATGATCTCACCATGTGTGAGTTTGAGCCCCACATAGGGCTCTATGCTGACAGCATGGAGCCTGCTTGGGATTCTCTAGCTCACTCTCTCTTTGCCCCTCCCCCACTTGTACCTGCCCATGCTCTCTCTCTCTCAAAAGTAAATAAATAAGCATATTTTACAAAAGATAAATTGGGAAAACTCAGGACATGGAACTTGGGATATTTTATAAAGTTAAAATGGCAGAAGGAAAACTGAGAGGCACACTTAATTGCAACTGTATATCAAATAGCAATGCTATGTAAAATGGAGTATATTTTCTTCAGATGATAGCATTATAGATTCTATTTGCTTACAATTCGTTCTCTTTAACACTATATCGGGAGACATTACAACATCAGGTAGAGTCAGATTTAGGATTTGATTCTTACACTACTAATTTTATGTGACCATCAGCTGGTTACTGAAACCTTAATTTTTTCCTCTATAAAACAAAAATGCTGGGGCGCCTGGGTGGCTCAATCAGTTAAGCATTCGACTTCGGCTCAGGTCATGATCTCACCATTCCCGAGTTCGAGCCCCATATCAGACTCTGTGCTGACAGCTCAGAGCCTGGAGCCTGTTTCTGTGTCTCCCTCTCTCTCTGCCCCTCCCCTGCTCATTCTCTCTCTTTCTCTCTCCCTCTCTCTCGCTGTCTCGCTCTCTCTCAAAAATAAATAAACATTAAAAAAAATTTAAATGCTTATACTTACCTAAGGAACAATTGTGCAATTTAATTGAAATAACACATGTACAGTGCCATTAAGATGCCAACACCTAAAAGGCATTTAACAAATAGCTATTATGCTTACTGTATTTATACAATAGTCTTAACCATTACACTCATCTTCCTAATAACTATACAAGGTAGAGTATGTTAAGAAATTGCTAGTTGCCTACTGCTACATTAATTCTCCCCCTTCTTCTTGTAACGGAATGTGAATTTTTAGCTGGCCACATTGACAGACAGAGGAAAAGACTATATTTCCCAGCCTCCTTTGCACCAAGGTTTAGCCAAACGACTCATTTCTGACACACAAAATGCAAGCAGTAGTATTGGAGGAGACTTACAGGAAAGCTGCTTGATGAAATCGGATACATATGGAAGGGGACTGGTTTGTTGTTGTTGTTGTTGTTGTTGTTGTTGTTGTTTCCTTTTTGTCTTTTCTCTCTTTCTTCCTGCAACACAGATGTGGTGACCAAGGCTCCAACAACCATCTTGGATTATAAGATAACTGTGAAGAAGAAAGCCATGCAAGGAGATGGTGGAAGAGAATGGTAAGAGCCTTGGTCCCTATCATCTATGAAGCTACTGTACCAGCCCAAGCTATTTGTCTACTCTCCAAGAAACCTTTCTTTTATAAACTGGACTTTTTTTTTCTAGAGGGGAAAACGACCAGCCAACCAGATTCTACTCTGGCATGCCTGCCAGATATATTTCTCATTGCACTCAATAAATTAGGACTCTGATTCCAATAGCAGTGTGAATTTGTTAGCATAAGCCCGGTTATCTTTGGGTTTATTAACAAAACCAGCTTTATGGCCGTGCGGAGTTTCTGAGCCTAAGTCATGTTGTTTATGTGCAGCTGTGGAGGGAGGATTGTCTGCCAGCTGAAAATAGGCAAGGAAATGAGGGGTGCTGCTTGTGCCCTTGACGTCCCACAAGGATTCCAGGTGATATGAGTAGATATACGACCCCTCTGGTCAGGTAGCTCATGGTGCCCAAGCTCAAATCATTTTCCCAGGCAGGTGAGCTGCAAAGCCCCTCTCTTGACTTACTTGCTTATTAAAAGGTATAGGGGCAGTGGGGCAGGCCCCTCTCCTAGAGCACAACCCATTATAAGTACTGCTGCTCCTGGACAAAGCACACCTCTCTGGGATGGCATCTGCTGACCCTGTGCCAGTGAGGTGTACCTGTGCTGTGGGAACCACATGGTGTTTGTTGAGACCTTTGCTTAAAGGCAATGATTCTGGGGCTGGAACTAATTGAATCAATGCACAGTGGGAGAAATATTTTGACTTAATTATAAACTCACATCACTTCTAAAGCAAGAATGAATGACACCCAGAAAATCAGGAGGCAGAGAGAGAAAATGAAATGGATCTAACATTGCCCAAGGGAGAGACAGGGGAGAACTACTCACTACTGAGGTATGGTCCCTAAATAGATACAGACAAATACATACAGGCATTAGGTTTTCCTGTTGTTGGGGAGAAATGACTACTTAAACAATTCATGACGACACTTGACATTATTTCGGCTGCCTGGTATCTGACATGTTGGGGGATTTCTCACATTCTTTTCTTTTGCATGTGTATTTATTTATTTTGAGATACAGTGCATGTGCGAAAAGGGGAAGGGCAGAGAGAGAGGGAGACGGTATCCTAAGCAGGCTCTGTGCTGACACGGGGCTCAAACTCACAAACATGAGATCATGACCTGAGCCAAAACCAAGAGTCAGATGCTTAACTGACCAAGCCACCCAAGCGCCCCTGGAGCATCTCACACTCTGAGTTTGTGGGGAGGCAGTCCAACTACCACTTTATTTTAAAAAAAATTTTTAATGTTTATTGGGGGGGGAGGGGCAGAGACAGAGGGGTCCAGGGGGTCCGAAGCAGGCTCCGTGCTGACAGCAGAGAGTCCAATGCAGGGCTCGAACTCAGGAGCCACGAGATCATGACCTGAGCCCAAGTCAGACGCCTAACCAACCGAGCCACCCAGACGACCCCCACCTATCACTTTAGAAGCTGAAAATGCTTTGGTCCCGGCAACTCTGCCAGCTACCACACTAACAGTCTTACGCTTGGCCACCTCCACAAGGGACTTTGAATTTGGAACTAGTGTCACAAAAAACAGGGACATTCTTCACTGGCCGCAGCTTCCCACTTCCTGCTGGGCAGCAATGGCTTCAGAACTGCTGCGAAGGCCAGTGTCCAGGCCACCTGCAATGGCTGAAATGACCTGGGTGCCTTCCACCAAATTGCTCAGAGGTGTGATTTTTACCAGTGATTTCAGCTTCAGAGTGTCCCTTTGTGCCTACCCCCTTCGGCTTGCTTCCTCTGGCTTCCTGGAGATTCTGTGAGTCTCTAATACCCTCTCACAACCCCCTTTTCTTCCTTCTCCCCCATCTCCCCTCCTGTTTCTTCTCTGCCTCCTTTTTTCTCAAATCAGCCAAAGTCTCTTTCTGCTGCTTGTAACTAATATCCCTGGCTGACACAGCATTCTGTTTCTTTGCTTTATTCTCATTCCAAACTCACCAAGCAATATCTTAGCTGGTATTTAACATACTTAAGTATTGGGACAGAAGAATGCTAAACAGAAGAGGACAGCATTCCAGCATTTGGAAAATGACGATCCCCACTATCAGTTACGAGGTGTTTATTTTAGTTAGAATGTGTCTCCTGTGAGTTTAAGTAAAGTAGGTCTGGTTTCCTAAGAAAACCATCTCTGAGTGTTCTAAGGAAATGGAGTCAGTACTCACAACACGAAGGAAAAAATCCTTTCAGGCGAAACAATTATAATGTAAGGTGGTTTTCTAGATCAATTGAATTGGGGAGGGACATAATCCTGAGAGGAATTAATTAACAAAAATCTTCAATTATTTTCTCCTTTGCTTTTTAATGAATAAATACTGTGAGATTCCAGAGAAACCAACAGCAATTTAAATGTGCACCATCCATGTAGATATGCGCCCCACCAATATACCCTGTAAGATTTAATCCTGGGGAATAGAGTGTGAAACACTGAGTCTGGAGACTTTGTCCTTGAATGACTTAGTTTCTAATCCCTGCCACTCTGGTGACTTCCAGACAGAAAAATCTATTTTCTTAAGATGGCCATGAAAAATAATTAATTAGCAAACAATCATAACAGAGACATTTGCATGAATATGTTAACTAGACAGCACTAATTAAACCGAAAACTGGGAATGAGAATTAACCACGTTCAAGTAACGTTTTATGAAGAATTAATTTTAGCCATCAACGTCACTGCATCTGAACACTTTCAGCAAACCCACTACTGCACAGTTCTCTTCTTCCCGCCTCCCTAGAGAGCAGTGTCCTCAAGTGAGTCCACATGAATTATGGACCAACGGGCAGATCTTCTGTGTTAATTGAGGCTTGGCTCATGGCATAAATATGCAGTGTCACTGTGAATAAAACCTGTCCCCAAAGACAAATAACTGTACTAATGCTTCAGAACCTTCTAATCCAGCGGCATGAACTAACACTTGGCAGCAGAAAACCAGAATTCATCTGGGAATTATTAAAGGTCTTGGGGCAAAGTTAAGAAAGAATTGAGAGTTAGGACAGTGATCATATAGTCAGTCCATAGTGAGTTTTAGGAAAGGATGGCAGCATGAGGGCTTCGTAGCTTACATATGGCCAGTGTTCTTTAATGTTTAGAGCATGGTTCTCAACTTGGCTGGTAATTAGAATCATGTGAGCAGTTTCTCAGAGGTTCTATGCCCGATAGCGTCTCAGGCCTATTAAATCAGAATTTCTAAAGATGGGATTCCAATGTCCAGCCAAAGCTGAGAACAAGTGGTCTAAGAAGGCATTGCTAAACCTTTTAATCATTAGAAAAATGGTTAACATGGATATAAATATTCAGTTGGGCACACCTGTTTCCATGAGGAAGTAGGCCTCATTTCCCACCTTCCCTGAAGACTTTTTACTCTTTGGTATTTTATAGCATTTACTATGGTGGCTTCCTTTGAATGGAATGATGTCTGGGTTACGTAAAACACTCATGCGAACCCAACACCAGCTTTATTAGAAATAATGTGAAATCACCCATCTTGCTAAGCTTCTGTGTGGGTAGAAACTACAGTTCGACTGCATCTCCAAGGTATGGGCCTAGAGGATGGAGAACCATTTTATTTTATTTTATTTTATTTTATTTTATTTTATTTTATTTTATTTTATTTT
>NC_064817.1:19614785-19703896 GCF_023721935.1 Panthera uncia | reverse complement strand
TTATTTTATTTTATTTTATTTTATTTTATTTTATTTTATTTTATTTTTTATTCTAGAGAGAGAGAGTATGTGCACACAAGTGGGGGAGAGGGGCAGAGGGAAATTCAGAGAGAGAATCTCAGGCTGGCTCCACCCTCAGCGCAGATCCCAACATGGGGGGTCAATCCCACCACCCTGGGATCATGACCTAGGCTGAAATCAAGAGCCCCACGCTTAGCCACCTGAGCCATCCAGGTGCCCTGATGGTGAACCATTTTGGTTGAAGTAGTCGTCACTTGCTTCATCATATTACCCTTTGTGTTCCTTCCACAGTAATGACAACTTCCGTTTCATTTCCCTTTGTCCTTAACTACCTAATTAATAATTTCTTCCAGTGACACAGACTTGTCCAAATGGTCATTGACAGTTCAGACACAGTCAAGAGTTTGCTTTGTAATCATCTGCTTTAAAAGATCATCCTGGACACGCAAAGTGCTCAAAAGTGGGGGAGGGGAGGCACCTGGGTGGCTCAGTCATTTAAGCATGTGACTTGATTTCAGCTCAGGCCATGGTTTCATGGTTTGTGGGATCAAGCCCTGTGTTGGGCTCTGGGCTGATAGTGCAGAGCTTACTTGAGATTCCCTCTCTTCTTCTCTCTCTTCTACCCCTCCCCTGCTCACATACATGCACGTGTGTGCTCTCTCTCTCAAAATAAATAAATACTTTTAGAAAGTGGGAGAGGGGCATGTCCCCTAGATCAGACGTTATTAGCAATTATGTATGTGTGTATAAGTCTGATGCTTTCTAGAGCTGCATATGTTATCCTTGGATCGAAAACAGAGATTATGTCTAGACTGATCTTTCATTTGCCTCCATTGGCGTAAATACTTAATGGTTAGCTACACTTGATGACTTACTACATTATATCTATATCTCTTTAATACAGTGGGTATGTTTCTAAAAATTCCTGCCTTACATGTTTGTTGTTTTAATTTTTTTATGTTTATGTTTTTTTTTTTTAAGTAAGCTTTACACCCAGCCTGGGGCTTGAGCCCGCAACCATGAGATCAAGAGTCCCATGCCCTACCACCTGAGCCAGCCAGGTGCCCCCTGCCTTATGTTTTTTAAACTAAATTTTAAATTTTGAGATAGTTATAAATTCACATGCAGTTATGAAAAACAATACAGAAAAAGCCCATGTATCCTTTACCCACTGTCTCCCAATGGTAACATTTTGCAAAACTAGAGTACCATTTCACAACCAGGATATTGACATTGATATAGTCAAGACACAAGACTTCTCCATCTTGAAGATCACTAATGTTGCCCTTATATAGCCATACCTGCTCACTTCCTGCTCACGCCCCCACCTCCACCCCATCCTTAACAACTGGCAAACACTAGTCCGTTGCCCATTTCTTTAATTATGTGTGCAGGTCTTTATATGGACATGTTTCATTTCTCTTGGGTAAATACTTAGGAGTGGGATTGCTGAGTCATATGGTGAGTATATGTTTAACTTTAAAATAAACTGCCAAACCATTGTCCAAAGTGGCTGTGCTATTTTCCTTTCCCACTAGCCGTGTAGAAGAGATTCAGCAGTACTATCAGTTTTCATTTTCATTTTCATTTTCATTCTAGTGGTTATATATTAGTACCTCATTATGAGTTTGAACTTGTACTTCCCTGATGACTAATGATGTTGAGTATCTTTTTATGTGCGCATTGGCCATTTGTAACTGTTTTCTCAACAGTGCGTTTGCTCTTTGTTTCTCTTTGTCCTTCGTTTCTTTCTCCATGTCTCTGGTTTTAAAGGAGCATTTTTTTTATGATTCCATTTTATCTCCTCCCTTTGCATAATATTTATACCTCTTTTTGCTTTAGTGGCTGCCCTAGGGTTTACAATATACATTTAAAAATACTCTAAGTCCACCTCCAAATAACATTGTACTGCTTCAGATGTTGCACACATACCTTGTAACTGATCATGCTCAATTCCTCAATTCCTCCCTCCTGTCCCTTGTGACGTTGCTGTCATTCATTTCACTTATCCATACACTTTAGTCACCCAAAACCTTGCCACTGCTTTGCTTTAGTTATCTTTTAAATTAATTAAGAAAAAGAAAAATTAAAAAATTTATTTTACCTTCATTTATTCTTTCTCTGATGCTCTCCTTTACTTTATGTAGATCCCGGTTTCTGACCTGTATCATTTTCCTACTGACTAAAGAACTTCTTTCAACATTTCTCGCAGGGAAGGTCTGCTGGCAGTGAATTCTCTCAGTCTGTTTGTCAGAGAAACTCTTTATTTCTCCTTCACTTTGTGTGTGTGTGTGTGTGCTTCAGCAGCTTTATTTTTTTAAGACCATTCATATAATGAGAAGTTATTTCAAAGCTGCATTTTAAAATAAAAGACTGGGGGTGCCTGGTTGGCTCAGTCATTAGAGCATGCCCCATATTGGATGTTGAGCTTACTTTAAAAAAATGTGAATGCTTGGTAAATATTTAATTTCCTATAGGAGAATAATCTCTTAAAAATGCTAATTATTAAAGTGCTGAAAAAATTACCACTTGTGAAGCAGATGTCAATATTTTCATATTAAATATACGGACAAGGGGCATCTGGGTGACTCAGTCGGTTGAGCATCTCACTCTTGATTTCAGCCCAGGTCATGATTCCAGGGTCATGGGATCAAGCCCCACATCAGTCTCCATGTTGAGCACAGAGCCTGCTTGGGATTCTCTCTCTTTCTCTCCCTCTGGCCTGCTCATGTGCTCACTCGCGTGCTCTCTCTAAAATAAAATAAAAAATTTGAGGGGTGCCTGGGTGGCTCAGTGGGTTAGGCGTTCGACTTTGGCTCAGGTCACAATCTCATGGTTCGTGGGTTCAAGTCCCGCGTAGGGCTTTGTGCTGACAGCTTGCAGCCTGGAGCCTGCTTCGGATTCTGTGTCTCCCTCACTCTCTGCTCCTTCCCTGCTTGTGCTCTGTCTCTGTCTCTCTCTCTCCCCAAAATAAATAAACATTAAAAAAAAAGTTTTTAATAAATAAAATTAAATAAAAAATATGAGATAAATAAATAAATAAATAAATGGATAAGACCTAAATAGCATTAGAAATAAATGAAAAAGTTTCAAAGTTGGCATAATATTTTTGTTATAACAGTATTTCAAAATTCCACAAAAATGACAGAAATTAAAAAAAAACTAATTATGGGGGCACCTGGTTGGCTCAGTCAGTTATGTGTCCAACTCTTGATCTTGGCTCAGGTCATGATCTCAGGGCTGTGAGATTGAGTCCTGCATCAAGCTCTACACTGGGTGTGGAGTCTGCTTATGATTCTCCCCCAACCCCGTCCCCCTCTTCCCTCCTCCCACTTGCTTGTACTTCCCCACTCACTTGCACTCTCTCTGTCTCTCTCAAAAAAAATAAATGAATAAAAACAAATTTTGAACAACTAAGCTTGAAAAAACATAAACAGAATTATTACATATCCACAATAACGAGAATTCACATGATGGTCAATCTGTATATTTTTCATGCAACATGCTTTGTTCTCTGGGCTGTATACAACATCAAAATCAGAATAAATGAAGTCAAGAACATTTCTGATCATTGCTAAAAATTGTTTAAGGATTTCCAAATATCATGTTGCTATTATGTTAAGCAAGTACAAAGAATTTGTTCTGTTTCTTAAATTCTGCAAGTTATTCTCACCCCCATCTTCTTCCTTCACTTTTGAAGGGTAATTTCACTGGATATAGAATTCTAAGTTGGCAGATGTTTTTTTTTTTTTTTCTACCAACACTTTAGTGATTTCGCTCTACTCTTGACTTGCTTACATAATAAGTAATATGCATTTGGTCTTCATCCTCTCTGGCACAGAGCTCCTAAAACCTTTGGAATGTCCTAAGTGGTGAAAACCGCAAAGGTGTCTTTTGTTATATTAATGAGGTGACTTTTGAACCAGCACCTAAGGATGGGTGCTACTTGCCAGTAGAGCCAACAATGTGATTACAGAGTAGAAAATTCCAGCTCTACTCCGACCCCAGGGGAGGGAAGAGGGGCTAGAGATTAAATTCAATCGCCAATGTCCAACGACTTAATTAATCATGCTTAGCTAACGAAGCCTCTATAAAACCCCCAAAAGGGTGGGGTTCACTGGTGAACTCATGGGGATTTGGGGAGAGTGGTGCACCTGGAGAGGGCATGGAGTGTGGCTCCAAGCAGGGCTTCCATGCCCTCCCCCACATACCGTCCTTGTGCTATATATACATCTCTTTCGTCTGGCTATTCCTGAGTTATAGCCTTTCACATTCAACTGGTAACCTAGGAAGTCTCTTTGGGGTCTATGAGCCACTCTAGGAAATTAATAGGAACTAAGGAGTAGCTTTTGTGGCACTCTCCAATCTCTAGCAGGTCAGGTAGAAGCCCAGGTGATAACCTGGACTTGCATTTGGCATCTAAAGTGAGCATGTAGGAGGGTGACAATCTTATAGGACTGAGCCCTTAACCTGTGGAATCTGGTTCTAATTCAGGGTAGATAGTGTCAGAATGGAGTGGAATTCTTGGACACCCTGTTGGTGTCTGAGAATTGCTTTTTGGTGTGGGGGAATGCGCCCACCCACACATTGGAAATTGAGTCTCAGAACACTTATTACATGGTTTCTGGTGAGAAGCCCACTGTAATTCTTTTTTTAAATATTTATTTATTTGGGGTAGAGTGAAAGTGGGGGAGGGGCAGAGAGATGGGGACAGAAGATCTGAAGCAGGCTCTGCGCTGACAACAGTGAGCCCGATGCGGGGCTCAAACCCACAAACCATGAGATCATGACCCGAGCTGAAGTCAGACACTCAACCGACTGAGCTGCCCAGGTACCCCCACTGTAATTCTTATCCTTACTCTTTAATAAGTAAAGTTTCCCACAGCTGCCTTCCCCCCACCTCTGGCTTCCTTCAAGTTTTTCACCTTGTCCTTTGTTGTTGCTTTTTATCCCCAGTTTGAACATGATATTCCCAGGTTTGTTTTTTTGTCACTGCTTGTTTGGGTATTTATCTTGCTTGGTGTTTCTGAGCTTACTGGGTCTGTAGTTCTGCGTCTGTCATTTTAATGACAAATTCTTTGGAAAGTTTTTGCCCATTATTCAAATATTTCTCTTGCTCTCTTTTCTCTTTCTCCTCCTACTGGTATTTTCATATTGTTCCCTTGCTCCTTTTCCTCACTACAGCAGTTCCAATCTATTTCCTCGAAGTCTTGTCCCATATTGAATATGGTTGTTTTTATGTCTCCTTAGGTGGGACAGGAAGGCTGGAGAAGGCTGAAATTCCCTTCCCTCACCTGGAATAATATTGCAGTATTGCCCTCTGACAAAGTCTTGACCCCTGGAGAGTCGGCCTTTGTGATAGAGAGGGTTCTGGGAGGCGCTCCTGATGGTGAGTCTTCCTCTTCTTCAGCCTGGGTCTCCAGGGGCTATTTCTCAGATCCTCAACGTGAGAATCTGGTGGGGTTCCTGCAGAAAAAGCCCACAAAAGTGTGGGGTCCCTTCTGTGATTGCAGCCCCAGGAATTTCTTAATTTCATGTTAGTCCATATTGAGCCTCCAGCAATTTATTAAAATTACCATTTAAGTATTCCCCCCAGACCATGGCTCCAGCAGCTTCTCTCCCAGGTGAGCAGATCTCAGCTAGGATTCTCTCTCTGCGTCTATCTCTCCAGGTTTGGGGGTGAGAATTCCCCCTGTTATCTCAGTTCCCTGATGGGTCTAAGGAAAGTCATTGATTTTCAGTTTATCCATATTTTTCTTGATGTAAGGACGGAAGCAACAACTTTCAAGCACTCTACATATAGGAGCTAAAGCCCGAAGTCTCTTGCCCATCTTTTCTGTATATTTTCTGATGAAAGATTCCTTCTAGTTGTTTGCCCATTTTTTAAAAATTGAGCTATTTGTCCAATCATTAAATTATAAGAATTTTTATATGTCCTGAATAAAAGTCCTTTATAAAATATGTTTTGCAAATATGTTCTCCCAATCTGTGGTTTACCTTTTTATTTTCTTAACTGTGTCTTTTGAAAACCAAAATTTTAATTTTTGATGTAATTCATTGTATTCACTTTTTTCCTTTATGGTTCATGCTTTTTGTGTCCTAAGAAATCTTTGCCTAATCTGAGGTCATAAAGATTTTTCTCCTGTTTCAGTCTAGAAATCTTATGGCTTTTACCTTCAGGTCTATGATCCCTTTCATGTTAGCTTTTACATATAGTGTGAGATAAGGATCGAGAGGTTCATTTTTTTGCTTATGGAAATCCAATTGTTCTGCAACACTTTAATTTTTAATTATAGTACAACACACATAATGTAAAAGCTATCATCTTAACCATTTCTTTTTAAAGTTTATTTATTTTGAGAGAGAGAGAGAGAGAGAGAGAGAACGTACACATGCACACGAGCAGGGGTACAGCAAAGAGAGAGGCAGAGAGAGAATCCCAGAGAGGCTCCGGGCTGTCAGCACAGAGCCTGACACAGGGCTAAATCTCACCAACTGCAAGATCATGACCTGAGCCGAAATCCAGAGTCAGATGCCTAACAACCAACTGAGCCACCCAGGCATCCCTCATCTCAGCCATTTTTAAGTGCAAAGTACATTCACGTTGTTGTGCAACCAAACTCCAGAATTTTTCAACATCACAAACTGAAACTCTGTACCCAATTAAACAATAGTTCCTTATTCCTCCCTGCCCCCAGCCCCTGACAGCCACCATTCTACTTTCTGTCTCTATGAATTTGACTGCTCTAGGTATGTCGTATAATCAGAATCATACAATAATTTTTTTGTGCATGGCCGGCTTATTTCAGTTAGCATAATGTCCTTAAGGTTCATCTGTGTTATGGCACGTGTCAAAATTTCCTTCCTTTTCAATGCTGAATAGCATTCTTTTATATGTAGACCACATTTTGTTTATCCATTCATCTAGTGGCGGACATTTGGATTGCTTCCAGCTTTTGGCTATTGTGAAGAATGCTGCTATGAATGGCATATTCTTTAAGGGGATTTTTTACAGCAATCTCTGCACCCAATGTGGGGCTTGAACTCATGACCCCGAGATCAAGAGCCACATGCTCTACTAGCCATGCCAGCCAGTCAGATCAGGGAGTCTGAGTTCTCCAACACTATTCTTCTTTTTCCAAATTATTTTGGCTACTTTAAGTCTTTCTGAATTTCCATATAATTTTTAGAATCAGGGAGTCAATTCCTACCAGAAAACTTGCTGGGAGTTTGACTGGAATTGTGCTGAATATGTAGATTAATTTTGAGAAAACAGATATTTTAACAGCTTTGAGTCTTCCAATCCATGAACACGGCACATTTCTCCCTTTTTGTAGGTTTTCTTTAATTTTTCTCGGAAGTCTTTTATAGTTTTCAGTGCACATAACTTCCACATGTGTTGTTATATTTGTCTTAAAGTATTCCATGTTTTTTGATGCTGTGTTAAGTTGGTATTGTTTTCTCAATTTCAATTTTTAATTGTTTGCTGTCACGTAAAATTTTAATGCCAACCCAAAACAGACGACTGTCTTTCCCTTCCCTCAACTAGGGTAGGTGATATGACTGTGGAAACAGAATTTCCCTACTTTGGCATTTCTACTGAATTGTCTTTTTTTTTTTCTTTTTTTAATTTTTTTTTTAATTTTTTTTTTAACGTTTATTTATTTTTGAGACAGAGAGAGACAGAGCATGAACGGGGGAGGGTCAGAGAGACAGGGAGACACAGAATCTGAAACAGGCTCCAGGCTCTGAGCAGTCAGCACAGAGCCCGACGCGGGGCTCGAACTCACATACCGAGAGATCGTGACCTGAGCCGAAGTCGGACGCTTAACCGACTGAGCCACCCAGGCGCCCCTCTACTGAATTGTCTTTTATGCAGAGAAGAGTTTAGCACACTGCTACTCAGGGACCCAGCATCTTTTCCTTTGGAGCTAGTGTGGAGAGAAGCAAAGCCATCTCTAAAGTGGCATCTTGATTTTGATTCCAAGACTCTGGCCCCAAGTTTCCTAACTACGTGGATTTATTTCAAGATATTTGAGTTCATTTTCTTGAATCAAAAGTTTCTGGAAATGTTAAAACGACACGAAAGTTTGGAAATGCTGTATATTATTCTCTTTCTCCGTAGATTTTCCCCAGGACCTCTAAGTGTATTGTCTTATAATCACCAATTGATGCAGTTGCACTGTCTGGTCAGGAACAGTTTTTAAATTTTTTTTCCAACATTTATTTGTTTTGGGGAGACAGAGACAGACAGAGCATGAGTGGGGTGGGGGTGGGGGACGAGAGAGAGGGAGACACAGAATCTGAAGCGGCCTCCAGGCTCCAAGCTGTCAGCCCAGAGCCCGACGCGGGGCTTGAACTCACGGACTGTGAGACCATGACCTGAGCCGAAGTCGGACGCTCAACCGACTGAGCCACCCAGGCACCCCAGTCAGGAGCATTTTGAGGTGCAAAAGTTCTAAGCGATCCTTTAACCTGTGGCTCCTCCCACAAAAGAGCCTCTTTGAGATTCACAGTTAAAAGTGAAGAAGAGTCTCTTTTGCCTTGGTAGGTGAGAGAGCGGAGGAGGGAAAAGGAAAGGAAAAAATACAATGAATCAGATTCCCTGGTCAAGCACAGAAGTTTTGCATCATGAAAGGGCTGAAGGCGAATAGCAAAAGGCCATGGGAAAGATGTAGAAGCAATTACAAAATATGTCATGTTCCGTTTTTCTTCAAGTCAGTCTCACACCAGGCAGAAAGTCAGTTTTTCTGCAGGAGAGAAACATGTCAGCAAATCCCCAGCAATCCGTGAACTGGTTGTTATGAGGTGAGGGAAAGAAAACGATCTCTGAGTCACTTGGCTCATCACTCTAACACCTTCGAGAAGTTTTGTTGATGGCCCAGTGGATCAATAAACATGCTTCTTTGCCTGGGCCTTCATTGTTTCAGCAAGTTACTGCAAACTGAAACCACCCTGTGCCTCAAAAGAAGGCTAATAAATTCTCAAGGTCCTTACTCCCTGCAGCTTCTCAGTGCCTTTACTTTTCTTCAACACCAGCTGTTCTCCAGATCAGGACTCCATCCTTCGCATTATTTGTCCCCAGTCCTTCCAGGAGTACCTCCCACTGTCAAACCAGATTGCTTTTCTTTGTACTATTCTCCTACCCACTCAAAGCCAAATTGAACAAGAAAAAAATAGTGCAATTTTGATGCCAAATGAATTTGGCCATCAACAAAATGTTTCCCGAACACTTAATATGTGCCAGACACTCTTCTCGTCACTCGGGATATCGGCAGTGAAGCAAAGCCCCCGCCCTCTCACTCACCTGGGAGAGATAGACAGTAAACTTGTAATGGAATATGTCCCTTATGAAGTGAAACAAAGCAGGGGAAGGGGGAAGAGAGAATGAGGAGTTGAGGTGGTAAGATAGATTATGTAAGTCAGGGAAATATTCAGTTTAACAGCACCTCTTGTACTGATTTGTAGTTCCATGAGGGCTGGTACTGCTGTAATTGCCTTCATTTTTTCTCCTGGTTGAGGGCTTGATACAAAGTAGATGTTCAGTAAATCCAAGGGAAACAGTAATACACAAAATATGTAAATTTTACCCTTGAACTTGGACACATCTTGACATCATGTGGGTGGAGTATGTTTTTAGTGCATCATTTGGAGATGCAAAGTCTATACTTGTATTCCTTCTTCAGAACTGTTGCCAGCTCATTCCAAGCGATCAGGAAAAGCAAAAAGACAGGGAGTCACAGGCAGTCACTCTCCTCCAGGAATGAAGACGCTATCCTCTCATCTGTTCCCTGGCTTCATCTCAGAACTAAGACCCCCAAAACAGCCTTGGATGAATTCGTCAAAGATTTTCCAAGCCCCGTTGACTAAAATCCCCCAAACAGCCTTGGGTGAACACAGCAGGCAGAGTTTCTAAGCCGGTTATCAGGCATACGCAGGGCAAAAGATAAGAGGCAGTTACAAAACACTTTAGGGATTCATTAATTCATTAAATCATTTTCAAAGCAACTACTATATACCAAGGACTGTGCTAGAGTTGGAGCAAATCATTTCATCTCAGTCCAGAATCTAGCCTTCAGCCACTTAGATTCAGAAAATCATATTGTTCAGACGTTCAGAGATGATTAGACTTTTGATGACAAACTACCTGTAATTAACTATAATTAAAATAACCAGAAAATGCTAATTAATCCATTAATTTCTACAGTGATTTAAAATACCTCTAGCTGGGCCTGCTGCTAACATTTGTGGGGTCAGGGCAGGAATCTAAATGGAGGCCCGTGTATCATATGTCTAAATATTTAAAAGTTTGAAATCATGCTAGCAGACTGTGTGTACCTGTGTATATGGTGGGGGGGGGGGGGCTCTACCACCCCTTATACCCAGGGACATGCAATTCTGTGGGGAGGTTACCCCCCAGGAAGATGGCCCTGAGGGAGAAGCCATGAAAGTCCTGGAAGCAGGGAGGGGGGGACATCTGGACAGAGACCTCTAGAGTATTCTAGAGGGGGGCGGTAAGCGTCTCCAGGCATGTACCCTGTCCTATGGCCACACGGACTCCTCGGAAGAGAGCTAAAACAGGGCCCTCTCAAATGAAGCACGTAAAGCCATGTTCCTGGACTCACCCTGGCCCCCGGTGAGGTACCAGGAAGGCAAAGAGAATGCTGCTAGGGAATTAATTCATGGAAAGAAGAGTATTGCATCAGCTCTGGACCTGAGGCCTGTTTGACCAGCCACGCCACCTGGCGTAGAACACCTCATCTCTTGAACCACGAGGATACTCATTCCCCAAATTCAAGAGCGTTTCTCTTATAATAGGACTAACATAGTTTGCTTCCCCCACAACGCCCAATTCTCTGAGGGTCAGGGGCTGCAGAGAGAGAAAAAGTATCAGTGCTGCAGACCGGGAGACTTAGGGGCTAAATCCAGCCCTCACTCTGTTCACCAAGTGGGACTGCTTGGCCCAGAGGAGCAGCTTTTTGAAATTTATTTCTTTATTTTGAGAGAACGGTGGGGAGGAGCAGAGAGAGAGAGAGAGGGAGAGAGAGAATCCCAAGCAGACTCTGGGTGACAGCACAGAGCCTGATGCAGGGCTCAAACTCATGAACTGTGAGATCATGACCTGAGCCAAAATCAAGAGTTGGAAGCTTAACCGACTGAGCCACACAGGTGCCCCAAGTTAATTCACACATAGTGCCTTATACAGGAACTGAGATCTGCTGCCCACCCATTTCCACCTCTGTGGGCCTGGGCAACTAGGTTCTACCCACTGACACAACTATCAGGGCTCTGGGGCATCCCTTGTATAGACCACAGGGGATTGTTCATAGGGATCATCTGAGACCGTTTTAGTTTATGAGACTCTCAAAAGCAGAGAAGACCCCAGAAAGCTACCAATAAGTGTTCAGATAATAGATATCTTCATAATCCACGGGTAAGTGGCTTAATTTGATCACCTGGGCTAGATCTACGTTAAGAATACAGTACGTTGTTGTATTGGTGGCCCTGTCTCCATTCCATTTGCTTTAGAGTCAGAATCAATCAAAACCTATCCTCGCAACGTTCTAATGCTCAGGGCCAATAATCGCCTACTCTAAGCAGGAATTAACTGAGGGAATAGATTGGCAGCTCTTCTTCTTTTGGATGTGTGACAAGAAGCTTGGAAATATAATCAAATGCACTGTTATTCTAAGAGATGACAACAAGAGGCAATTTCAAAACAAGCCTCTCTTGTGAACCGTTGGGCCTTGATGACACAAGAGTGATTTTTCCATTACTGAGAAGAGTAAACCAGTGCAAATACAGGTAGATGATGTTTTTCTGACAGCTGAGCCAGGTTTTACTTCACTTTCAGAGAAATCTTCTGTTAGAGTCCATCGGTACATGCTGTGTTGGTCCGGCCACATTTCAGTGGGTCCAGTGAATCACTCTTGGAGAAATAATGTGCCCAGGACTTGGGCTTTTCTTTTTCTCTTTTAGCTGACTACCTGGAACCCACCGTTGGAGTGTGGCTTACCTCTGATGGCCAATCTTAGCCTCTTTGGGGGGATGAGCCATGGGGATAAGAACAGGGATGAGGGAAAGACACGGGAATGAAGAAGGATAAGGTATCTGAGAAAATGCTTGGGTCTGAATAGAATCATTGCAAATTGGGGGCTCTAGGGACCTGGGGGAGAGGTCTGACACAAATATAATATCTCTTTCCTTCCTCACTTCCTCAGTGACTCAGTTCCTCAGTCACTTCTAGGTCAAGTTCCACGGGATTTTCTCCCTATTGCCCTCTCAACTCCCCTCATGCCGGAGATTCTCTGCTACAGTCCTCACATTGTTTACAAAATAAGTATATCAGCCCTAGTTCAGTCAGAGAAGCACAGCCACTATGAGATGTGGAGGAAGGGATTTAACATAGGAAATAGACCTGGCCCACTGTGGGAGGGGTGGGGGGAATGGAGGTCGGTGGGGCAATTGGATGATGGGACAAGTTAACCCATCTACAGTTACAAGCCCAGCATATATGGCTGCCAAAGTGCAGGAGGCTCCCCCCGCCCCCAGGAAGCTCTGGAAAGCCGCTCCGACCTCCGTTGGGCTGGAGAAACGTCTGAGGGCGGACTCTGAGCTGCTGTTGCTTAACGGGGTCAGCAGTTAGTAAGATGATGGATCGAGACACAGAGCAAAGGGGAGTGAGGGTAATCTGGGACCTTCTGTCACCACTCCCAACCATGACAACCTTTGGAAATAATGACCACCTCACCCTCACCTTCCACATCTTATATAAAATCCTCTTTTGGCCAACTCGAACCCAGAGCCGGAAGGGAAGGGGATCCCCGGGAATGGGATTCCAGCTGGCCAAGTCCGCACACTACACCCCACCATGCTAGGCAATGTAGCAGCGATTCACTGATAGAGCTTCTCCAGCAACCAGCCCAGCACCCGGACACAGAAAGGCTGGGATGGACGGATGGGTGCAAAGGTTGAAAGGCTCCTTTGACCGATCAGAGCGCGTTGTCTCATCCTGGAGAGTGTAATAGGTGAGCGAGTGACCAAGAGTTTTCCCGCTAGCGTGGAGCTTGGAAAATCTTTATGTGGCTAAGGTGAATTTAGATGGACAGCCATCTTCATTCTGAGCCGAGGTATGATACTCGTGTTAAGAGCAGCACTTAAAAAGAATCTTGTCCAAAATGCCCCAGTACATGCATATTTAAAGAGTTCTTTTAACACACAATGGTATTTGAGGGGGAATTACCTTAACACAACTTGTGAAGATTCTACATGATTAAAATGCACAAGTTCACTTATCGGTGGTGATTAGAATGGCTCCTTGGCAGAGAAAATGTTTATTAGAATCAAAGTATGTAGGAGAGATTTCCTTTCTCTATCTTTATTCTCCCGTTGAAAGAAAGTGTTGAAGTGTGTATTAACAGTTCAAGGTCTCGGCTACTTTTTATCTTGAAAAAAAGAGACAAAATGTTTGTCATTCCGGGAGCATAATCAGTTCAGCCGGCACACAATGACATAGTTAATTCACCAACGGAATTTGTTGCCATAGCTCCAGTGAGGGATAGGGGAGATAAAACAATGGCCTTTTTCACCAGCGCAGCTTTCACCACAACCTGCCTGTCCCCGCACGGCAGGCCATGATAGCGCCAGTCCAGAGCACAGCACTTGTCGATGAACAGCGGCCCAGAGGGGACAAGAGGAGGCCGGTGGCAAACAAAGCAGGAACACCCAGCACCTTGGATCTCTGCTCATTCGATCACTGGGACACGACTAGCTCCTCGGAGCTTGTGGTTCAGGTTCACCATTGGTCAAGTGCTCCAGTAAATCCAGAGAAGGAAGATTTCATCCTGGGACTCAAAAGAACTCCAAAGAGAAGAGAGGACTCTAGGAGACGGGGAAAGCAGACCAGGAGCAGAAATGGTGGGCCACCAGCAATGCACCTTGGAACAGGATACCAGGGACCATGGCACTTCCAGATCCTGGCGCGAGGTAACAGACATGCTTTCTTAGTGATCTTTGCCTGTTTGAATATCGAAGTAGGTCCCCAAAGTAAAGCCCTATGTATCTGTGAGTGTAACGGACCTGCGCTAATTAATATAGTCCCTCTCAACATGGAAATCTTATCCTTTCCATCTAAAGGTGATAAAAAAGAAAAGTTGGGGCTCCTGTTTGTTTATCCCCTTACTGACTATGCAGGATCCCTGGATAGAGTTAGATGACAGGAACAGCTTCTCTTTCGGAAAAGCAGTCAAATCAGGATGAGGAAATGTAGGTGGTTGGAGGCAAAGAATGACGCTGTGTGAGCCTGAGGGCGTTGGAGAACCGTGGTAACAAAGTGTTCATTACCCTACAGAATGAGAAAGTTTCCTCTTAGAAAAGTCACAACATCTTGACACCCGTTTCTGAATTTCTCGTTGTGCAATTATCACAGAAGTGAGACCACCTCTATGGTCTTGCCTTGTGGGGCATTGAGTGCCTAAGGGAATGTGCATTTTAGTGGAGTCCTATTCAATCAAATGAATTCTAGATGGAAAAAGCTTAGGTGGTCAGACGAAATAGTAAGAAGGCTTTCAGGTGATGTGAAGGAGAGATTAGGACCGGGGGAAGCTTCCTGGCAATGACATAATGTTCCTGCTTTACAGTAAAGGTGGTTTCACGCCACACCCTGACAGCAGTTTCTTGGGTCTCAAGATACCAGCTCTGCTCTTGCTTGTCTCGGCACTCCTTCGAAAGCTCCCCATCCCCCTCAGAGCGAGCAGGGCTGGCTGGTTCAAGCACCCCATGCCTCAGAAAGTAGTCTAGGCCCACAGCCACTGGGCACCTGGGCAACACGACTGGGAGAGCAATTCCTCTATTCGATCCCTTCCCCATTGGCCCCAGTATTGTCTCAGATTTGGAAAAAGTGTACATGTTGGGGACTCATGAGTTTTACCAGCTCATTTTATTGCGTAAATGGGGGGATAAGGATGCATTTCAGTCCTTCATTTATTCACTCTTCCACATCTCATTCCAAAAATAGATTTGACATGGTATTAAAACAACTAAAAAGATTCAGTTCTTGACTGGTACAGATATGGAAAGTTGAGATGATCTTTCTCTGTCCAGTCATGGAGAATTAAATCTGTGCAAATAATCACTCCGTATTCCCATACCTTTTGTGAATTGAAAAATAACCAAGGTCTTCTGATCTCATGGGTCTCTCAATAGCATCACTTAATATACTAACGGCTGCAGTTTTGGAGCGCCTGGCTGGCTCAGTTGGTGGAGCATGCAACTCTTGGTTTCAGGGGTGTGAGTTCAAGCCCCAAACTGGGTGTAGAGATTACCTAAAAATAAAATCTTTAGGGGCACCTGCGCGGCTCAGTCAGTTAAGGGTCTGACTCTTGATATCAGCTCTGGTCATGATCTCACAGTCATGACATCAAGCTCTATATTGGGTTCTGCGCTGAGCATGGAGCCTGCTTAAGAGGCTCTCTCTCCTTCACTCTTGGCGCCTCCCTGCCCGATAAATAAATGAACTTAAAAAAATAAAATCTTAAAAAAAAGAGCAGCTGCAATTTTTGGTCCTTAGTAGGTGGCATGCCCTGTGGTAAGTACGTTGGGTGTCCTATTTCATGTGATTACGTCCAGCAAAAGTGCCTGAGCTCCTGACTACTTCCCTATTCTGCTAATCTGTGCTTTACTTTCTTCACTTACATGGGCTGGGTTTATTTAGCCCCCTCGGGCAAGCATGAATTACGCTATTAATTATAACAATGACGAAGAAGTGATTGTGTTGACATTTTAATCAGCCTTTTGGGTTCTCGGTGTACTTTTCATACAAAAGCTGACCTCAACTTCTATAAATTTAACTTCCTGACTCCCACCTCTTTTGCTCACCATACACTGATACCCCCAAGCTAATAGTACTGCTTACCAACTGATAGTTGTAAACATTGTCATTAAATATTTTATCTGAACAATGAGGATAATTCTGAATTTAATAATATTTATGAGTTCTCTAGGAATGCGAACACCCTTTAAATGAGAGAGCCGGTTATTCATTTTGCACATATTTAACTTTGGTACTTGATCGGCACTTATTTGGAAGTAGGAGAATGCCTGGATACATCTCAATTCCTCTTACTCCAAATCCCGTCAGGTAGACGTTATTTACATTCTCGTTTTCAAGTGAGAAACTTCAAGCTCACAGAAGTTAAGTAAATTGCCAAAGGTAGTAAGTGTACAGCTAAGATTCAGGATCTTGGAATACATTTTCACTTTTTCTAAATGTTTATTTTTGAAAGAGAGAGAGACAGAGAGCTCGTGAGCTGGGGAGGGGCAGAGAGAGAGGGAGAGAGAGAATCTCAAGCGGGTGCCACACTATCAGCGTGGAGCCCGACTTGGAGCTCGAACTCACGAACCATGAGATTATGACCAGAGTTGAAATCGAGACTCATTCAGATGCCCCCATTTTCACTTTTTCTTTAAGCCTGCACTGTCATTTAAGATAGCCACGAACCACATATGGCTGTTTAAATTTAAATTTTAGTTTAGGGGCACCTGTGTGGCTCAATCGGTTAAGCATCCAACTTTGACTCAGGTCATGATCTTGTGGTCTGTGAGTTCAAGCCCCACCCCCGTCGGGCTCTGTGCTGACGGCTCAGAGCCTGGATCCTGCTTTGGAGTCTGTGTCTGCCTCTCTCTCTCTCTCTCTTTCTCTCCCTCTCAAAAATAAATAAACATTAAAACATTTTTTGATTTAAATTTTAGTTTAAATTAAATAAAATTTAAAATTTAGTTCCTCAGTGGCACTAGCCACATTTCAAGTGCTCAGTAGCCATGTGTGGCTAGTGACTACCTCATGTGGATGGCTAGACAGCACAGATATAGAATATTACATCACTGCAGAAAGTTCTATTGGATAATACTGCTTTAAGTTGTAGTATCTCTTTTCGATATGTTGACACATGTCCTCAAAATATATTGCAGTACTGTTATAAGTAATATGGATTTAATATTTTACAGTAAAATTTCATTCATTGGAAGTCTCCTCATTTGCATAGCACCAAGTTAACTTTGATCTGCAAATTAATAATATAGATAAGAGTCAAGGAGACGTTAAACACACTTCAGAGGCCAAAGATTTTTAAGCACCATCAAATAACTCCAGAAGCACTCACTTAGATGCAAGCAATTGATATGATAATTACACATCATTTTTATTTATTCATTAAAACAGGATCCCCTAAGGTGCCCTGGTAGGAAATAATATGGTTAGCCTAGTGCTTTATAGCAAATCTTCTGCTATTTCTAAATTCTATGGAAAATCATTTTATACTACTGATTTACCTTCCTCTCTTCCTTTGGGTCATTAAGTAAATTGGTAGCATAAAATACTATCACAGTGAAATTTTTATTAGCTCAAGATCTAATTCTAAAACCCTCCCTTCTTCCACTCTATCCCAGGATACCCCGGAAGGAGTGTCCCTGGGGGCCCCTCATAGACCCCGGAACATAGGAGGGGTTTGATAAATATCTGTTGATTGACAGAGACAGTTCTTTCAAGATGCCACTTGTAGGAGTGGACTCCGATTTTCTACATAGAATTCATGGATCAAAATGAAAACTGTCTTCCATTTCTTCTTTTCCCTTTACCAATCTTTGCTGCAAAGTCTTCATTGTGAGATAAGGGGTTCCTATTTGTGAGAAAAAGATGCCTTGCAGGCATTCAGGTTGGAGGGTGGGAGTGAGCAGTGTGATCCTATGTGAAAATTCAGAACCAAATCTGTGAGCTTCTTCAGAAAAGAGAGCTGCCTTCCCAAGGCACCAGCCATCATTTGGGCCCATCAGTTCTTTTTTTTTTAATGTTTATTTATTTACTTTTTGAGAGAGAGAGTGGATGTGAGTGAGCCCGCAGAGTGGGGGAAGGGTAGAGAGAGAGGGAGAGAGAGAATCCCAAGCAGGCTCCACGCTGATAAGGCAGAGCCCTGACTTGGGGCTTGAACTCACAAACCTATGAGATCATGACCTAAGCCAAAACCAAGAGTCAGACACTCAACCGACTAAATCACCCAGGCACCCCAGGAACCATCAGTTCTTAAGCAGTATGTTGAGGGGTGCCTGGATGGCCCAGTTGGTTAAGTGTTCAACTTCAGCTCAGGTCATGATCTCACGGTTCGTGGGTTCAAGCCTTGTGTCGGGCTGTGAGCTGAAAGCTTGAGCCTGCTTCAGAGTCTGTGTCTCCCTCTCTCCCTCTGTCCTTCCCCTGCTTGTGCTGTCTCTCTCTCAAAAATAAATACACAAAGATTAAACAAGACCAGTATGTTGAACACATTTGCCAGGTACTGTGCTGGCTCTAGGTAACAGGATAGAAGAAGAGAATTTTGAGTTATTTAGAGAAGAATGACCCTTGAATTTCTAAATCTTTAGTGGTTTCTGGCAAGCTTGCTTGAAGTGGTCATTCCAAACATGGAAAAACTCAATTCCTCAGTTTAGCAGTTAGCTTCAAAGAATATGATTTGTCACTTCCTTGCCTTCTGTATGAAAAATTTCTAGTGTAAGCCATAAGCAAAGAAAGAGAAAATCATTGAAACAATATAAATGCATTTGGAATAGTTAGTCTTTATTTGGAGGGAATTAAACAATTTGGAACAGTCCAAATTCATGAAGTTTAGATATCTGAGCATCTTTTTTTTTTTTTAACGTTTATTTATTTTTGGGACAGAGAGAGACAGAGCATGAATGGGGGAGGGGCAGAGAGAGAGGGAGACACAGAATGGGAAGCAGGCTCCAGGCTCCGAGCCACCAGCCCAGAGCCCGACGTGGGGCTCGAACTCACGGACCGCGAGATCGTGACCTGAGCCGAAGTCGGACGCTCAACCGACTGAGCCACCCAGGCGCCCCTAAAGCCACTTAGGGCAAGTAGATATTACATTTTTACTTTTTGTTCCATAACACAATTGGGGCTTTTTCCCTCTCATCCATCTGCAATTCCTTCACCTGAATCCTAGTATTACAGGAACGGCATGTATTTGTACAACCTGCAGCTAACTCACTGCAGTCTTTGTCTCCTTTGGAGACTATATGGTAGACCTATCCAAGGGTCACATGCCATGCTGACCCAGTTAACAGATGCATCATCACTGCCATCGGCTGCTCTGCTGATAGCTCTCACTCTGAAAATTGACAGGTAGTGCACACGCTGTATGTCTGTTGCAACTGAATCTGGGTTTCTAGAAGACACGAATCTCTCTCCCTAAACCATGGCTCCCCATCCACCGTGGTCCACTAAGGCAAGCCTTGACTAGTATGCATTTTGGAAATCTTACCAGCTCACCCAAATGGCTCAATTAGCACACGAAAAGATGTGGAGTGAGAGGTGAAACCTGTGTCTGTTGAAACCTGGGCTTCTTCTGGTCTTCCCAGTACTGGAAACTATGGGAAGAAAAGGAATCTTACTGGTTTCTCTTATTTTTGTCCGTTATTCTCAGGGAGTTGGGACCGGCTCTCAAATACCTTGGAGCAAAGGATATACAAGAACTGGCATAAAATTAATCTTGCCCTTGGGGAACCTGGGTGGGTCAATCGGTTAAGCATCCGGTTTCTGCTCAGGTCATGATCTTGCAGTCCATGGGTTCGAGTCCCACGTCAGGCTCTGTGCTGACAGCTCAGAGCATGGAGCCTGTTTCAGATTCTGTGTCTCCCTCTCTTTCTGACCCTCCCCCGTCCATGCTCTGTCTCTGTCTCAAAAATAAATAAATGTTAAAAAAAATTTAAAAAAATGAATCTTGCCCCATTCTTGCAGTGAGGACTTATAATGTGAAAAACATACTCTTTATTTCAATCTTGCCCCAGGCATTAGAGCATTTTATTTTTTTATTTTAGTATTTTTATTTTTTGAAGTAATCGCTGTGCCCAACATGGGGCCTGAACTCGTAACCCTGAGATCAAGAGTCACATGTTCTACTGACTGAGCCAGCCAGGTGCCCCTATTAGAGCATTATAAAGTTCTCTTGGGCTTTTCATGAACTAGAATTTTTTTCTTTCTCTCCCTCTATCTCACATATACACACACACACGCACGCACATGTGCACACACAGATACACACATGGAAAGAAAAAAGAAAGGAAAAAAATGGAAAGTGTGGCCCAGGACAAAAAGAAAAATAATATCTGTTTCAAATGTGTCTTCTTCAGTTCCATTAAGTCATAGAAAAAAGTAACAGGAATTTAAATGATAATTCTTTTAAAAAAGCGAAGATGGTAAGATTAGATTTTTAACAGTACCATCATATTTACTAAAAAACAAACAAAAAATCTTTCAGAGTTTGCCCTACCTATATATTCCTGCTCTATACATTCTTTGAGAGTGTAGACTATCACATCTTGGATGCATGGCTCCTGATGTACTGTAGATGCTCAGTAAGTGTTTGTTGAATGAGTGAAAGGAATTTAAATCCCTGTTTATTCTCTATCCTCTTTGCCCAGGGAGAATCCTGTGTTTGTTCATCTAAGGTCAACTCTAGGTTGTCCCGGAGAATGAATGAATTTCAACCCAGTCTATAAGGCATGCATCATTGTTGGGTAGACCCACTTCAACTTGACTCCAGCGTCTAAATTGAATGACTTGATCATGAACACCAGCCACAAAGATGGAGTAATCACTATTTACAGGACTTTCCATCCCAAACCCTGCCAGACTCCTAGGTTTGCTGGAGGTTTGTGATATCTCAAGGCGAGGTGGGATCTGCTCAGAGACACCAGAGGTGGCTGACTCCCTCTCTACAGTTTTTCCTTGGCTTCCCCTGCGATGTGCACAGCAGGCTCAGCCTCCAGGAGACATGGGTCAGGCTTGTACACAAATCTGTCCCATAAATTCCTTGCCATGTGGCTACTACACCTTCCCTGAAGAGGGCAATTGAAGGAAGCTTGTAAGTATCACACAAGGAATTCAGTACACAGATGGAGAATTAATAAAAGAGTTTTGTAGGGTTTTCTCCATTCTACAAGGTAGGAGAGTAGCACAGTAGAAGTCTTCTTACCATATACAATGGGGACCGATAGGTTGGTTAATTGAAAAATAAAATGTCTCTGATAAAGAGTTTAAAAAGATGATAAATATATGCATTAAATATTTTTGAATTTAAAATAATATATTATTACTTTGCCAATCCTTTAATTGGACCACCAATTAGAACTCTGTGTTGTCTTTTCTTTATTGAGCATCACATAGGCAATATCTATGATTTCCATTTTGGGTTTATTCTAAATGAAGTGAAAACTTAAGATATTTGTAAAAAATGGAGTATAAAATGCTATGTTTTGGGGGATCTTTTCCCTATCTTTACAGTTGTCTTGCCCTCACCTAATTCAATAGTAGTTTTTAAAAGCCACATGACTGCTTCTTGTCTTTTGAAAACAATTTAGTCTTAAAAATACTCTTTTTGCATCATTTTTATCAGTTTCCATAACATTTAATTAAATTGTATCATTTCCATCACAGTGGGCATAAACAGGATGGGGGAAAATTCAGTTAACTCTTATAAAATGTAAAACTCAACTTTTCAGAGCTAATCTACCCAGGCATTCTCAAGAGTAGCTTACTACCAGACAGAAGCATTCAGAGTGCTCTTAGAGTCCATAGGGAAAATGGAGGGCACTGGTTAATTCTGCAGGTTGGTTAACCTGGAGGTTGATTTAAGGGAATCACTACTGTTCCTCTCTGGCCATAAAATGTTAAAAATAATAGTAATCACAGCAGGAAGGAAATCTTGTGTTTGTCTTCCATGCTTCAGGTGTACTGCATTATTTAATGAGCACCTCCTTTGTGACTGCCACTCAGGAGATTCAAAGAGACATTCTTTTCAAGATATAAGCCATTAAATTGTTAAAAAACTCACTAAAAACCAATTCGTTGTTTTTTAGTATATTCACAGGGTTACACAACCTGCAACACATTTTACTTTTAGAGGACTTTCATCACCACCTCCAAAAACTGCACTCAGTAGCAGTCAGTCCCTCCCCAGTCCCCCCAATAGCCCTGGTACTAGAAAACCACTCATCGATTTCTCTTACGTGGAGTTGCCTTTTCTGGACATTTTACAGAGGTGGAATCATACAACATGTCGTCTTTTGTGTCTGGCTTCTTTCAGTGAGTTTATCTTTTCAAGGTCCATTCATGTTGTAGCATGGATCTGTACTTCATCCTTTTTCATGGCCAAATAATATTCCATTGTATGGATAAACCACTATTTGTTTCTCCATTCACCAGGAGGTGGACATTTGGGTTGCTTGCACTTCTTGGTTATTGTGAATAGTGCTATGACATTTGTGTACAAGATTTTCGTGAACACATGTTTTCAATACTCTCGGGTAAATACCTAGGCGTGGAATTGGTAGGTCAAATGGTAACTCTATTTTTAACTTTTTGAGGAACTGCCAATTACATTCCACCAGCAGTGTATGAGGTTCCGATTTCTCCACATCCTCACCAACTCTTGTTATTTTCCATTTTCAAAATTTTAGCCATCCTAGTGGGTGTGAGGTGGTGTCTCATTGTGGTTTTGGTTTGCATGTCCCTAATGGCTAATGAGGTTGTGCATTGTTCACATATCTATTGGCCATTTGTGTATCTTCTTTGGAGAAACGTCTTTTCAAATCCTTTGCCCATTTTGAATTGTGTTATTTCTTGCAAAGATCCATCTTTGCCTTAAAGCAAGGTTTCTCAACTTTGGCATTATTGACAATTTGGGTTGGTTAATTCTTCGTTATGGGGGGTTTTCTTGTGCGCATTGTAGCATGTTTACAGCATCCTTAGTCTTTACCCACCAGATGTCAGTAGCACCCCCCCAAGTTGTAACAATCAAAACTTTGTCCAGGGGCACCTGGCTGGCTCACTCGGTGGAGCATGCAACTCTTGATCTCAGGGTTGTAATTTCGAGCCCCACGTTAGGTGTAGAGATTACTTAAGAATAAAATCTTAGTGGCACCTGGATGGTTCAGTCATTTAAGCATCTGACTCTCAATTTCGGCTCAGGTCGTGATCTCACAGTCGTGCGATGGAGCCCTGCATTGGCTCTGGACATGGAGCCTGCTTAGGATTCTCTCCCTTTTCCTCTGCACCCCCCCAACAAATAATAAATAAATAAATAAAATCTTAAAAACAACAACAACAACAACTGTGTCCAGACACTACAAAATCACCCTTGGGGAGCGGGATACAAATTATCCCTAAGTAAAGGACCGCTGCTCTAAAAGGTTCTCCTGTGCAGCTAAGAAACACTCACGTAGAAACGTAACTGAGCTTTAAGGGAGTGCTGGAGGCAGAAGCCCGTGGGAGGGTTGAGGATGACGTAAGAAAGTGGATGGATCCCGGAGGTATGAACTGATCTTCCCAAGCCTGGTTGATGGATTAATTAACAATAGGAGAGACAGATGCCAAGGCTACAAGTGAGAATTAGGTAACATCATGAGATAAATAATGATTCAATATAATCACACCAAAGGAGTCGTAAGTTTGTATACAAAAGTATCAAAAGTGTGGTACATCTAGATTATGGGGTTTATGAGGTGAATTTACTCTGAGCTGGTCTCTGGAAAGAGTGTCATCCCCTGATGCTCCTAGGCGTGAAGTATAAGTACCTGTTAAGTGGCCTTTCCCTGTTAGCCCTTGGCTTCATTTCTCCTGTTAGTCTCGTCTGGGGCGGGGGCGGGGGGGATGTGTGCACATCTGTCTCAGACCCAGTGCTGGGTTTCAAGGAACAGTAAGTAGCCGCTGAGCTAGCTTTTTCAGTAGGGCAAATGCAAAAGTCTATCTAATAGAACCCACAGAAAGCTGAAAAGCAAGGAAAGGAACAGGAGCAGCTTGACAAGGCCTCGGAAAGGCTCATTTGCAGACATATTTACTCTAATCCCCTGATCTACTCAGTTGGCATCTCTTAGTTCTAATTTCTGAAAGAGGGAATCTGAAGATCTGAGGAACCACCGAACAGCCCAAGGCTTGGTTTCTTCATCAGGTGTCCCAACCCAATTCCCTGGGCTGGGGGCTGGGGGCTGTATTCATAGAAGGGGTGGAGTGAGTTGAGGGCCAGATAGAGTAAAAGGAACTACCTCATAGATGCATAAGCATTTCTACCACCTGTACAGATTCCCCACCCCACTGTTTATCTTCTCAAACGTGTTTGCCCCATTGCCACGTGACACACACGACACGTCTCACAGGAATGGCCTTGCTGTTGTTTGCCAGTAGAATACGGTTACCACCATTTACCTATGGCCCTGTGGTCTTGAGGTCAAGTATCTTTATTTTATTTTATTTAAAAAAATTTTTTTAACATTTATTCATTTTTGAAAGGCAGAGAGACAGAGCACAAATGGGGGAGGGGCAGAGAGAGAGGGAGACACAGAAACAGAAGCAGGCTCCAGGCTCTGAGCTATCAGCACAGGGCCCGATGCGGGGCTCGAACTCATGGACCGCGAGATCATGACCTGAGCCGAAGTCGGCCACTTAATCGACTGAGCCACCCAGGCGCCCCTCTTTATTTTGTTTTAAAGTCATCGCTGTACCCAGTGTGGGGCTTGAACTCACAACCCTGAGATCAAGGGTCACACGCTCTACCACCTGAGCCAGCCAGGCACCCCAGGCATCTTGACTTTAAAAGGTGGATGTGGGATGGGGGGCAAATTATCCATAATGTATTCTATTGAATAACGACATTGTAGGCGGGTGTCATTGAAACTAAGGTGAACTATTTTAACACGAAAAATATATCTGTTGGGGAGCGCTGTCTGCATCCCCTTCATCCCAACCCTCCCCCTTTGGCGTCACAGTTGGGAATAAAGACTACTAAGCCGTTGAGAGACCGTACCTCCTTCCCACTGGTTAATAAAGTGATGCCCTGCCTTCACAGCCTATTAATTAAGAAGGTAATCAGTGCATGCTTCAAGTTTGCTATTTGAAACTCAAAGGCAATAAAATCAGAACACTACTCAGATTTTTTTCTCTTCAAGAAATGAATAACAAATTAGGGCCACAGAGCTAGAGTAATCACATTTTGAAAGATTTCTCCTGAGCATGTCTTTAATAACCTGTATGTGTGGATAAGAAGAACAAAGAAAGGTAAAGTTAATTATCTAGGAAAAGCTTCATCAAGGAGTTTTGGTCACGTTAGCCCAGGGCTTCTCAACCTTGGTATTGATGATATTGGGGGCCAGACAATTCCTCGTTGTGGGGAGCAATCCTGTGCATATAGTGGGTTATTCAGCAACATCGCTGATCTCCAGCCAGTATCCCTGGTCTCTACAGTATAGCCTAGTAGCACCGCCCCACCCAAGTCTTGACAACCAAAAATGTTTCCAGACATGGTGACATGTCCTCTGTGGGGCAAAATCCTCCTGGATTGAGAACTAATGAATTAATCATATACATTCTTCTTACTCCCCATTCCTCTGGGGTCCCTCTAGGGTTTGTTGTTGTTGGGTTTTTTTTTTTTTTAATTTTTAACTTTACAGAAAGAGAGAGAGGGGGTGGAGGAGAAGGGCAGAGGAAGAGAGAGGATCCCAAGCAGGCTGCACACTCAGCGCAGAGCCCGACTCAGGGGTCAGTCTCACAACCCCAAGATCACGACCTGAACGGAAATCAAAAGTCAGATGCACAACCAAGTGAGCGACTCAGCCTCCGAGTTGGTTATTTTAAACCCTTAGAACCAAACGTTTTATACCAGCGCCATCTACACTTTTCCAGGGAATGGTTTGAAAAGAAATTGACTGGATCAAAATTCCTCATCAAAGTGACAAGAAGAGCTCTTTCCATTTCTGAATTGAAGAGTAGCAAACAAAAAGAACAAAGGAAGGAGGTCTAAGAAAGGTATATATGTAAAACACTCAGCTAAACACTTATATTTAATCCCTATGAAACCCTCAGGGGCATAATTAGTCTTATTTTATTGGTGAGGAAACTGAGGTTTAGAGAAGTTACATAATTTGCTCAAGAACACAGTTTGTGGGGCGCCTGGGTGGCTCAGTCGGTTAAGCGTCCGACTTCAGCTCAGGTCACAATCTCGCGGTCTGCGAGTTCGAGCCCCGCGTCGGGCTCTGGGCTGATGGCTCAGAGCCTGGAGCCTGTTTCCGATTCTGTGTCTCCCTCTCTCTCTGCCCCTCCCCCGTTCATGCTCTGTCTCTCTCTGTCTCAAAAATAAATAAACGTTAAAAAAAAAAATTAAAAAAAAAAAAAGAACACAGTTTGTAATTTGGTAGTGGAACCACAAGCCTGATGGCAAATTTGTTCCCATCTGCAGATTGCCTCAGTACATGCACTTAAAGTGTTAGACATCTCATAAAGCAAGGTGACCAATTTTTATCTTTTTAAAAAGAAATACAGCTTTTGGGGTGCCTGGCTGCCTCAGTCAGTAGAGCATGTGACTCTAGATCTCAGGGCTGTGAGTTCCAACCCCACACTGGGCATGAAGTCTACTTTAAAAAAAAAGTAAAAAAATTGTAAATACAGCTTTTATTATGAATAGTTTTTAACGTATGCAGAATTAGACAAAACAGTATCTCCCCATTTGTGCTGTTCATGTACTTGTCGTGCAGCTTCAATAACAATCAGCCCAGTACTAATATTGTTTCATGCAGAGCTTCTCAACCTTGGCATTGACATTTTGGGCAGATCGTTGTACACACACCAGACAAGGCGAAACTAAAGCTGAGTTCTGACTGACTTGACTGGTAAAAGTACATTGAGTCGCTTTGGGATTCAGACAGTTTATTACTTACTTAGTGAAAGATATGTACCATTGGTGCCAGCTTCCTGTAGTCCTTGTCCCCTACACCAAGGACAGCAGGGCAACAAAAGAGGCCAGATGACCTCTAGACTTCTGCTGCTGAGGAGTCCATTGTAGATGGCAACTAACCAGTTTTCTATTCCGCAGGGCTGATGCGGAGGGGGACAGGGCCGGAAGCCCCATATCTCAGCAGAACTCAAGAGGCAGTTAGGAACTGCTTCCTGGGGGTCTCTCAGCGGGAGATAGGGACAAGTAGGAGGTGGCCTCCTAGCAGCTCCTAACAGGCCTCCCACCTCTCACGGTCTGCCTCTGCCGACTGACGGACACTTGGATGAGCCGCAGTTCAAGTCTTTGCCAGCGCTAGCCATGTGGACACATTCAGTGTTGTCAGGCAGGGTGTCAGCGCAGACCCATTCCCCCACGTTGGAGGGCTGTTTCTGTGCATTGTAGGATGTTTAGCACTAAATGCCTGGAGCATCACCCCCTCCCCACACACACACACACACGTGGTAAAGAAAAATATCTCCAGACATCACTAAATGTACGCTGGGGGGACAAAGTTGCAGCCAGTTGAGAAGCTGTCATCTAGAGCCCTATCCACTCCCCACACCCACACAATATAATTCATCTGCAAATACTTCAGTGCATATTTCTAAAATAAAGTTAAAAAAAAACATAAACATGGGGCACCTGTGTGGCTCAGTCGGTTGGGCGTCCAGCTTTGGCTCAAGTCATGATCTCATGGTCTGTGGGTTTGAGCCCCGCATCGGGCTCTGTGCTGATGGCTCAGAGACTGGACCCTGCTTCGGATTCTGCGTCTCCTTCTCTCTGTCCCCTCTCTCCACTCGGACTCTGTCTCTCTGTCTCAAAAAAGTAAATAAACATTAAAAAAATTTTAAAAACCCATAAACATGATATCAGTATCATACCTGAAACATTTACTAATAATCCTACTACAGCATCCAGAAACTGTCCAAATTTCTCATTGTCTCATGCATGTTGTAATTTTTTTTACAGTGTTTTGAATTGCGATCCCAGTAATACGGGGTTTTCATTGCAATTGATGGCTGTGTCTTTTAGATCTTGTTTATTCCTTAGGTTTCTTGCAATTTTTTGGTTGCAGCAACTAAGTTTGTCCTATAGAGCTTCCTACAATCTGGATTTTGCTGATTGCACCCCTGTGGTGTTAATGTACTCCTTTATCCCTTCTTTATTTCCCATAAATTGGTCTTGGATCAAGAGGTGTGATCAAAACCAGGTTCTATTTACTTGGGAAACTACTTGATAGGTGGTGCGTGCGTGTCTCTCTGGAGTGTATGACATTGGCGGTTGTCTGTCTTTTTGTCATGCTGGCAGTTGTTGATGCCCCATGCCTAGATCCACTCATTCATGAGGGGTTTGAAAACAGGGAGAGTCTAATGCGTTACCTTCTTCATTACCTCCATACTTTCATTACTCATTCTAAGACGATCTGCTTCTCCTTACTACTTGGTCACTCAGAAGTACATTTGTATAGAAAAGGTAAGATAAATGCTTGATTCTTTCCCTCTGGCTTCCAGTTTTCAAAATAATGCCTGTGACCCCTTGCAGCTGCCGATGCAGACAACTGACGTCTTTGGTTTGTTTGGGACTCTGTTCTATAGTATTATGAACCGGTGGATTTAAACACAGTTGACGGATTTCAATACATTGCAGTTCTCATCCTAATCGATGCTTCAACTTTTCATCTTAGGCAGACAAGAGTGTTTCCAAGCTGACTCCTGAGTCCTTTGGACAATTTCTGTCGTTTTTGAAAACGGGATAGTAAAACGCATACATTCACATCTGTATTTTTATCTTCAGTTTTGCTTTACAACAGTGTTGCTCAAAGTAAAAATCAAGTTGAGGGAATCTCTGGGCCTACTGATTAGAATCTCTGGGAGTGCGGCCTGGGAAAGCAGTTTAACAAACTCTCTGGGTGATTCTTATGCACATTAAAGTATGAGAACCTCTGCTCTAAAGAACTGACCTTAGAGCCTTGGGGTCACCTTTGTCACTTAAGATCTCTCGCCCTTCAGGAATTTCTTGGATGTCAACAGAGGGCACAAATCAATCATCCTTGAGGGTTATTTCCTACATTTTTGAAATAACCTAAAGCCAATTGATAGTTTGATAGGTGAATAGTAATTCTGGAAATCTGGTTAATACCACTTTGGATTAAAAAAATACTGATTTGATTATACAAAAACTCTTTGTCTTTTTAAGATTTTAAATAATCTCTGTACCCAACGTGGGGCTCGAACTCACAACCCTGAGATCCACAGTTGCATGCTCTACAGCCCCCAAAACTGATTTTCAGAAGTGGCGTTATAAAATTTCCGTGATGCAAATTCCGGAAGATTTATTCCAAAAACGTTCTGAGCAAGGGTAGTATTTTACATGCCAAGGACTGCCATGGTTTAATGCTGACGGTTTTGTTTCTTTTGAATTCCTACACTTGAATGGTGTGGTGAGGTTCTCCAGGCTACTTTGAGGAAATAAAGGACTATCTTTCTTTCAAAGTGTGCTTATCTCATGCTTGCTTACTTACTTACTGAAGAGTATTTCTTCTGGTAGCCAGAGTGGGCTTCAGTGGAAGCACATTGACTGTCTACACTTACTGTCAAGCGCCATTAGGGAGTCATTCCACAGAGCCCCTCCCCTGGCACTGAAGTAGAGCAGGTGTTTCAAACGATCGCTTTTGGACACAGTGAAGGTTTTTACGTGGCCGCCTTCGTGGGATACATACATTAATAGGGTTTATTGTTTTCAATGCAAACAAAGCAGACATTCTTGGCAAAAAGTGAGTCCAATAGTTGAGCATCAAAACCTATGTCTTAATAAAGTCTCTCATCATCTCTGCTTCACTTCGTCTCTGTGGCTCTAAACCTTTTTTGTTGTTGTTCTGCATCTTTAAAGTCTTTTTTTTTAATGTTCATTTATTTTTGAGAGAGACAGAGCACAAGCAGGGGATGGGGAGAGAGAGAAAGAGAGGGAGACACAGAATCTGAGGCAGGCTTCAGGCTCCATCTGAGCTGTGAGCTGTCAGCACAGAGCCCGATGTGGGGCTCGAACCCGCAAACCACAAGGTCATGACCTGAGGCCCAAGTCAGACATTTAACCGACAGAGCCACCCAGGCACCCCCATTCTGTATTTTTAAAAGTCCTGATGCTGCAACCCACGCCTGTGAAGCCAGAATCTCCCAGGTGGGGGGACCAGGTTTCTTTGAAAGCTCCCCAGCTGATTGTCATGTGCAACTGGGGCTGAGAACTTTGCGAAGTAAATCAGAGAGGATGAGAAACTTGATTAACACACGAAATGAGGCTCCTAAAGTGTCAGGCTCTCTTTTTTCAAGAATAAGACAGTGGAGACGGGAGGGGGGGGCGCGCCTGGGTGGCTCAGTCGATGAAGCATTCGACTTTGCCTCGGGTCACGATCTCATGGAAGTTTTGAGTTCGAGTCCCGCACAGGGCTCTCTGCCATTGGTGCAGAGCCCACTTTGGATCCTCTATCTCTCTCTCTCAAAAATAAATATTTAAAAAAAGAATAAGATAGTGGGTATACTTGTAGGCTGTTGGAAAGATTATTTCTCACTGCCACCACCTGATACTATTCAGACATTTACATTTCACCCACGGAGAAGATAACCTGGCGGGCGCACTTCTGTTTGTATTATGGAGGAAGAACCCGCCGGATGCTACTTTGGGGAAGATTTATTAGAGCATGTGGAGACATCATCGTGAATGAGTGTTTCCTGATGGCATCCTCCACTGGCACCTGCTGAATGAGTCAAATATGAGATTCATAGGGGCTTAAAAGGTTTTATCTGGTTAGGTTGTATCGTTCAATGTCAAACTAAGTGAAAAGCTTTCAACATGAAGGCTATCCAAGGAGAGCAAATTGAGCAGAGCGCGGGAAATGTTGAGCTACAGCCACGGCCCACAATGAACACAGCCTTTGAAGTCCGACAGACCTGAGTTTGAAACTCAGCTCTGCCACTGACCAGCTCTGTGACCTTGGGAAAATTACTTAACCTCTCTATGCACTGACTCTTACCTGCAAACCTGGCATAGTGCCTGTGCCTGACACAGAGCAGGGGTTTACAAATTACCATGTTTTAAAATTATAGGCAATGTATTGTTCAAATATCTGCACGTGAAATAGCCCATCTGATTCATGCTCAGGAATGTGTGGTAGGCAGAATAATAGCCCCCCCAAAGATGTCTACATTCTATTTCCCGGAACCTGGGAACCTGTAACTATGTCACTTGACATGGCAAAAGGGATTTCACAGATGTGATTAAGTTAAAGATCTTGAGATGGCAGAGATTATCCTGGATTATCCGAATGCCTAATGGAATCACAACGGTATTTTCAAGTGAAAGGGGCAGGCAAGAGAGTTAGAGAAGGTTGGCTATTGAAGCAGAGGCTGGACTGATGCAGTGCTGGCTTGGGAGATGGAAGGCACAGGGCTGTGAGCCAAGGAATGCGGGCAGCTCTAGAAGATGGAAGAGGCAAGGAAACAGATTTTTCCCCTAGAGCCTCCAGAAGAAACGCAGTCTTGCTGATACATGGATTTTAGCCTGCTGAGTTCCGTCAAGACTTCTGACCTCCAGAACTAAGATAAGACATTTGTGTTGTTTCAAGCTACGACGTTTGTAGTACATTGTTACAAACAGCAACAGGAAACCACTACAGAAGATAAAACCAAATCTCTCTTTTTTTTTTAAGATCTTATTTTTAAGTAATCTCTCCATCCAACATAGGGCTCTAACTCACAACTCCAAGATCGAGTCCTACGCTCCACCGACTGAGCCAGGCAGGTGCCCCCAAACCAAATCTCTCTTTGAGCATTCAAAGATGCTGGGTGCAGATTTTGCAAGATGAAGAGTTCACTCTTGGGTCCGTGCCATTCAAAATCAGTATAAAGTGCAAGGATTGTAATAACGGTCTACCTGTGAATGGAGTGCCCATCATCGTGGCACCAGGTGGCCTTGATCACGCACTTGCCAGTCAGGCACGTTTGGATCACGTTCACAAGGCCCCAGGCACAATCCTCAGGACACAGCAGTATTTGCTGCTGTACTGGGAAACCGCGTCTGGTGGCAATGCAAGAAGGAAGCAAACTGGTTTCAGCATATCAAGAGCCAAGAAAGACAACCCTTTAGGAGTATCAGAGGAAGTATAAATTTGGTCAAGACAATTTGATAATAGTATTGAAAAACATACACAAAAAGCCTTGACAATGCAAGTAGCCTGACTCAGCAATTCTCCTTGTTGGAAAATTTATGGAAAAACTGCATTAGTATGCACGTCCTTCACCTGCATACAAAAAAAAAAAAAATCCTTCCATGGTTGCCATAATTACTTCTAGAATAACACTTGAGGAGACTGACGGGCGTATGGTAGTAAGTCCACTTACACTCAGTAGGTAATTAAGACTGGCAGGTGTTTGTACTGACCACAGCTTGGTCTAGACTTGACCGTGTGTTAGATTAACCTTGGTGGTCCCTGAGCCACCTTTTCTACATTTGATCTTTTTCATGATAATCACCAAAATGGTGATTGTGACTAACACTTCCAATGTGAAGTCAGTGCCTGCCCTTGAACATTTATCATAAACTATCATCCAATTTTGTGGCTCAAATTAAAACTTTTCTATGTGTAATTGGGCCATTAAGTGGTGAAAATTACCTGTATTTTTACTTATCCACTGACATTCAGATAATATATTTGACATGCAAAAGTTGTGAATCCAAATTGTGCTCAAATCCAAGAGAGGAGTCTTTATTCATTTTTTTTCCTGTTGTCTCTGTTTCAGCCATATGTCTGGACCCAAACCCCATCACGGAGAGACCAAAATTTACACAATATTCTTGAGTATGATGGCGGCTGCATTTGGAGTTTTGATTAAACTGCACTACATGTGTGATTATTACTTGTAAACAGATGATTAGATATTAATTAGACAATAAGTGATTGTAAAGCACTTAGAAAGTAAAAGTGTTTATAAATACCACCAAGTAATAGCAACAATAATTCTTTACTGACTACACAGCTGCTAATGTCAATAAGAATGATTTATTCCAGCCAGGGCAACTTTAATTTATTAAAAAAATCCCTACTATCCTATCTGTTTTGCTATAGCAAAACAAAATGTACTTTATTTATAACTGATTTGATCACCAGCATTTAGATAAACACATCTCATATAGATAAAAACAACTTACCTCTTTTAGGACCTTCTCAAACACAGCCACAGCCACTATGGCATGGCGTCTTTGAATGCTAAGAAATGGAGCTCCTGACTGGTCATTTCTGACTTATGTCTCATGTTTATTTCTTTTAAATGTAAGATGTAAGATGACATCTCGTTGGTGGCATTTTCATTCATGTAGGAGGTTAGTCATGTTGGGTCTGTGCAATTGTTCCCCAGCACCTTAAAGCAGTGCTTAAACTTGGGGTGCCTGGGTGTCTCAGTTGGTTGACTGTCCGACTCTTGATTTCCACTCAGGTCATGATCCCAGGATCATGGGATTGAGCCCAGCGTTGGGGTTAGCGTGGAACCTGCTTAGGATTCTCTCTCCCCATCAGCTGCTGGGTGGCTCAGTTGGTTAAGTGTCTGACTTTGGCTCAGGTCATGATCTCACGTTTCGTGGGTTTGAGCCCCACATCTGGCTCTATACTGACATCTCGGAACTTTGAACCTGCTTTGATTCTGTGTCTCCCTCTCTCTCTGCCCCTCCCCCACTCATGCACATGCGTGCTCTCTCTCTCTCTCAAAAAAAAATAAACATTATAAAATTTTAAAACAGGATTCTCTCTCCCCATCTGCCCCTCTCCCCCACTCACACACTCTCTCTCTAAAATAAAAAATTTAAAAATTTAAAATTAAAAAAAAACAGTGCTAAGACTCAATAAATTTTGGTCAAACGAATGAGTGAAAGTTAATTCTTTTCTGATTATGACAGAAGCCCCAAAAGGAAGAAAGTCCCTGTTAAGGATAAAATAAAGCACCTTCATTCTATCTTCTTGATTTTGTTTTTCAAAAAGTAAGTTTTGAAGCTCTGACTACTTTTTATGTCTGACCATTATTTTTTTCCCCCTAATGGCTTTTATCAGCCTGGCTCTTGACCCACTGGTGAATCTGGCAATGCCTCTGTGTTTATTTTTCTGTCATAATTAAATGCAAGCACCCTCAATGAGTCCAGGTCCATGGTTTTAGAGATAGGAAATGAAGTGAATGAATATAAGTGAAGAGTGCTTCATGTTACATGAATTCAATAGGAAAGCGGTGAAGGGGCTATTTTGGATGATGAAATATGCATGAGTCAGCTCAGCAGCATTGTTAACAAAGCAAATATAACTATATCAAAAAGCAAGACAGTGTAGTGTAGTGGAAAACAGAGTTGAACTTTGATTCAAGAGACCTGGATTCAGGTGACAGTTCGTCCCCCTTACTGTGTGACCCTACTCAAGTCACTTAACCTCTCTGATTCTGTTTGCTCATTTGAAAATTTTCAGTATGAAAACTTGTCTATCTCAGAGTGCTATTATGATATAATTTAATGTGGAAAAGCACCAAGTGAGGGGTGAAATGCTTTACAATGGAAAACATTTTTATTACCACAATTTTCCCGAAGTAGGTGAAAAGGATTTATATGTGGGTTTCATTACTTAGTATGGTTGAATTTTTTTCTCGACTAGGTCAGGTTTCAGGCCCAAACCATAAGCCACATGTGGAAAACTGAGTAAGGGGCTCCAAATAGAGCCATGAATGTAACAAAATTCCGTAGAAGGTCATAATGGTTTCCGGGAAACACTAAATTCTGTCCACTTTATGTTGCTCTTTCAATCTCCTTTCTTTAATAAGCTCCTTGCTTGGTAGATCTGAGGCAATGAGAAAAAATGAATGAGAAAGAAAAAGGGAAGGTAGAAGAAACAGTGAAGTCACGACTGATGGTAAGGAGGAGGGATTTCAGAGGAAGGAAGTTTCTTTTTTTTAAATTTTTTTGTTAATGTTTATTTTTTAAGGAGAGAGAGACACAGAGTGTGAGTGGGGGAGGGGCAGAGAGAGAGGGAGACACAAAATCCGAAGCAGGCTCCAGGCTCTGAGCCATCAGCACAGAGCCTGATGCGGGGCTTGAACCCATGAACCGTGAGATCACGACCTGGGCCGAAGTCGGATGTTTGACTGAGCCACCCAGGCGCCCCTGGAAGGGGGTTTTACATACGGCATTCTTGATAAATAGTAGGAGCAGTATAATATATGGAGGGACATACAGACTGTAGCTAAATAATTTAAAATTACCACTACGGTTGAGCTAACATTTTTATACAATGGACATAAAATTTTCTAAAAGGATGACTAAAGATTGGAAAATAAAAAAGGTAAAGAAAAGGCGTTTTGAAAGAAGAAGACTCTTAAGTGTAAGGCCTACTTCAAAAACACAGGCGAACAGACATTTCCATGTGGTGTTATGGCTCATTTTTATCCATATGAGTATATAAAAGACATTTTGCCATAAGAAACAGATATTAACTTTACGATGGGGCGCTGAAATAGTCTTATTTGGAGATGTCCCGGGAGCAGATCCTGAGACAAAGATTCAAGTTCCAGCAGTTTGTTTGGGAAGTGAGCCCAGGAAACAGCGGCAGCAGTGTGGGCAAGCAAGACGAGGGAATAAAGCCGGGCGATGGCGGGGAGCACTGTCAAGCCAGCCACACCATGGCAAGTGGACCTGAATCCCACTGGGGACCTCTGTCCACGGGGAGCACGCGATTTGGAGTCATCCCACTTGAGGGCCGAACCCACGGGGGTGTTTAGACTTTCGCTCCTGTCAGTCACTGCTTGAGAGCTCTTAGGGATTTGGGCTGTTAATTTCCCAGCCCCTCAGCTCTGCCTCCCCGGGGCTGTTGTTGGGGGGTCTCCCATGGCCAGAGCAAGCCCTCACACAGAGATGCAGTTGAGAGCAGGTGGCAGCGGGCCGGCCGTTGTCCACCACAGTGAGGCCTGGGGGCATCGGGCTCACACGGGCTCCTGCTCTAAAGAGATAATTTTAGTTCTTCCCTGCAGATCTTTGGGAATGGACTTTCAACAATATGATGTTGTTCAAGGGCATACCGCTTGTAGGAAGAATAATGTCATTTTGTAGGTCTCTTCTAAGCTGAAGTCTCTACAGGTTGGTCTCCTCGTCTGCAGAGGGGGGCCCCTGTTGCTATCTGCTCAGCTGTTGTGGGACTTACAAGTAGCCCAGGATAAGTACCCAGCACAGTGCTAGGAATGTAAGAGGTACTCAATAAATGGGAGAGATAACGACGGCTGTGCATGTGAGCGGCAGCGCCGATGTGCCGAGCTCTCACCGAAGCCGTGCCCTGCTCGCGCAGGGTACAGGACTCAGGATCCCTGGCCCCAAATGCTCCCTGGAGATTTTCTGGACAGCCTGCCTCCAACACGATGCCTCTACTTATCCTAACTGGAGAGAGGACTCTCCCAGCTTGTCCCTCGCTTTTAGCTTTCTTGTTTCCTTTCACTGAGTCCCTGCCTCTTTGTGTATGTTCATGTGCCAACGTCTGTCTGCCTCACCCCGACCCCGTACCCAGCCCTTCATACTGTTGGGGAGGAGGGATGATGTTCATTTTTTTCCTGACTAAAAGGGGAATAGATGTTCATCTTTTACATACTTGTTATAGATACGAAGATACAAAAAAGAAAGCAAATATCGCCCCCGATCCCACAGCTTAAAGATGTCACTATTCACATCTTGGTGTACTTCCCTGTGGGACTTTTCTCTAGGCATGTACATATCTTTTGGTATCTTATTTTGTGGTCTGCTTTTTTTGGTGATGTAATGTTAACATGTCGCCATAGCATTAGAATGGCTTCAAAAACATGACTGCTAACGCACATCTAACACTATATGAATGTATTTTGTTTTAACCATTACTCCTATTGCTGTAAGTTCTATTTTTTTTTTTGCCTGTTATAAGTAATTCTGCATTAAGCGTCTTTGTCCATAATTATTTGTGTGCTTCTCTGATTATTTCTTTGGCGATAGGTTCCCAGGAGGAATTCCTAGGTCAAAGGGCATGCATGTTCTAAAGGCTGTTAGCATGTACTGACAAATGTCCTCCATGGAGTTTTTAACAATGTTAACACAGGTATAGACTTGTGTAACCATTACCATATCAGGATAGGGAACAATTCTATCACCCCCACAACTTACCTTCTGCTATCCCTTTACAGTCATCCCCTTCCCCTCTGCTAACCCCTAGAGGGTTACAGAACATTTAATTCCATACTGTGGAATTAACTGGTCATTCTCAGCTAATCACCTTAACAGCATGTGGAAGCCCCCACGTTAAAATTACTCCCACAAGGACCCTGCTGGACACCAGGACTCTGCTAAATAGGCAGGTGAGCAGATGAGCCTTCCATCTAGAATTCCCATCTAGAAAGGGAATTCGAGGACCAATTAGGAACCAAGCTGGCAAGTGACCCAGAACCTAGTGGGGGTTGAGGGGCGTTAAGTGCTTTCCAATGGGACCGTGTGGCTCTAGACAGTGGTTCTCAAACTTTACCAAGTGGCAGAACCTGCAGATTTCACCGAAACACAGATTCCTAGTCGCCACCACCACCGTCTGATTCAGTAATCTGTGGCAGGGAAGGAAGAATTTCTGACAAGTTCCCAGGGCTGCCATTGTGGCTCCTTTGGGGACCACATTTGGGAACTGCCACTGTAAGGTAAAGAAAATATTGAGATGAGATGAACAATATCACTCCCATATCACCCAGCACAGTGGGAAAGGACCTCTTAAGTGTATTGTAGGGTTTGGCTCTTCCAGGCTTGTTAGAGATAAACTTGCAGCTTGAGGTGTTTTGTGTTTCCAGGAGGGCAGACAGGGCAGGAAGGAAAGGCCAGGAAGTGGGTAGGATGACCCCTTTTCAGACGACCCGGTGTCACTGGAATTCCTGCATTACTGGAGCTCTCTTAAGCATAGGTAATAATGGGGATGTCAGATGATGCCATTCTCATTTAAAGTGCCAGGATGTATAACTGAAAATCTATGCTGCAGAATCCATTTTCTTTTTTTTAAGGCTAGCTCTCTTGATTTGAGGGGCAATGAAAATAATGCCCCTATATTAATATGCCACATTCTAATTTACAAAGTGCTTTCACATAATATTTATTTGGTCTCCCAAATTCTGTGAGGGAAGCAGGACAGTGTTTTTATCCCACCCTTTTTTAAATTTAAATTTTAGTTAACATGCAGTGCAATATCGGTTTCAGGAGTAGAATTCAGTGATTCATCACTTACATACAACACTCAGTGCTCATCACAAATGCCTGCCTGAATGTCCATCACCCATCTAGCCCATCCCCCACCTACCTCCCTCTGTCAACCCAGGTTTTTCTCTGTCATTAAGAGTCTCTTATGGTTTGTTTCCCTCTCATCTCTCCCCCCCCCCAACTCCCATATGTTCATCTGTTTTGTTTCTTAAATTCCACATACAAGTCATACGGTATTTGTCTTTCTCTGACTTATTTCGCTTAACATAATACATTCTAGCTCCATCTATGTCATTGCAAATGACAAGATTTCATTCTTTTTAATGGGTGAATAATATTCCATTTTGTGTTTGTATGTGTGTGTGTGTATACACTTCTTTATCCATTCATCAGTCGATGGACATTTGGGCTCTTGCCATAGTTTGGCTATTGATAATGCTGCCATACACATCGGAGTGGATGTACCCCTTCGAACCTGTATTTTTGTATCTTTTGGATAAATACCTAGTAGTGCCGTTGCTGGATCATAGGGTAGTTCTATTTTTAGTTTTTTGAGGAAGCTCCACACTGTTCTCCAGAGTGACTGTACCAGTTTGCATTCCCATCAACAGTGCAAGAGGGTTCCCCTTTCTCCCATCCTTTGGACTATTGGTTCTCGAAGTATGGTCCTTGGACCTGCAGCATTAATATCACCTGGGAACTTGTTAGAACTGCAATTGCTGGCCTGACACCAGACGTACGGAATCAGGTCTTGAGGGGCCAATAATTTGCATTTTTAGGAGTTCCCAGATGATGCTGATGTTGGTACTGCTGGTCCTGGACCACACTTGGACGAAAAACACTGCTATAGATTAAAATGAAAGATCTAGAAGCCCAGGGACTTGTCTTATGAGGACTCCTACCTAGGTGCTTTTTCTACTACTACACCTGCTACATCCCAGCTCCCACCCCCATCCCCCGCAAATCTTTCCAATCCTTGCAACTCTGCTTATGAGTTTGAGGCCCTCGGCAATTATTACTCTCAATTGCAATTTAAATGGGACTAATAGGATCGACTTTGGGTTCTAACGAAGATTAAACAAAATCTGGGTAAAGCACTGTGCCTGTGCTTTAGAAATGGTAGCAACTGCCATGATTTTTATTAATGTTACTATAAGTGTGATATTTCACCAGAACGAATACCTTTGTAAGTTCTTTGAGTGTGTGTCTTTGGAACGCCCCTCTTACAATGGGGGATATTCATGGATGATTTAGACATTAAGGCACATCATCACTAACACCCCAACTGGAATGTTTGTGTGACTGGCATGAGCATTTGGCTGAGAGCAGGGTGCTTAGGAAATGGGACCCAGGACTGGTAAAATAGGAACAGAGGAATAAGAGACCAGTGTATGGAACAAGACTTCATTGAGGAAACTCAGAATAGCCGGGGAGAGGGGAGAAGTGGTTGAGGGAGGAAGCAACTGGGAGGCGGGTTGTCAGACAATCTACCTCCTTCAAAATTCCTCTCAGGGCAGCCCCAGGGGCAGGATCTGGAGCTACACCAGGGCTGGGGGTGGGGGTGGGGGTGCTGCCAGTGCTCTTGTTGCCGTCAAGGGGATGAACACTCAGGTGCCCACAATAAATGTCCTGAGGGGCTCTCTGAGGCCAGCTGGCAATCGTGGGCACAGGGAGTTTGGGCCCAAATGTTGCTTTGTCTTCAGGGTGACTCCTATTTAGCAAAATTCTGACTATAGCACATCAAACACTCATGCCAGGGACATGGTCCTTTTTTTAACGGAGGTCTGCTACGTCCTTCCTCGAGGAGTCCCGGGCCCCTCAGGAAGCGGTTTTATCCTATCTGGCTAGTGCAGCGCGGGTCCCTCGCCCCGCACGGACAGAGACCTTTGCAACTGAATCAAGCGGAAGAAACAAAAGCAGCAAGTTCGGACCCCGTGGGCACGGCCGGCCAGCCAATGGGGCCCCGCCGCTCCCCGGCGGAGTGGTACTATGATGACAGTAGCCAACCAGCGCGCTCCATGCAAATGAGGTACTGTATCCCGCACCCGCCGCACCAGTGCCGTCTGGTTGTTATAGTGATAAACTGAGGCCTTGCCTTTTGGCTTCTCGGGGAAGGAAACGGGAGGGTGTGTGTGTGGGGGGGTAACCTCTTCACTTCCCCCAGGGAAGACAGAAAGAAGGGGCGAAGAAGGGGGATGGGTGAAGAAGAGAAAAATACGTGACAAAGAAAACATTCTCTGCCTGGGAGGAGACTCACAGAGGGTGTAGAGCTGGAGGGAGCATTCACTGGCCATGCCAGTACTTACCACTGATGCTGAGTCAGAAACAGGTATCCCAAAATCCCTTTCCAATGAGCCTCCCTCAGAAACCATGGAGGAAATAGAGCACACATGCCCACAGCCTCGACTGGTAAGTAAAGACAAAGGATGCAAATGTTATGCTTGGCTATGGCACAAAAGAGTTCCTTCTGCGCCTGCAGCCAGCGAGGAAAACGATGCTTGGAGGATTTTCATGTAAATGAGAATGGAGCTACCGCCTAATCCTTCTCAGCTGTTTATACTTAGCTTCTATACCGGGCGCTGCTCTCAGCTTACAAAGCATTATTGTATTGGCCGGGTAGGAAACGGGCTGTTTGGGCTATGCTGTTTTTCTGCCTTGGGAGGAGGGGATGGCCTTTTTCCTTTTAGGTGTCTTCTCGTCTGAAGATAAAAATCCCACAGTGCGTTTTAAAATGGTATTCGCTTCGCAAAGCTTGGGACGAGTCCGCTGTTAAGTTATAAATTCCAGCCGAGGAATGATTCGGTCCCCAACTCATTTTGGTGCCTAATGCCAATTTTGGAAAAATGAAAACGATATGGAAGCAAAACTTCCCCATTCGTTTGAACATTTCAAAATAAATAAGTAAAAGGGTCCCTCCGTGATGCATTTAGAAGCAAGGTGCATTTTAAATGAATCCTAAGCATTTCCAGAGTGTGCTGGGAGGGTTTGTCTTCAGATAGTAGAAACCTGGGGAAGCTGCATTTACTACTTAGAAACGGGTTGCATGCCTTTAATAATGAAAGTGTGGAAACGGGGGCGCTCGGAGCTTCCTTCCATCTCAGTGACTGGTATCCCAAATTTCATGAGTTGTTTCTGCCCTTGTGCATGATTATTTTAGCAGGTGTGGAAGATGGTTGTCAACCACCTGAGCTTAGTATATCCTCAAGGAATCAAAAACACCAAATGGGTGGTGGGTTTTCAGTGTCCTGAGGTCCTCTGAAAGTTGGAAAGACCTCTCTTCCAACTCTCAAGTTCAAGTGAGACTAGTTAGAACAATCCTTTTTGTAGTCGTTTCCCCCAAGTTAAAAGGTGCAATATTTTGATTGGCCAAGGAGTTTGACCCTGGGAAGAGGTTTTAAGAAAGTATTTTGTGATGTAGCATTTTCTGTGAACTCCGTAAATGAAGGCTCACAGATTCCCAGGCCAGCCCATCATGGAACTGCTTTTTCTTCATAAGGGTTACAAGGGTTCAAAGGCAGGCTTAGAACAACTTCCAAAAGCATGAAAACACAAGAAATTAGAGTGCTGTGGGCTTTTGTTCACTGTGTTTCTGTTTTATAAAATATATTTTTCTTAGGGCAGTTTAATATTAATGTGTCCCGCGTTTGAGCCACTTACTGAGTGGCATACGTGATGTAGGGCCTATGTTCTCGTGGGATATAAACCATTCCAATAAGTTTCTTGCCGCAGGATTCCTCTGAACCACTAAAGAACTCCTGATTTAGCGTTGAAAAAACAACACAAATGACCACTTAAAGCCTGTAACGAAGATGGTGCAGGGGAGAGAGAGGCAGCATCAAATTCCAGTTTGTATCATTTGACTCTCCTGCTCACTTCTTTTCCTTCCCTTTTTGCCTTTGAACTCTTCTGCCCCTTGGTTGATTCTGAGCGGGTGGGCAGAGGAAGTCAAGGGAAGGAAGAAAGTTGAAGTACTTTGCACTGTCACTTGTGACGTCTCATCCCGGAGGTGGCTCTAAAGAATCCTGCAAAGCTGGCGAGGTTGCACCTGCACCTCTGTGCTGTTTTAGAAATAAGGAAATGGATGCTCAGAGAGGGTGAGTGACTTTCCCAGAGTCACACTGCTTCGAAGGAGTTGAGCTGGGATTTGAAGATCCCAAGTGGAAGATCTTTCCTGTACAACACCCCCTGGAGTGAGGTACATTCCCTTCCCATCTTTTTGCCAGTTCTAGCCTAAAGTAAGTGCGGGTGTGTATACAGAAGCTGAACTGGTAAAGTAATGGCTTCGGTCTACCTTTGATTAAAACACACACACACACGCGCACACACACACACACACACACACACACACAACTTTACAGGGGGCGCCTGGGTGGCTCAGTCGGTTGAGCGTCTGACTCTCGGGTTCAGCTCAGGTCATGATCTTACTTGTCGTGGGTTCTGGCCCCACGTTGGGCTCTAGGCTGACAGTGCAGAGCCTGCTTGGGTCTCTCTCTCCCTCTCTCTCTGTCCCTCCCCCACTTGTGCTGTCTCTGTATCTCTCAAAATAAGTGAATGACCTTAAAAAGAATTAAAAAAGCTTTCCAAGTTGTCTATCATTGTCATGGGCTACTGAAAATTTGGTCGGTTTAAATCAGGGCTGCAGCCAATTTATAATCCACTACTCAGGTTTTAGAAACCCCTTTTCTCAGCAAACTTTGATCACTGTAGGGGTCTATTCTAAGTTTGGATTTACACTTGAGGGCTGGACTTTCCCTGGCTAGTGATTTTACTTGAATAGCTAGGCTCATGTTAACCACTTAATAACAAAGATTGTTGAAGAGAGAGTGGCGAGGGAAAATGTCAAATAGCATTTCTTTTTATGGTTTTTAGTAGTTTCTGTTGATCCTTAGCTTTGCTAATATCCTCACATTTCAAATTGTATAAATTCTTTGTTATGCCCAGCACCCACCCATAATGATCAAAATCGCACACGGGTCACTGGCGCCACAACCGTTGGCAAGGTATGACTGCTGAATTCCAAAGTTACTTACAGTTCATGAAAAACTTAAGAGATTCCCCTCCAGAGGACAGGATCCTTCTCCCACTTATTATCAAACGTGAATTCATACAGTTTAGAGGAAACAGGACTCAGTAACAAAACATCATCTTAAAGTAGCGGGCGCCGGGGTGTCTCAGTCAATTAAGTGTCCGAATCTTGATTTCAGCTCAGGTCATGATCTCGCGGTGATCGTGAGATTGAGCCCTGACGTGCTCAGCGCTGAGCGAGGAGCCTGCTTGGGATTCTCTCCCTTTCTCCCTCTCCCTCCTCCTCCCTCCCTCTCCCTCTGTCTCTCTTGCCTGATCACACATTCTGTCTCTCTCTCTCTAAAACAACAAAAAATTTTTAAAGTAGCGATTAGCAAAGTAGTTCTCTTTTTATTAGCTGAGGCACACATTGGCTCCCCAAACTCACTCTGACTTTACCTAGGGATATGGAAAAGGAAATTTCTGGGTAAATAAAGGGCCATAAAGCTTTACTGCAAGACCTGGAGTGTGAACTTAGGTTGCTGAATGCCGTTGTCTGTAAGTAAAAATTTTATTTAAATCTCAGCAGTTGTGTCAAATGCCCTTTTGTAATGAACTGTGCTCTTTTTTTTTTAATTTTTAATGTTTATTTATTTTTGAGACAGAGAGAGACAGAGCATGAATGGGGGAGGGTCAGAGAGAGGGAGACACAGAGTCTGAAACAGGCTCCAGGCTCTGAGCTGTCAGCACAGAGCCCGACGCGGGGCTCGAACCCACGGACCGTGAGATCATGACCTGAGCCAAAGTTGGCCGCTTAACCGACTGAGCCACCCAGGCGCCCCTGTGCTCTCTTTTTAGTGTGGCACTTGGAAAGCTGTGCGCAGTATTTCTGTGTCTATGTGCGTTTGCCTATATATTTTCCGCGAAGCTTCTCTTGTGATCCTGCTGAACTCAGCCCGCGTTGATTGAGTACCTACTACATGTTGAGCTCTGAGCCCTCAAGCAGTTTGTGATCTGGGGATTCTAGAAGAGACTGGCACATAAACAGATAGTTTACCTACAGGATGATAAGGGCACTGTGTGCTAAGAGGTGTGTTATCAAGTGCATTGGGGGCAGAAAGGAGTGTGGTGACCTCTCCACGAGTCAGTTTCCTGGGGAACGTGGAGTAGAAGCCAGTCTTGTCATCGCTGTATCTCTGGCCTCTGATACAGAGCCTGGCATAGCCCTTTAAGGAAATGAGGCGTGAAGCTGGCGCACATAAATAAACGGGCCTTAAAACAATCTTTATTTTATATCCTTGTAACTAGCAAATTGATAAGGATATTGAGGGTGCAGTGCGGTCATGTTCAAGGGGAAATTTTTCTGAAAGGAATATTTATAGATTTTCCCACCTGCCTTCTTTCTCGTTGAAAAAATATATAAGGAAGGAGAGGAGTAAATAGAATTAAGTAACACTGATTAAATTAGAAAAGAAATAACGAAATTACCTAGGTTTTCTGATCAAGCTTCTATCTTGGGATGTAATCGTATTACCCCTACTACTTTACCATGGTGCTCAGGTTTGGGATGTGTCTGACAACTCTTCTTTCCATCGTTACAGCGTTTATCCTTGATCCTTCGCTTCTTGTCCCTTCTTTGCTATTTTCTTGCTTCAACATGATGCAAGGTGACTCATAAGCTTGGCTGTCAAGGAGAGAAACTGAGTGGTCAGGGGTGGTGTGGATGTACTAGTCCTCCTCCAAGACCCAATTCCTGAGGGGTGAGTACCCCTTGTGGGCAAGGACAGTGCCTTCATATCTCCCCAGCTCTCAGACTGTGCCTAGACAAATCCTCCAGGTCCAGCAAGTACCCCATGAACCCTTTCGAATAAGGCCCAGCCCTCCCCCCGCCCCCCCGCCCAAAGCTGTCTGCTTAAGGATTTGGTTGACGACCTTGGTCAAGTTCTTCTAGGAGTGCCTTGTACTGTCAGAAGGAAGTTGTAATTCTAGCCTGCAATAGTCACTTCCATGAAGATGGGTGTACCACGAGCCAACTGAAAAGGCCTTGGAAATAAAAAAAAAAGGGGGGGGGCTGGTTCGATATGCCACATTAGCAGGAGTTCATCTCGGGCTTGACTTCAAAGCGGAGCAGTGCCAAGAGACTGCTGTCTTGAAGAAGGTGCATTATGTCAATTGGGAGGTAGGATGCTCACCCGCTAATGATCAAAAAGATGACTGGATTTCCAGAGACATTGGTGGCTTCCTTTAGTAGTATCACCATCTATTTAACCCCTCAGAGCAGCATGTATTTTAAAAGGGAGATACTTACTGTTCTGTGTTGGTGAAAGTAAATCTGAGTTTCCTTGGGCATTTACTGTGGTCAGCTGGAATCATGCCCAAGGTTATTATCAGACATTTTCCTGTTGGTTTCAGTCCGAATGCAGCTTCCATTTCTTGCAGATCGATACTAGCCAGGTGTATTGTTGAACATGGAACCAGTGAATTAGTTTCCTCCATTCTCTTAAGTTGGTTCTTGTGCCAACCCCCCATTTGCTTAATGCTAAAGTCCTTATGGAAGAAATAAATCTCAGTTGGTAAGAAGATGGGTAGGTTCTTTGTTTCATTTTGGTGTTTGAGCGTGTAGAAATGAGAAGGTTGTGTGTGTCTTCACCCAGGCAGTGAGGAGGATTTAAAGCTGATTCAGTGATGCAGGGCTTTAGAAGGTAACAGAGAAAACTCAGTCCCCTGTCAGCCAGATCCTGTTAGCCAGCCCGAGAGCAAGTTCTCTGTGCAGTAATGCACCAGGTGCTGTGGGGAGGAGTAAGAGAAGTAATTCACAGCCCCTACCCTTGAATATCATGTCCACTTAACAGGAGACCGTAGTTTGGGATGTGGAAGCATGCCAGGATGCTGGAATCCCTTGTGAGAGAGCTTTTTTTTCTTTTTGGTACATTTGACGTTAATATATTGGACTTTACGTACCTTATAAGCTGCATTTTATCCACTGAGCAGAAGTGCTTCCCAACAAGGGAGACTCCATTGACCAGATCCCCAAGTTAAGACAGGTCCCTGCCTCTGAAGAAAACATGCAACTTGCTGACCCCAAAACATTTTTGGACACGGAGAGGACGAGTCTACTTTTGAGGGGATCTTAAGTCCCCAGTGTAAGCGGAAGACTCCAGCCTCTAGACCAGTGCTGTCCAGTAGAAATACAATTTAAAATGTTCTAGTAGCCAGGGTTTAAAAAGTTGAAAAAGGTGAAGTTAATCTTAATATGTTCTGTTTAGCCTGATATATCCAAAATATGATCATTTCAACATTAATCAATATAAAAATAATGAGTGGGGTATTTTATATTCTTTTCTTGATAGTAAGTCTGAGATCCAGTGTGTATATTATATTGGAACACATCAAAATTCAGACTAGCCACTTTCAAGTGCTCGGTAGCCATATGTGGCTGTAGAGGGAGCTTAGACACCTGCACAGACCTGTAGAGAGAGAGAGAGAGCTCTGCAAAGCCGCAATGATAAATACATGTCATGTTGCATAGCACGCGCACACACACACACACACACACACACACACACGTGTATATTTACTCAAAGCTAAGAAACTACTTCATACTTTGTACTTGTAATATTTTCTTTGCTACCCTATCCTCTTTTGGTTTGGAGACTATTGTAGTGATGTAGATGAGAATTATTAAGTTTGAAGTTACGGATGGGGCAGTGGAGAAGGAGAGAACTGCATGAATATGGGAGACACTAAGGAGGTAAGCATCCCAGGATTTGACAACTGAGTCTGAGGGTTGGTCAGTATCAAGGAAGATTCAGTTTTCTGGCTTCCTCGAGTGGGTACCATCACTGAGGTGAGAGTATTAGGGGACAGTAGGTTGTGAGAGTTGCGTTGGGGATAGCATGCAGACTTCCATTTGGAGGTGTCTACTTAATGTTTGGTTTTGGAACTCGGGAGAGAGTTCTGAGCTGGAGATGTAGATGTGGGAGAGGTCAGTGTGGAAGAGATGGAAGTGAAATTGATCGGAATGAAATGGAGTCAGACAGTTTCTGGACCAAGAACATGGTGATTGAAATGGAAATGGTTAGCTAGCAAGAGCACCTCAGGATAATCCTACTACAAGTAATTCGAGAAGATAACTGACCCTGGGCCATACTATCAGGTTCTTAGAAGGGGAGAAATAGAAGAGCTGTAATTAAAGCTATTAGAAGGCTCCTTATAGCTGCCTGTATCTATGTGAAATCTGGTTAATCTACTCTATCCCAGAATCTTTCCAGAATCGAGCCCTGAGGGACACCATGTATTATTTTTTTAAGCTTATTTATTTATTTTGAGAGGGAGGCCAGAGAAAGGAGAGAGAGAATCCCAAACAGGCCCTGCATTTTCAGCTTGGAGCCCAATGCGGGGCTCGAACCCATGAACCTTGAGATCACGACCTGAGCTGAAAGCGAGTCAGACCCTTAACCAACTGAGCCAGCCAGGCACCCCCTGAGAGACACCATTCAAAGAGCCAGTAGAGGTGGATCATGAAAAGAAGACAGAGAGGTACTTCTCAAATATCTGGGAGATCAGGGGGCCGATGGCAGGGTACGTTCTGTGGTGGGAATGTCCAGTAGAACCAAATGCAGCAGACAGATCAAACGGGATAATGAAGCAAAGGCTCCTTTGGATTTAGAAAGAAAAGGTTATTGGTGATGTTTCAGTGATGTAATGGGAGCAGAGGCCAGATGGCAGTGAGTTGAGGAGCTTTTAGAAGGTGGGGAAGTAGAAGGTTGCCTGAGAAGATAAGCAGATTGAATGTGTAGGATCCAAAGGTGGATGAATCAGGATTTAGGGTTGAGAGAGGCTAGCTTTTTTCTCTTCTTCCTTTTTCATCTCATTCTTCCCAACATCTGTCCAGTGTGCCAAGGCTTTTGGTTGGCTCATTCTTTGACGATGGTAGTAACTCACACTTACATGCAAATGGCAAAGAGCCAGTGAGAGAAGGTGAAAGTGATAGGGGGAAAATTGAGGGGGGAATGAGTCTTAGGCTGTGGAGACACTGGGCTCTAGTGAACAAGTGGAAGAATTGGTTTCAACTAGAAGAGACATTTCTTTCACTGGCAAGGATGTTTTGGGTAAGAAGTTTTAAAGGGGGAGGGCATTGAATGTTGAAAGCCTCTCCTTATCTGATAGGCTCGGATTTCTCTCTAAGGTGGAGGTGAAGTTAGTGGCTTGGTTCTAGCAGGTGCAGAAGTGTAAATATGGGATAGCCTGAGAAGCTGGGTCCAACCCCAGAGTATTCCTCTCCAGAGGCCTCCAGGCTAGGGTGGGAATAGGGAAGGGTGGAAAGGCTGAGCGGTTCCTGATGAGACAGGGTTCCAAGGAGAGAAAATGGATCTGTCCCATTATGGCCTCTGGGGCTCCACACCAACCCCCAGGATCAAGAAAGATGTAGATTTGGAGCTTCCAGGGGAAGTGGGCTGGCCCACCGCAGAAGGGCGGGGCCTGGCAAGACAAGAATGCCACAGCCTAGTCTCTGCTCATTGGAGCCCACAGTTTCCTTCCAAAGTCAGTTTTACCAGTGAATTACTCTGTGGGCTTAAGCAAATCACTTCTCGTCTCTGGACCCCAGTTCTGTCACTCATGACGGATTGGATAGATGATCTTTGCCAGCCCCAAGATTGTGATTCCAGCTTCCCTCACCACGGAGCATGCTCCACCCCAGTGTGTTCTGTTTGATCTCTTGCTTCTCTCAAAAAGCAGGGCTACCCTACTCCTCCCCTCCTTTTGGTTGTATCCATTTGGGGTAAAAACAGGTTGAATGATCTTATGGCAGGACACATTCACATTGGCTAAATACGAATAACAAATGCTGGCAAAAGACTCTGGAACTTTACATTAGTAAAAGAAACAAACCTGTTGTCTTCCAACTTTATTCTTCAGATGCTTCTTCAGAAAGGTTGAGTGTATTCTAAATCATATGTTGAACATTCTAGTCATTGTCCAAAGAAACCTAGCTTGACTCTCTTCTTAATGTGAAGGATGACCCCCTAATTGATCTATCTCCTAACACTAAAGTTCGAAATACTGGGTTCTCTTTGAGGCAAGGCAGTATGGCATTGAGCTGTAGGGGCCTTGTCTAGCTGAAGCCAGCCACATCAGCTCACTGCTCCGGGTTAAAGTCCAACAGTGCGTCAGGCCATAGTCTTGGAACTCTTGAGTCTTTTGCTCATACCCACACAAAGAAAGCTTCTTGGTGCCTCTTGATGGGAAAAAAAATGTAGAAAAAGGTTTATTCCGTCTGATAACTGGGGGTGGGATGAAAAGGAGAAAACAAGGAAGGTAGGAACAGACCCAAGTCGTTGCAAGCTAGGCCTATTTTCTTCCAATAATCTCCCAGGTAACAGCCTCTACCTTGCTAGGATCTGATTACCCGTTGCTGGCCTCAGACCATAGCATTATTGTTTTAACATTCCTACCTTCCTCTTTATCCCAGCAGGAGACAGGTTGTATGGGAGGCTGGGGAAGCTGACCTTGCTTGGGAATAAAGAGACAGTTTAACACTCAACAATCTTGAAGGCACACTTGAAAACACAGTGATTAGAAAGTAAAGCAGCAAGCCCTGTTAGTGTGCACCTGTGTAATAATGGGCAGGGCCACACGAGGCCAGCCCATGGAGCTGGATTCATTTTCATATAATCTCCTCACTTCCACCAAAGCGTGTGACTTGATGTTTTTGTTTTCCACTTCGTAATTCATGCACGTTGAACCTGACATAAGTGTAAAAGGGAGCTGACGGCGATTTAAGCTGGCATTTAAGAAGAATAGCAACAATAATAATAGGTTAATAGAAGCCCCGTGAATGATGTGTACAGCCTGTTGCCAACCAAATGATGCTGGAAGCCTATTCCTGGTACCTGCCGGCTTCTGGGCTTCATGTCTAGTGCCTGATTTTGACGGTAGGCACAGTCACATGACACTAAATCCTGTTGTACCTCCAAATTGTTCAGTTACACGGGAATTGTTCTATACTGGGCTTAAGACTAGTGGTCTCATTCATTGCCCTCTGTGGGCAAATGGGGGACTGGTGCACCCTGTGTTAGGCACTGTGCTGGTGCCCTATGTGTGTGACCTCGTTTAACCAGGCTGCAGGCCTGTAAGATAAGGATCACTATTCCCTGTGTTAGAAATAAGGAGACCAAGAATTAAGTAATTCCCCAAAGATCAAGCACACTGATAAAGCTGGGATTTAAAGTTAGGTTTGTCTGACTTGTAAAGCCCCATGTTGCCACTACACACAGTCCCCCAGCATCAGTGAGCAGAGAATCACCTGCTCAGGCTTCCAGGGGAGTTGGAAGCAAGGTGTTTGTGCATGCACTTTGAAAAACGCTGTATTTAGCTCTCCCGTGTCACATTGTCCGCCTTTGGGACCAGGAATGGAAACAATTTCGATGTCTAGGCTCTTGGTAGTAAATTTAGAAACTCAAAGTAAAGATTTTTGACCCGGCGTACCTACTCCTAGGAAACTTGTGCATATGGCCACAAAAGATGAGTAATAGGATGTTCTTAGCAGCATTATTCATAATAACTCCAACTGGAAACTACCCAGATCCCCGGCAGAAGGAGAATGGATAAATAAATTGTTGTATTTTCACACAATGAAATGCTACATGGCAATGGAGCATGAAGAGTCTACAACTACCTGCAAAAATATGGATAAATCTCACAAACATAATATCGAATGAAAAGAAGCCAGTAACAAAAGAATATGCATTACAGGATTCCATTTCTATTAAATATTTTAAAAATAGGCAAGCCAATCTGTGAGGTTAGAAGTCAGGATAGCAGAAGGAGCACAGGACGGATGCTGGCAGTGGTAGTTTACTTGATCTGGGTGCTGCTGCGTATGTTCATTCTGTGCACGTCCAGAGTTCCACACTTAGGATCTCTGCACGCTGCCGTACATGTATTGTTCTTTAATACAAAGTTGAAAGGTGCTGTGACCACAGTAATGGAGAGAGGGTACACTCAGCAACAGATTGAGCATTTCACATAACTCTGGTGGTCTCACAGATCCTGTTCTAAGGAATGGTATCCAATTCTACCTGCAGTTACAGCTCTGGGCCACTAACAGAGCTTTGCTGTGCTCCTGGGTCAGCCCCCAGCCTCGAAGAGAGCATAGGTAAGCTGCTGAACTAAACTCGCCTTGCTTCTAGTACCTTGTCTAGCCTTAGTCAGGTTATCTGTGAATTAAAAGCCATGGTGCCCAATCTATGTGTGCTTTATAACAATGGCCTGGCCACACAGTCCGTTTCTAGACTCAGAAGGAGGTGGACGGGATTGGTTAGGTAGCAAGAGGGACTCTGGATTATCCTTTTATAGGGCAAATTCTAGGAAACGACTGACCCCAAACCATCCTATCATGTTTTTTAAGGGAAGAAAAATAGAAGAGCTGTAACTAAGCCAGAGAAATCCTCCCTGTATCTGCCTATCTCTATATGAGATCTGATTAAATTAATCTACATATCCCACAGTCTTCCAGGATAGAATCCTGAGAAACAGTTTTTAAAGGTCCAAGAGAGGAAAGGTATTAAAAGGAAGACAGAGAGGCATTTCTCAAATAGGTGGGAGTTTGGGTTCTAAGAGCAATGTGGTTGGTTCATTGATAGTTAGATGTGGGGTTTTTTTGTTTGTTTCCATAAAATACTGTTTTTATTAAAGAAGTCATCCACTCTGCACAATCAATCTTCTTTGGAACATCTTTGGAAAATCTTATTTGGAAGATCTTCCCTTCAGTGGCTCACGAAAAAAGGGGGGGGGTTATTATTGAAATGGAATCTAGCAAATACCTCAGGCTGCAACATTTTAGAAATATCTGTACTTCCGTCCAACTTTACAGCAAACCTCCCACACTGCATAATTTGTTCTAATGCTTGTTTCTTCCAGTCTTCAGCAATGTTTTCTATATGTCTTCTAAATATATTTGCTGACAAAGGAATGCGTTTTAGTTTGACATCAATTTTTTCCCCATGTACTAGAGCAGCCAGCTGTACTGTGGCATGAAGAGCAGGTGCTTCTGCAGTGGTATGAGACTTTTGGTTTTTCTTTATTGAATTACGGAAATTTGAAAAAGGCTTCTGCCATTTATCATTACATGCAACAGTATTTTGTGAAGGCCTGGATTGAGTATCACGTCTTGAAACATCACTGAAAAAATCCTAGAGATTTTTCTTCATGTTCTGGATGCTTTGCTTTTTTTTTTTTTTTTTTAATTTTTTTTAACGTTTTTATTTATTTTTGAGACAGAGAAAGACACAGCATGAACAGGGGAGGGGCAGAGAGAGAGGGAGACACAGAATCTGAAACAGGCTCCAGGCTCTGAGCAGTCAGCACAGAGCCCGACGCGGGGCTCGAACCCACGGACCGTGAGATCATGACCTGAGCCGAAGTCGGACACTTAACCGACCGAGCCACCCAGGCGCCCCTGGATGCTTTGCTTTTAAGTATCATGGTAATTACAGTAGCTTCGTATGATCGTAACCTAATAACTCAAGGTACAATATACGCTCCAGGTGAAGTTTAATGCTAATGGCAGCAGATATTTCAAATAGTCCTCTTTGTGATACTTGTCCATTCAGCTGTCTTCCTGTTGATCTGATTAGGTCTTCGTTGTTCATACCTGATAACGTGGCTGATGCAAGACACCTACAAAGGGCTCTTGTTCGCTTGTGCTTGTATTATTTTCGCTTTCCTATTTCATTATGGAAAGTGTTTTAAGCCAATTGGTGATCCTGTGAGCATTGGTTTAGTTAAAACTAGGTAACATAATCTATAAATGCCCTTTACCAGGCCCACACAAACTGCATTAAATTACAATAAGCTAAAAGCAAATGAAAATGTCAGGGGATCCAGACCCCCCCTTCTCAGCTGTACACTTTGCATTTTTCCTTGAGGACACTTCACGGACGTGATGTTGACAGAGATAGGGCACCGTATCAACCTGCATGTTAGATTAGATGTCAGTAACGCGTCTTGTTTTTTAACATGAAAAATAAATCTAAGCCCAAGTGTTGTTCTCTAATGGATTGTCTCGCCTGTCCCACATTAGAAATCCCTGGTCTCCAGATTCTACATCTTGCCCTTGGATCCAGCAGTGAGGGGGAGGACTGCATTTTCAGGCTCCGTGTTTGGCCTCTTATAGAAATGCTCTCTTGAACTGCTTTTTGGTTCTGAGGCTGTGCCTTGCCTCATAACGGTACTTTGAGCAAACAAAAACAGGGTTTTCTTTATTAGGGCGTTGTTGTTGAGTATGCTGGTCCCACTACCGAGCATCAGCCAGCATGCCCCTTCCGGCAGCACCACTGGAGCAAAGGCTATAAAATTCGGCCTCAGGAAACGCCGTGCTCCTCCTCAGGATCTATTTTGGTTTTTTGCTTATGGACGATATTAACTTTGTCTCTCTCTTTGCTCTGACTGCTTAGAGCTTAAAGTCATTTTTGTGATCGGCCTGAAATGTGGAGAAGTGGGATAGGGATTCCTGTATGCTCGTTTCCCTTCTGACCTTTGTTGAAACCGTATTTCCTCCCTCAACCCAGATCTTGCAACTATTCAACTTTCAAATCTTTTTTTTTAAGTCACCTCAAGTCCTTTGAGGAAGAAGATGGGATATGAATGAGATATACGATTGTTATTGATGTTCATTATAAACTCCTTAAGCTCAGTTGCTTAAGAAAAATGGACTTAGGGTATGGACTTTTTAAATCTTGAGGTAAAAATGATTCTTTTCTCTTGTCAGCATCCTCTATGCATTTCGTGAATCTAAGATGCCCTTGATTATGAGATACAGTCCCATTGCAGAGATGTTACAATGTCAGAAAATGGCCGATACTGGTTTTAAGACATTTCTCATAAGACCCCTCTCCTCATCTCAGAGATGTTAACATGTGGGGGAAAACACATATTTTAGGATAGATGAATGTATTATTTAGATTACATTTCAGAAAGTGGCACACGGATGGTGTGGGGGGTTATGGCTTGTGGGAGGTCAGTGTTTTAGGGAAGCCTGGATCCCTAGAGCATAATAACATTTCTGATCTTGGGTCGCTGGAAGGGCAGAAATTGCTAGCCTGACCTAGGCGCAGGTGTTCACACATTGGTTTAAAAAATGTGACTATAAATGACATACATTGTACTGTGACTATAAATGACACAGCTTTTGTAGAGACTAATTCACCAACACATGTTAAAATGTTCTGCAAATATTTATCTCGAAAATGTTCATACCCCTGGTCTAAGTAATTCAGCTTCTAGGCATCTATCCTAAGGAAATAATCAGAGGCTCAGAGCTATGTTTAGAATGCTACTTATATTACTAAAACATAAACAACTTCATATTCAACAACAGAGAGATACCTAAATACATTACGGTTTTTCTGTTCAGGGGCATGCTGTATTGCTATCAAAATTAGCGAGAGTTAAATGGGAAATAAAATGTGTGCCTCCTGCTCATGTGGCTGTGTACCTAAAATTTCTCTAAAAAATAAAGTCTATTAGAAACAATGGGGGGGGTGTTTTGCAGGAGTATGGACTCTTGAGAGGGTGGGGGGCTGTCACAAAGTGGCCATGGCTGGTGCAGTTAGAGCAGCTGGGGTCTCATTATACATCCTGCTCGGACTGCTGTCATTGGCATTGGGTAGGCCAGGCCTTGGGGAGGCTGTTCAGCGTAGCCGATGACCAGTTACCCAGAATCCTTGGAAAAGGAAATGACTTTATTGAAGGGGCCATTCTTCAAATGTATCTTACTGCTTAGCTTGCCCATTGCCTGCTCGTTCTCATTTTGGGATACCTGCTAATCTCTCCTCTCGGGCCTGCACCAACCAGCATTGGCCTCCAGGCCAACCAGGGCAGCTCCTTTCACAGCTAAACTTGATTGGCCTGTATTGTATTTCCTGGTGCCACTTGCACCTTCCAAATAGAAACATGAACAGATAAATTAGGTGCTCCTGCTTCCCTCCTATCTTTTTAATTTAACATTCTCTCTCTGAGATATGATGCCCCTACTTTTCATTGTCTTGCCTAAAAGAGTAATGCTTGGGAATTTTAGGCGCAGGGCTAGGGAGAATGGGAGATAGAACCACCAGATAATACCCTTAAAATAGTGAGATTGAAGTCTAAATGACATAATAAAGTAATCATGACATACTGAGTGGAAAAAACCGTTCATGTAGCTAGGATTCCAAAGTTGTTAATATGTATGCATATCAGAAAGCCCTAAAAGAAACAGAGAGAGTGTTAACAGTGGTTATATTTGGAAAGTAGAATTATTGGTGAATTTTACTTTCCTTTCTTTATTTCCCCAAGTTTTCTGTAGGATATATCATGATAAGAAAGTGTTATGCATTATATTTCTTATTCAGTTTAGTCTTTATGAATACAATCATTATCAATAATTCTCTCTCCAGTTTCTTATCAATAATTATTTACTCTCTAAGGACTTTAAATTCCTCCATTCAACAAATGTCTTTTGAGAACCTTCTGTCTGCCAGATACTGCCCTAGGAATTAGGGATATAGCAGTGAGGAGGATACAACAGACCAAGTCCCTGTTTTCTTTAAAAAAATTTTTTTAATGTTTATTTATTTTTGAGAGACAGAGAGAGAGAGAGAGAGAGAGAGAGAGAGACCAAAAGCAGGGGAGGGGCAGAGAGGGAGGGACACAAAGAGTCCAAAGCAGGCTCCAGGCTCTGAGCTGTCAGCACAGAGCCCTATGTGGGGCTCGAACTCACGAACTGCGAGATCATGACCTGAGTCGAAGTTGGACTCTTAACCAACTGAGCTACCCAGATGCCCCCCAAGTCCCTGTCTTCTTAGAGCTTCCAGTATTCAGGGGAGATTGGCCATAAATATATAGTGTCTCCTTATTAAACAACCAGGACCTTGCCTCAGCCTGAACTCATGTCCTTAGCTGAATGAATGAATTGAGTCTAGTGGCTTTAAATAGCATTTATATCTGTATGGTTTCTTAACCTGTATCGCTAGCTTAGTTCTCTGTCCCCAGCTTTAGACTGGTAAATCCGACTGCCTACCTGATGTCTCCACTGGGAGATCTAGCAGGTATGTCACACCAAATGTGTGAGAGCAGAATTCTTGATTTCTCCATCCTGTCTGTCCCACTCTCACACCTACTCTTCCAGCGTCTCCCCACGTTAGGGAGTGGTGATGCCATCTTTCCACGTCTTCAGGCCAGTGACTTTGGAGTTACCTTGACTTCTGTCAGTTTTTTTTACTCTCTACATTCAGTAAATTTCAAATTTTGTTTATTCAAAATCTATCCAAAATCTGACTACTTATCACTACCTCCCCTGCTATCACCCTGATCCCAGCCTCCAGCTACCTACTCTTGCCCAATGATTACACCAGTTCCCTTAGTGGTTTTCTTGCTCCTGCCTTTGACCTTTTAGAGTTTAACCTTAATGTAGCAGCCAGGTGGTCCCATTAGGACTAAGTCAGGTCATCTTACTCCCTGTGCAAAACTCTCTCATGGCTCCCATCTTCCCAGTGGAAAGCCAGTCTTTAGAGCATCCTAAAAACCCCATACCATTGGGTTCCTCCCATCTCCTGCCTTGTACCTCACTTCTCTGTCTGTATCTCCTACTACTTTTCTTTTTTTGTTCACCTTCTCCAGGCATACTGGCCTTCTTGTTATTCCTGGAAGAAGCTGGGCATGCTACTGCCTCAGGGCCTTTGCACTTGATGTTTCCTCTACCTGGAGAGTTCTTTCTCCACATGGCTCAATCGATCCTTTATATATTGATACATATATCAGCTCCCTTGGCTATCCTATTTACAGGTAAACCCTGTGCATTCTTTATCCCCCTTCCTTGCCTTTATTTTTTTCTAAGCACTATCACCTTTTAACATACTACGCATTTCACATTCTTTTTTGTTGTTGTTGTTTATTGTCTTTAAGGATCACAAAGACAGGATCTTTTTGGTTTTGTTTTTTTTTCCTGATATATCCTTAGAACCTAAAACCAGTGCCTGGCACACAGCAAGCCCTCAAGTAGTATTTGCTGGATGTTGGAAAAGTGAATAGAGAGTAGATAGTATGAAGATAACTTAAATTGTTTTTAAAAGCTCAAATAAATTTTAAATGTTCCATATACCTGAGAATAATATCATTTAGCAGTTAGTTTATAAATAATAGTTGTTATTTTTTTTGAGAGAGAGAGAGAGAGAGAGGGACAGTGTGTGAGTGGGGGAGGGGCAGAGAGAGAGGCAGATACAGAATCTGAAGCAGGCTCCAGGCTCTGAGCTGTCAGCACAGAGCCTGACATGGGGCTTGAACTCACAAACTGTGAGATCACAACCTGAGCCGAAGTCGGATGTTTAACCGACTGAGCCACCCAGGTGCCCCTAATAGTTGTTATTTTTAAAAGTACTCCTCTTTTCCTGTTAGACTCCTTTTCCCCTCGACATTTGGAACACCTGATCCTGGATTAGATTTCCTGCATCTCTGAATTCCCAAGATAGGAGATATTTCTTTAAATTTATTTTAAAATTAGATAAATTGTGGGGTGCCTGAGTGGCTCAGTAGGTTAAGTGTCCGACTCTGGGTTTTGGCTCAGGTCATGATCTTACGGTTCTTGAGTTCAAGCCCTGCATAGGGCTCTGCACTGACAGTGCGGAGCCTGCTTGGGATTCTCTTTCTCCCTCTCTCCCTCAAAATAAATAAACAAACTTTAAGAATAAAATAAGATAGGGGGCCCTGGGTGGCTCAGTCGGTTGAGCATCCTACTTCGGCTCAGGTCATGATCTCGTGGTCCATGAGTTCGAGCCCTGCATGGGGCTCTGTGCTGACAGCTCAGAGCCTGCAGCCTGCTTCGGATTCTGTGTCTCCCTCTCTCTCTGCCCCTTCCCCACTCACGCTCTGTCTCTCTCACTCTCAAAAATAAAGAAATGTTTTGGGGCGCCTGGGTGGCTCAGTCGGTTAAGCGTCCGACTTCAGCTCAGGTCATGATCTCGCGGTCCGTGAGTTCGAGCCCCGCATCGGGCTCTGGGCTGATGGCTCAGAGCCTGGAGCTTGCTTCCGATTCTGTGTCTCCCTCTCTCTCTGCCCCTCCCCCGTTCATGCTCTGTCTCTCTCTGTCTCAAAAATAAATGTTAAAAAAAAATAAAAATAAAAATAAAGAAATGTTTAAAAAAAATAAAAATAAATAAAATAAGATGAATTGTATAAGTGTGTTCTCATGTAAAAATAAAATAACAGACACAAATGGAGTAAACAGTAAAAACATCCTTTCATCTCTTCTGCCCATGTGGTCTTCTTCCCCCAGTTAATAATTTGTTGTATATCCATCCTTCTTGGCCAGTGCTGTCCAAGAGAACTTTCTGTGATAATAGGAATGTTCTATATCTATGCTAATACTGTAGCAGCCACTAGCCACATTTGGTTATCAAGCACTTAAAATGTGGCTAATGTGACCGACAAAATGAGTTTTTAATTTTATCTCATTAATTTCACGAAATGTAATTTGAATTTAATTAAGTAGGCACATGTGGCTAATGACTACCACATCGGACAGCACAGTTCTAAACTATTTCTACAATTAGCTATTTTTCTCTCTCTTTAAGCATACAATATCATACTATACAACATGTGTACATATTATACTTCTGTCTCTGTCACTTGCTTTTTGCATTTAGCAAAATGTCCTAAAACTTGTTCCTGGTCTGTACATACATATCTGTGTCACTGTTTTCAATGTTGCCTATTACTTCATAATATGTGCATACCATACTTAGCTAAATGAAAAACAGGTCTTTCTTGGTGCCGAGCGATGTGCTAGGCCTCCTTTGTCTCCACTCCACTGGCATCTGTCAAGCCTCTGCAGCAGCTGCCTGGGCTGAGCCTCTGCATAATCACAGACAGAGTCCAAGAATCCAGGGATTTACATAGGTTGGGCCTACAGTCCAGTGTAAAATCTACCGTTTCTTCCCTGTCTTCAAAAGACTAACATAATTTGATCCCAAATAAAATCATGCCTTAAAAACTATGTTCAACTGGCAAACACAAACCTAACAGAATGAGACTGAGGACTGAGATTTTGTGATGTGTTTTTCTAATTCTGAATTTGCAGTTCGAAAGCTGGGGAGTCCTGAGTCAAAAGGGCTGCCTGGGAAAAGTCGATTTGTTTCTGAGGTCCTGTTCTTATCTCTTTCGCGTATCCTGGTGACAAGTTGTAACGTTGCGATAAAATTCTTTCCTACTGGAGGACATTCTTGGGATGGTTATGACTTTATTAACTATGGGTAATTCACTTTTCAATTGATCTCTGTGCTTCTAACATGCCTCATCAACATTTGCTAGTGAACATTTATTGAGCCTGGCAGCCGTACTCTTATATATACTGTATCAGCCAAGGCCCTGTCGAGACACAGACGGCTCATTCTAAACGGGAAATATGAAAAGAGGTTAATAAAAGGGACTATTCACCAGGGTGCAGGCGTTTCAGGAAACCTCAAGGGATAGTATGCACCCTAGGCCTGGAAATGTTAGGGCTTGTCACTCCTAGGCATGAAGGAAGGGGAGAGTGTGGTCGCCGGAACTTGGCAGGGCACTGTGTGAAGACGGGCCTCTCACCACAAGCTGTGCATATCGGTAAAAGGACAGAAACAACACATGCTTCCTAGCAGTGAGGAGGCCAGGTGGAAAGATACCCTAAGGTCACTCTTGCCCTGCCCTCTGGGATTTGGCTTACTTGTCATGGATCCAGCTCAATTTGAAGCAGAAAGGCAATGTAGCCTATTGGTGCACTCCGTACCAGAAGCCATCCAGAGAGGAATAGAGAAGAGCAGGAGAGAGTGGATTCTGGAGAAATCGAAGGAAGGTATCACTTAGACATACATCGCTTCATTTACTCCTTACAGTAGCTTCATGAGGTAGATTATTTTATTGGATAATCAAATAGGTGAAGATACTGAAGGTTAGTTTAAGGACCAGCAATGTTTTTAAAAACCATGTTTAAAAAATAAAATGGGTGTCAGCTTGCTGTCTGATTGATTCAGTTGTCAGTCATTGATGCGGGAGTCCCGGTTCTATCCCCCGCCCTTTGTTTACATTCAACTGACATTTGCATTGTATACTTTATGTAACGTCCAATTAAAAAAAATAATTATTTATTTTAAGCGATCTCGACATCTAATGTGGGGTTTGAACTCATGACTCTGAGACCAGGAGTTGCATTCTTTTCTGACTGAGCCGGCCAGGTGCCCCATGTAATGTCTAATAGCTTTTAAGTAAATATTTGACAATGACTAATTGAACGCATTTTGCAAATGAAATGTCCAACATCTAAAGTCTTTCCCTTTAAAAAGCATGACGGGAGGGGCTCTTGGGTGGCTCAGTTGGTTAAGGGCCAACTCTTGGTTTTGGCTAGGGTCATGATCTCATGGTTCTTGAGTTTGAGCCCCGCATCAGGCTCTGCACTGACAGTGTGGAACCTGCTTGGGATTCTATCCCTCTCTCTCTGTCCCTCCCGCACTCTCTCTCCCTCTCAGAATAAATAAGTAAACGTTAAAAAAAATGTAGAAAAAGCATTATGGGAATATGGCTTTGGTATGATACAGTACAGTTTATATAACCAGAACCTATATGACAAATAGGCAACGTATTCACATGCAATAACTCGGTGTTCTGAAATCCTAAATTAGGTAGAAAGAAGTTTAATTGCAGTCTTGCTCCAAGTCTGTGGTCTGGCAAGGTCCTTGCACATAGGAGGTCCGGGGTTTGGGGCCAGCCCTCTTTAACCCTTTAATACCCTCCATCTTTCCTGCTAAACATAAAAATTTCATGTGACTTCCAGCCCTGAATTTGGAATGTGGCTACCTAGGGGGGCACAGTCTATCCTCTGATGATCTCTACCAGTTCAGAGGCTTAATTTCTAAAATTTGTATGTTGAAAAGGGCAGGGTTTTCCCCCCACAGATTAAATTAGTGAAAACTGAATATGCCTTATCAGACTAAAACCTCCTCCCATTCTAAAAGCGCCATGCTTCACCTTTGAGGATTGCTGCCCCAGAGCCAATTCTGGTCCGTCCTTCCTTATTTCTCTCCTATTTACGCACTCTCCAAACGTCTAGCATCATATGAAATACATAGCAAGTGTTAGTAAACATTCAACAATGTGATCTGGCTGATGTGGGGTCTAAGCCGCAGCTTGCCAGTAACCAATTCTCTGTCAGTCATGTGACCTACCACACCAAGTCTGGGTGAAAAATAGGGTCATGTCCTTTTATTTTTCAATTAATCATTTTCCCCCCTCTTCTTTAATTACCAGGCAGTCCATTGTGTCCTTTTTGAGGCCCCTCTATCCGAATGGCCTAAGAATCCAGAGAGTTTCCTCAGTTCAAAGGGAGCCAGAAAGGTAACGGAGTCTAAGGGACATAACACTGCTGCTTCCTGCTGCTATTTGGTGTCACTGTTGAAGACATGTTCTGTTTATTTGAGTGGAGACAGCCTCTATCTCAGACTTGTAAAATTAAATGAGCCGATACGTTTAAAGTGCTTAGTGTGTAAATGGTTACATGGCACTCTGTAGGCACTCAAAGATTGAGCTATTATGTTACATTATTGAGCCTCAGTTTTAGGACTTTCTTAGGACCTAAACCAGAGGATCCCTAGAAACACTCTAGGTCTGCCAAATGGTAAGGAATAGTTGGGGGCCTGGGTCCTCTGCAGGCTGTAAGTATATGTATAGCTTGGAGTCCAGGTTGGACCAGTCCCTGCCTCTCTTGGGAGCCTCTTGTTAACTTAGTCCCATTTTCCTGTGGTTGGTCTGTCCCTTGTAGTTGGAGGAGACAGAACCCATGTAGTTTAAAATTCCTTAGAAATCAAATGATTTATTCTGGCTCAGAGAAGAAGGAATCCTGGGGTGTTTGGGCTGAAACAATATTGGCTGAAGTCACAGGGCTGCTGGGCCTTAATCAACATCTTCCTGAATGTAGAGCTTGACTCTAAACCTAGGGGGTAATCTACCTCACTTTGGAAGGCAGTGTTCTGGCAGTGTTCACAACAAAGCTGTGGCTCAATAATTTTTGCATTCTCCCTGTTTCCAGCACGGTGCCTTGCACATACCAAGAAATACCCCTTCTCCATGTCAACTGATGCACACACATGTACGCATGTGCACACAGGCACACCCAAGCTCACTGAGGAACTCCGTCTGCCTTCCATTTCCTTGCTTCTCTCTTCTTCCTACTTTTAGGCCACAATTCTTAGTGTGTGGATGATTACATGGCTCTGTGTATGCACTCAATTAAGAAGACAATACAGGGTGCATTGGAACCTGTTTCTCCAACTTTGAGTAACTATCCTCGATTTACAGCTTTCTCTGTCTCTGCTTTAATTACCAGATTTCACACCTTCTAGAACACACCTCTCTTGGAAAATGGGAACACCTTATCTTTTTTTTTTTTAAATATGAAATTTATTGTCAAATTGGTTTCCATACAACACCCAGGGCTCATCCCAACAGGTGCCCTCCTCAATAGCCATCACCCACCCTCCCCTCCCTCCCACCCCCATCAACCCTCAGTTTATTCTCAGTTTTTAAGAGTCTCTTATGGTTTGCCTCCCTCCCTCTCTAACCTCTTTTTTTTTCCTTCCCCTCCCCCATGGTCTTCTGTTAAGTTTCTCAGGATCCATATAAGAGTGAAAACATATGGTGTCTGTCTTTCCCTGTGTAACTTACTTCACTTAGCCTAACACTCTCCAGTTCCATCCACGTTGCTACAAAAGGCCAGATTTCATTCTTTCTCATTGCCACGTAGTATTCCATTGTGTATATAAACCACAATGCCTTTATCCATTCCTCAGTTGATGGACAGTTAGGATCTTTCCATAATTTGGCTACTGTTGAAAGTGCTGCTCTAAACATTGGGGTACAAGTGCCCCTATGCATCAGCACTCCTGTATCCCTTGGGTAAATTGCTAGCAGTGCTATTGCTGGGTCATAGGGTAGGTCTGTTTTTAATTTTTTGAGGAACCTCCACACTGTTTTCCAGAGCAGCTGCACCAGTTTGCATTCCCACCAACAGTGCAAGAGGGTCCCTGTTTCTCCACATCCTCGCCAGCATCTATAGTCTCCTGATTTGTTCATTTTAGCCACTCTCACTGGCGTGAGGAGGAACACCTTATCTTTTTAATAAGCTTTGCGACTGGCACATGAAGGATCTCCAAATAGTAATTTATTTCAGATCATGTGAAGAAGATTCACTGTCCACATCTATTAAAGGTTAATGACTCATTAATAAAAGCTAATCCATTTAGCTATTTAGGTTGTATCCTAAAAGTTCATTCATGGGTCAGTTTGCTTTGTTTCTAGGGGGAAGTCCGTTATCTATTATTATAATATGTATTATATATTATGATATGTAATAATGAACACTAATAGTAATAATAATTGCCACAGTTTATTGGGTACCAGATACTTTATATACATTATTTCTATGGCGCATAACAACCCTGAGAGATAGTTACCCATTTTACAGATAAAACTGAGCTTCAACAAGTTAAGGAATGTCTTTTTAAAAGTACACAAAGTCCAATGCATTTCTTGTCCTAAAGACAGCGCCTGCTAAAGGGGCATGACAGGCCACCCCATCACCTCCCTCTCCGTTCCTAGTCCCTTGACCAGCCGCAGCCTGCGGGCCCCAGGTGGGTGTCTGATTCAATGCCAGCCTATCCTGGTTGTGGCCTGCTCTGCAAAGATGAGCTAGGCCATTCTGATTCTCCTTTAGGAATTTGAATGGGAAGGGGTGTCTGGCTGGCTGAGTCGGTTGAGCGTCCGACTTTGGCTCAGGTCATGATCTCATGATTCGTAGGTTCCAGTCCCACGTCAGGCTTTGCGCTGACCATGGAGCCTGCTCTGGATTCTCTGTCTCCCTCTCTCTCTGCCCCTCTCCTGCTTGGGCAGGCATGCACACTCTCTCTCTCTCTCTCTCAAAAATAAGCATTAAAAAAATGAATTTGAATGGGGAAACATGGAAAGAAGCAGCAGGTGGGTTGGAACTGAGGCTGAAAGACTCTATAAGAAGTTAATGAAGGGGTATTGGGAAGGGAAGCCAATTGTCACATGTGAGCTGCCAGTTACGGGGGAGTACAGGTGAGCAGAGACTTGACCGTAGTGGAAGGATACAGAGTAAATGGGAGTGGGAGAGAAAGAGTCACGTGCAGAGAGCCAGCCAGGTGGGTGCAGAGCACTGTGGGGCCAGACACTGCACCTTGCCTACCTTTTTCCCAGTACTTTCTGTGCCGGGATAGCCTTAAAGTAGTCCTTCACCTCTTTAAAGTTTTTTAACGTTTATTTATTTTTGAGAGAGAGACAGAGTATGAGCAGGGGAGGGGCAGAGAGAGAGAGGGAGACACAGAATCCGAAGCAGGCTCCAGGCTCCAGGCTGTCAGCACAGAGCCCGACGTGGGGCTCGAACTCACAGACCACGAGATCGTGACTTGAGCCGAAGTTGGACGCTTAACCGACTCAGCCACCCAGGTGCCCCATTCCTTCATTTCTTGAACTGGTTTGAACGAGTGTCTGTTCCTTTCAACCAGAAGAGCCAAATTAGAATACATAGCCCGCGAGTGCTGGCGTGGGGATTCTGTGGCCTTTGCTCTGTTTGTGGCCTCTGCTCCGATCACTGTACCCCTTGCTACATTACAAACGCTGCTCTGGCCCACCATGGACCTTACCGTATCTGAAAAAGAACGAACAATGGACCCAGGGTTCCTGAAGACATGTCACTAGTCTTGGTTTGCTTTCAGAGCTGTGTGCGGGGAGGTGGGGGTTAAGAAAGTCTCAGACAACTGGAAGGTATCCAAACAAGTCTGGGGCAGAACTCCAGCTTCCAGGGCGGAAGGTGCTACAATGGGGAGAGGGAGGGGCGTGGGACAAGGATTGCTTCTTGGCAGTGCAGCGGAGGACTAGGCTCTTCCAGGACAGGAACCGGTCTTCCCCCTATTTGTATCTCCAGTTCTAAGATCGTACCTGACTTATATTTGAATGAGTGAATGAATGACTGATGAATGAGTGAATGAATAAATGAATGGCAGAAATGGGTCATGGCCCCTCTGTAAACACATGGATCAGGGGCGCCTGGGTGGCTCAGTCGGTTAAGCGACTGACTTCGGCTCAGGTCACGATCCGGCGGTCTGTGAGTTCCAGCCCCACGTCGGGCTCTGTGCTGACAGCTCAGAGCCTGGAGCCTGCTTCGGGTTCTGTGTGTGTGTCTCTCTCTCTGCCCCTCCCCCACTTATGCTCTGTCTCTCTCTGTCAAAAATAAATAAAAACATTAAAAAAAATTAAAACATATGGATCATATGGTCTCCCCAAGTTAGGGAACACCTGTGTATAGCTAAGAAGCAATTAATTCATGCGACAATGTGAGTAATGTGTACAGTGACTAGTCACCTTCAGCTTTAAAAATACCAGAGATGATACAGTGATGACCATGATGATGACATAGCTCAGAGGCTATGGACAACTCTCGATTGCATTTGCCCTGTTTACAAAAATACCACTCCCTTTGTCTTCCTCTGGAGAGAGTGAGGTTTTCATTTTAAGAGGCTGACTAAAAGATGCAGAGCCACTTCCTGGGCAGGCTTCCAAGTGACTACGTCTCTCTCTCAGCGCTCCCCAGCTCCCCAGAGCCCCAGCCCAAGCTGCCTGGGGCGGGGCCTCCAGCCGTTGGTGGCTATCGGAGCTACCACCGGGCACTTCTCTGCAACTCGCCAGAAAGGCTGCGCTTTTAGGCCCTCCCGGGGCACGGATAACGGCTCTGGCCTTTGCACTGAAGTGACGTCAGAGTTTGTGATTGGCCAGGCCGGTGTGTGTGAAATACAGGCGATGTCTGCCACACTTCTGAGTATGGCATTTCTTCCAGCCGGGTGCCCCAGGGTGTGGGTAAGTCGAAACCCGTACAGTCTGCCCTGCGGGGTTGTGAAATGTTCACGGCCCAGCATGACTCTCCAAGGGCGTGACTTAGCAGATTTTGTAATCCTGCTGGGCCTCAGTTGCCTTTTCTGTGAACTAGAGATGCTATTATCCTATATTATAGAAGGAAAGAAGAATCTAGCCATCACAGGCTCTCGTGGGGCCCAGAAGAGAGAACCTGTCGAGAGTATCTCCCCTGGTACCTGGCACGTAGTAGACGTGAGGCACTCCCATTATTTCCGAGCATCGGTCAAAAAAAAAAAAAAAAAAAAAAAAAAAAAAAAACAAGGTTCCAGTGACAATGTCCCTGTTTTTATTTCTCACAGCAAAGTATTTCTCTGAAAGACTCAGTAGGTATGTTCTTCTTAACTGTACTTGTGTAGCCAACAGAAATAAGACTTTAGGGGAAGTTAGTGCCAAAGGAAAGTTTGTCAGACTATATTCCCTTTCTCTTTTTCCCTTCTAGACCCTGACTGCACCTGCCCCATTTGCAGATGAAACCAGCTGCCAATGCCAAGCACCCCATGAAAAACTGACCATTGCTCAGGCCCGCTTAGGAACACCAGGTGAGGCTGGACTTCTTGTTCTCCGAGTGGGCCCTGTCCTGACATTTAAAGTAGCAGAGAGGCCCATCGTTATTTGAGTAGCACTCGCTTTTGATCGGAGAGTTGAATTCAGAGATTTATAGCACAGTGCAGAAAGAGGAGCATCTACACTGATAAACTAGACCAACCAGAGATACAGCACGGGTGGAGCCCCAGCTTTGCCATTTACCAGTTCGACCGCCTTGTGCAAGTCATGAGAACGGTCTTGCACCTGTGTCTTCAGGTGCAAACAGGGTCAGTGATACCTGCCTGCTTCACAAGGTTTTGAGGATGACAAGATTTGGTGAAAAACACCAGAGCAGTTTTTAAACCGTGAAGCCTTCTACAAACCTAAGCTATTATAATTATCACCGTGTTCACAAGTCTGTGTCGTCAAAAGTTTCTCCAGGTGTGCCCTAAATTAAAGAGCCGGGGCTCTGCGCTAGAAGTCTGTCCATTCGTTCACTCCTTTATACCAGAGATGGAGAGGGAAGAGATCAAAAAAGAACTATCAAGTACCATCTCTGTTTCCCGAGAGCTCAGGCTGCCTCATCTCAATGCACGTTACTGGAGTGTGCTTTGCAGATACTGTGATCTTTACAGATGGAAGATTGGTGGTAACCCGGTGTCGAACAAGTCGACGGGTGCCATTTTTCCAACAGTATTGGCTCACTTTGTATCTTTGCCACATTTCGGTAATTCTTGTAACATTTCAAACTTCTTCGTTATTTTGTTTGTTCTGGTGATCTGTGATCAGTGATTGTGACCCACTGAAGGCTCAGATGATGGTTAGCATTTTTAGTAATGAAGTGTTGTTTTTAATTTAGGCATATACATTGTTTTTTAGATACAATGCTATTACATGCTGAATAGGCTACAGCATAGTGTGAACATAACTTTTTAAAAAGTACTCTCTACACCCAACATGCAGCTTGAACTTACAACCCTGAGACCAAGAGTCGCGTGCTCTCCCATCTGAGCCAGCCAGGTGCCCCTAAACATAACTTTTATATGCAGTGAGAAACCAAAAAATGCACTTGACTAGCTTTATTGTGATACTGGCTCTATTGCAGCGGTCTGGGACTGACCCTGCAATATCCCCGAGGTACACCCATAGTTAAAGAGACAACTTGGTATGAAATAAACCCCCCAAATAACATGCGTGCATGTGCTCAGGGGCTCAACCTTGCCACACAGATTACTGAAAGTTTTAGGAAGGACAGATTCATTTCGCCTGGAGCAGTCAGGCAAGACCTCGTAGCTGACCTGAGCTGATTGTTGTGGGAGAAGATTGGGACAAGTTGGGCAGCAAATGGAAGGGTACTCCAGGCAAGTGGAACAGGAGTAGTGAAGGCACAGAGGTAGAGCGCTGTGTGGGAATAAATGAGTGGCGTTACAGCTGATGGGGATGGAGTGAAAAAAAAGACTAGCTGAGCAGGTCAGCCCCGGGACACTGAAGACGGCATAACTCGATGGTTTCCACTCACCATGGCAAAAACCAAACATCAAACCAAGCAAGTTAATAGAATCCATGGGACAAAGGACGGTTTGCTTAACAATAGTAATAAGAATGGGTAGTTATTAGGTGCTTACTCTTACCAAGTTCTTTGGATATATCATTGTCATTTGACCCTCACCCCTCTATGGGTTAGTACTTACAGAATTTCCCAGTTGAGGAAATGAAGGCTATAGACAAACCATGAATCTCGCACGGCCAACAAACGGCAGCGGTCCTCACTGGACATGCCTGGGAATCACCTGGAGGGCTTACTAAACCAGATGGCTGGGCCTCGCCCCCAGAGTTTCTGATGGAGTCCCAATGGGGCGGGGCTTAAACACTTGCCTCTCTAAACAAGTTCCCAGGTGCTGCTGCTGCAGGGGGACCCACTTGAGAACCACGGGTGGGTAGTTAAGCTGGGATTTGACCTCAAACCGTGGGTGTTCCAGCTTGATCTCGGTCGTGACACCCTGCTTCCTTCGAAGAATAGCTTCAAGACAGTGAGGTGAGGAGGAGGACAAGCAAAGTTAATAAGCTTTGAGAAAGGCAAGAAGAGGCTTGGGGAGGTAGCTCAGAGCAGCTAAACCAGGGGTTCCTGGACTTACGCATGCAAACAGCCACTTGGTAAGTTTGTTCAAGAGGCAGATTTCCTGCTCACTCTCCCTTACCCTTGAATCTGGGCTGGGGCCCAGACGCCTGCATTTTTTAACTAATAGCCGGGTGGTGGTGAACTTGGTGGTCTACAGACCATACACTGAGAAATGCTGATCCAAGCAATAAATCCAAAAGCTGCCATGGAAGTCCAGGTGGTTATGAAAGGTTAAGTTAAAGGCTGAGCTTCAGGCCACAGAAGAAGAGGATGTACTTCTCTAGGAAAGGGAAGTAGAACTTGCTTTATATCTGGTAGGTGCTGTGCACTATACTCGATCTCATTGGGTCTTGGCACAAACTGGCAGGTGGGTAGTACCGTGTCCTTTCTTGAGAACTTGGAGAATGGAAAAGTAACTTGTCAAGTGTCCCAGCTGACCGGGTGGAGCTCGGATTCACCCCCAAGTCTCTTTTACCTTAAATCTGTGCTATGTTTACCATAACGGGCAGCCCGGTGGGGCACGGGCCACAGCAGACGGGGGAGCTCCGTGAAAACACAGGCTTTGCATCGGAGGGTGGAAGGTGTGTCAAACAGTCTGTGAGCTTCTGTAGTGGCAGGACTGTCTGCCTTGCTCACTGCTGTTTCGCCAGCACCTAGAGACATTCTTGTCAAATACTGTGTGCTCAGTAAATATTTTGTGAGTGACTGAGCGAAGGGATGGGAGTTTGGGACAGGAGAAGGAACTTGCCCTCTGGATATAAAATCAGAGAGTTGGGTGTGATGCTCTGAACCAGCCTCAAGCTGATTGGGTGAGACTGGGCATCTGTACATTGTCTAACTGCCAAGCAGTTTAAACCTGGAGAACCAAGCTAGGATAAGACGGTGGTGTATTTTGAAATGGCTCTGGCCCGGGCTCTGTGGAACATGGGTCACCACAGGAGGCGTGAGATGGAGCAAAGGTGAACTCTTAGTCATAGAAGAGAAATTCTCTGTTATCTCAGGTGATGACCCTGGGAGGTTATCCGAGAGGATCGGTGATGTTGATGGGCACCTGGGGACACAATTCTGTTAGAAATTCCTTTACTTAGAACGTCTCACGTCCATATTAAAATGCAATGAGACGTTAGCTCTTTGATTACCCACAAGGCACATATTAGTCTTAGATCACACTCTAATAACCACTATTTTATTAGAGTAGTGGTCCTCCTATCTGCTTAGAATCCCCTGCATTGTTAAAGCAGACTTCACCTGCAAGGTTTCTGATTCAGTCGGTCTGGGGCAGGACTCGAGAATTGGCATCTCTAACAAGTTCCCTGCTGTTGCTAATGCTGCCTGTTCTGGGACCTCACTGCAAGAACCATTGATCAAGGGTACCCGTTGCTAATGGTTGGAGAGAATGACAGGGAGATTATCCACATATAATTGTGAGAGCATTATACTGTTAGTAGAAAAGCTCAGAGAATTTTTAAAAATCTGCTGTTTGACTACTTTTTAAGAAAATAAGAAGAACATCACTGCTTTTTTGGAGTGTTTGGTAATTTTCAAGACTAGTAAGCAATTACCTTTTTGTGGTGCTGTCTTGAGCGTTCCATCAAAAAGACAAAGCAGACCCACATTTGGGGTTTATAATGTACTTCACGATTATAGCTCTAGTTGAAGTCTTTATCTCCTTCACTAGCCCTATTTGATGACTTAATACAATTGCCTACAATATGGTTCACGACCTTAGGTGTACCCAAACAGGGGTTGGCGTATATGTTCTAAAAGTCGCAATGACAAACTCTGCTCATCACCCTTTGCTCCTGGAGGACGTCTGTCAGGCCATAAGGGTGATGAAGCCACAAGAGGAGGAACACGCTAGAGCAACGGGAATTGGCACCTTTGATCTTAGCTCAGCTAGTGCGTTTGTATAACTGTGAACCTACAGGGTTTCGTACATATCCGGAGACTGTGAATCTCTCCTCTGTCTTCACACAAAGTCCAAGTGATTATTTCATAGGTCCCTTTTCAGTAGAGCTGCCTTTTTCTTCAAAGGAAATTTAGTTCTAATTGCCTATTTTCCCTCTCGAAGGGGGATTTGTATTGTTCTATTTCCATGGTGTGTAGTTTGCCAAATTAATTTTTCAAGAGCTACCTTAATGAATTTTGCCTTATTTGTGTGCACCTGTACTATAATTTACTTAATTTTTCTTTATACTTTTTAAAAAATTTAAATTTAATGTATTGAGAAAGTAAACATCAATCACTGTCAGTAAATGCTGGGCTATAAGTAGAAGGAAATTAGAAAGTTTATATAAAGCTATCATAAACTTGAGAAAATATGTAACTATTAGATCTTTAAAGATTAATTTTTCTGCCACCCTTCTTACACATCAGTTGTACACAAAAACAATACTAGTTACCATAATTAGTAGATGTTTAGTACCAATCTCTCTTTTTAAAAAATTTATATTGGAATGTAGTTTTCTAGAAGGCACCATGAGTTAGAAGAAAGGGCAATGAAGTTTTGTTTGATTTTTTAAAGTGTTTATTTATTTAAAAAATCATTTAATGTTTATTCATTTTGGAGAGAGAGACAGAGAGTGAGCAGGGGAGGGGCAGACAGAGAGGGAGACACAGAATCTGAAGTAGGCTCTAGGTTCCAAGCTGTTAGCACACAGCCCGACATGGGGCTTGGACCCACAAACCACAAGATCGTGGCCTGAGCCGAAGTCAGATGCTTAACCGACTGAGCCACCCAGGCGCCCCGGTATGGTTGATATGTTTTTAAATTCTTTCCCATTCTAGGGACATGAAGTAGTATATCACTCCAGCTTTAATTTACATTTCCCCAATAACCAGTGATATTGAAGATCTTTTCATGAGCTTATTTGCCATATATATATATTTATATATTTATATTTATATATATATATATTTATATATATATATATTATTTGCCATATATATATATGTGTGTGTGTGTGTGTGTGTGTGTGTGAAGTGTCTGTTCAATTTTCTTGCCCTTTTTAAAATGAGGTATTTGTCTCATTATTGAGTTTTGGAAGTCCTTTTGTATTCTAGACACAAGTCTTAGATATACATTTTGCAAATATTTTCTTCCAGTGTATGACTTCCCTTTGTATTTTTGTAAAAATGTAAAGATGTGAGTTTTGAAGTAAGGCCCAATTTTATTTATTTATTTATTTATTTATTTAGCTTTATGGTGTGTCCTTTAGGGCCCTATTCAAGAAATTTTTGCCAAACTCATACTCACTAAGATTCTCTCCTGTTTTCTTCTAGAAGCCTCACAGCTTTAGCTCATACATTTAGGTCTATGATCCATTTGGAGTTAATTTTCATATATGGTGTGAGATGTGAGGCAGGCATAGCCCCCTTAACCATTTCATTTGTGTATAAGTGGTGAATAAGTTAGAAAATTTGGAGTATAAGATCCAAGCAGTTAAAATGATGAGATTTTCCCACAGTGCTATACTGTGGTCATCATTTGCATCCCTGATTCTCAAGCACATATTCAGCATCCTTTTGGTGTTGGGTGTAGTTTATTACATTGAAATTATTTGAAACTTGGCAATCAGCCTGTGGCGTACAGGTAGGCATTTTATCAGAACATCACATTTATCTGATTGACTTTACTCTGTCAGTTCAGGATTAATAGGAATTTATTTGGAATACTTGTAAAAATTTATAATAGTCTGTGGGAAGAAAATTTATGATGCCATTGTATTTATTTTCTATGCTGCATAACATATTGCCACAGAATTAGTGGCTTAAAACAATGCAGATTGATTATGTCATAATTTCTGTGGGCTGGGAGCCTGGCTTAGCCGAGTCTTCCGCTCAGGGTCTTACAAGGTTGTATTCAAGGTGTTACCCAGGGCCCATTTCTCATCTGGAGGCTTGATGGTGATAGATATGCTTCTGAGCTCACACGGGTTGTTTGCCTGCAATGGTAAAACTAAAGATCTAGCTTTTTGCTGGTTGTAAGCCGGAGGCCACCTTCAGCTCCTAGAGGTCACCTGCAGTTCCTTACCATGTGACCCTCTCACAACATGATAGCTGGCATCTTCAAAGCCACCAAGAGAGAGTGAGTCTGCTAGCAGTATGGAATCTTCTCTACGATAACATAATTATAGGCGTGCCATCCATCGTGTTTGCCATATTCAACTGGTTAGAAAACTTCCAGGTCCCGGTCACATTTCAAAGGGAGGAAATCACACAAAGGCATGAACACCAGGAGGCAGGGTTCCCTGGGACCCACCCTAAGGTCTCTCCACCATGGCCGTGGAATAGTTGTGTTCTCACTTGTGATCATCACAAAACCCCCAGCTTCACAGGCCAGTGGTTTCCAACATAAATGCCCTGGAGAATTCACAAGTGCCTAAAAGGATGTCCAGAAAAACCTGAAACAAAAGATTAAAACAAATAAGCATACAAACTAAAAAAAGCCACACTGTAATAAAAAAGTTATTATAGAGCATTTCAAACATACACAAAAGTAGAACAATATAATGAACCTTCGTGTGTCTGTTATCTATACCTAACGCCCACCCACCAATGCCGGTCTTGCCCCCGCATGCCCGCATCCTCTGCCCCCTCTTGAATTATTTGAAACAACGTCCTAAGCTTTCTATCATTACATCCATAAGTATTTCTGTATACATGTCTTAAAAACCCAGTTTTTCAAAGCATGACCCCTATACCATTATCGCACCTAAAAAATAACAGTAATTCTTTAATATCACCAAATAAGCAGTGTTCCAATTTCCAGTTACCTTATGTCATCGTTTATTTATAGTTGTTTTGAACCCAAATCCAAATAATATCCATACGTTCGATATGTTGGAAAGTGTTTTAAATCTCTAATCTGCACATCCACTTCCATCTTTGTCTTTTTTTTTTTTTCTTGAAGTGCTCCTTTGTTGAAGAGATTGGTTTTGGTGGGGGGTGTTTTGTTTTTTTTTTTTTTCTTTTGGACCCACATGGTTTCCCAGTCTGGAAATTGCTGACACACTACAATTTTAAAAAGTGAGCTTATTGCAAAATCAACCCCACAAATACTCTTCAAAGATTTACTAAATGGTCTTTCTCTCGGTAATTATGTCATCTTTCTTTACTTTTCTTTCCTCCCTGCTTCCTGAATTCATTTATCTTGATCACCTCTGAATCAATAACAAAAAGTTTTGCAAAACTGCCATCTGCTTTCCCCTGGGATTTATATCTTAAAACAAATTTTCCTCAATTGAATTCAAATTGAATAAGAGCATTGAAACCAAGGATCCCTCATTAGACGGTTTGTTATTTCAAAGCATTTTCTATTTACCATGGCTTATTTAGAATCCGGTATAATCCTGTGAAGGCAATTCTGTTTGTTCAAGATGGTGTATAATTGGGAATAATTGCAATTCCCTATCTGACATAAAGTCTCTTGAGTTTTTTTTATTAGAGAAATTTAATTTATTAGAAACATTGTACCATCTGAATCTATTAATGGAACATTCCTTTTAATTTATATTCCAAATTAATGAGGTTATACTACATCAAGAAATCATCACAATTTTAAATCTGTCTTACAGATCATTCAACAGAAGTTTGCATTGATGATTTCTTTTTTTTTTAATTTATTTTTACAACATCATTAGAATACATGTAGGTAGTTTTAAAAATCAGTAGGACTCGTAGGTTTTTTTTATAAGCCTAACAACTCAACAGTCCCTTTCCCTACCTGCCCTAACCCTGATTCTTATTTCCTTTAGACACTAAGCATTTGACAATCAACTTGCCAAAATGTTGTGGACTTCTCTCATCTACTGTCATTGCCTTTGTTGTTTCCTCTGCCCTTGGGGAATTAAACCTTTTAATTTTTTACAATTTTTTTTGGGGGGGGGGATTGTACCTTTTTAAATCTTTCTCTGTAATTCTTGTATTTGGGAAGAAGTAGAGATAAATGTGTATATGTTCAGTTTGCCATATTTAGCTTGTAGTTTGCCATATTTTCACTTTGTAGTTCCTTTGTTGAGAGTTCAGAATGGATAAAAGTTGTCACTCAACCCCTCTCCCCACTGTGTCTCCATCTTACTTGAGGGGGTGGGTCTTTGGGCTTTCTCAGCCAAGTGTCATCCTGTAGTTTCTGGTACAGTCTCCTGGCTCCCAGGAGCTGTGATAAAGTGTGTCCCTCTTCATCATGGAATGGCTCCTCCCAGAATACCATATGCCACAGTGAGAATATCTCTTGAGGCCACTTCACTCTTGACCTTTCTCCCTCAGAGGGACTGTAGTGTTGGTCGCTGGCTGGCAACCCTGAGGACCACCCCCACATGTAACTTTTGCACCCTGATTCTTCTGTCTTTGGGGCACACGCCCTGCCCCCATCCCTTATGATGCCAGAGAGGTTAGGTAGTGACCTTTGTGCAGGGTATGCTGGTAAATGTTGAACGGTTGGCCCTCTGGAGGGAAATACACCCAGATTTGTAGCATTTGCCAATTTCTGTGGTGTAAATACTACCCCAGCTGATTTCGGGCTGCCAAAGTGACTTGGAGTTGGGAGGAAAGATGCACACCAGTCTCTCTAAGCAGAATGAGCAGACCCCTGCACAACACTGCCTTTGGGCACAGGTCTTGGGAGCCCTCACTCAGCGCTGCCAGACTCAAGAATGAAGTAATTGCATGCACCAATAAGAGACTGATGGTACACAGACCTTGTGTTTTATCCACGTAAACTTTCTTACAGTGCTCAACTGATGTTGGAAGAATCAGGTAACTGGGCTTCCTTACTCTGAAGTTCTGTTGATGATACTTTTTTTCTCCCACAGTTGACAGGCCTGTCAGAGTTTATGCCGATGGAATATTTGACCTCTTCCACTCAGGTCACGCAAGGGCACTTATGCAAGCAAAAACACTGTTTCCCAACAGCTACTTGTTGGTTGGAGGTAAGATTTGCTTTTTCTCTTTGTCTAGAAAATTCCTTTATAATGTGCTCCCTGAAAAGGACCCCTTTCAGAGTTCCATTATTAAAATCTCACATTGTTATCACTCCCAATTCAGCCAATACTGGCTCACTTGTTTGCTGCCTGAAATTTAAACGGATGTTTAAAAAGCCATAGGGGAAATTACTTCATGGGATTATACACCACTGATTCCCAGAGAGGGACAGACAAATAACACCATCATGTGCAACGGCTTCATGTTTTCCACTAATGCCTTTCTTCTCGTGATTGACACATGAACCAATTTCTGTTTCTAAAATTTTCTAGAGGGCTAGGAGAAAAGCAATATTATTCTGATTTCAAAGCATAGAGAGCTGGGGCTTAAGAATGATTAAGGGTAAACAAGGTCATTGTCTGTTTCTTTTGTATGGCCCACAGGTTTTGGGATGATGTTGAGCTAATGGTTGTTGCTTACAACAACCCCAATTAATGGCATTTACATACAGTGTGTTAAAGAAATGGAGATTGATATGCCTGGGTGATCCTAGTTCACAATGAAGGAAATGAGCTAGTTCATAAGCTTCTGGAAGAAGAGTGGTTAGATGTGGATTGAAATTTCCCCCCTCCAGAATGCCTACTGATTTCAGTTTGGGTAAAAGGAATAGTGGCTGACTAGGGAGACCTGTATCTCACCTTGTAGCTTCTGGAAGCACCATATCCTTTCATTGTGATCAGATTTTATGCCATTACATGAATTAGGCACCATCAACCCTCACGCCTGTACAGTGAAGGAAAAGGTGCTGGTAAGAGACCGTGCCTCTCTTTTTAAAAAATATTTTGTTACCTTCTCTAAGTTTAAGACTACCTTTTGGATATTTGAGAGGCACCTTTCTGCACATTTTACTGAGGATGGTGAGCACGTGGTTATTGAATGGAGTTCTTTCCAGAAGGAAGAGATGATAAAAGGCAATGATTACTGGACATGCAGAGGAAACCCAAGGCAGGCAGAGAACCCATCTCTTCTTTTCTTTTTATCTTGAGTGGAAAGCCATTTCTGGAAAGAACGCTACCATCCGGAGTATGGTCCGATGCTGCTGAGGCCCCTGGGAGACCTCTGCAGTGTTTTGGTGACCCAAGTTTGGAGGTGGCTAGATGTGGGTCACATGTGGGAACGCTAGCCATGGCTCTAGGTGATCATGTTAAAGGTGATAGAGGGGTGTGTGGTATCGGAGCTCGGTCACCATGAGTGGCATTGCCATGGCAAACACATTTTGGTAAAAGTGTGGATGAGAGAAAGTACAGTCTCCCTTTGTGTGTGGTAGTTGTCTTCCTCCAAAATTCAGCCTCTATCACAGCTATTCCAGAAATACTGTGCGATTATATGTAAAACAAAGTTCTAGACTCAAATGACTTAAAATAATTATGCATGGACACTCACAAATCCTGCTTGTTGTGGTAAAAATCTCCTCTGGAGCTGCTCCACCCCTTGCAAGATGTTTAGCTTCATTGGCGCTCTTCCCACTAAATGCCAGTAGCTGTCTTCAGCCACTGTGACCACGAAAGATGCCCCATAAATTTCCAGAAGTGGCTTCATAGGGGATGATGAGGCCCTTGTTGAAAACCATTGTCTTAGACTAGGAGTCTTCAAACTTTGTTCCCCACAAACCCTAAAAGAATTTTGAAAAACTATATACCTTCTCGCAAATTAAAAAAAAAATTTTTTTTAATGTTTTATTGATTTTTGAGAGAGAGAGAGACAGAGAGACAGAGAGACAGAGTGCAAGCAGGGCAGGGGAAGAGAGAGAGGGAGACACAGAATCCGAAGCAGGCTCCAGGCTCTGAGCTGTCAGCACAGAGCCCGACGCGGGGCTAGAACTCACGGACCGCGAGATCATGACCTGAGCCGGAGTCGGACACTCAACCGACTGAGCCACTCAGGCGCCCCTTTTCTTGCAAATTTGTAAGTTGACATCTAAAATTTTCTGTCCTAAGTTTAAATACTTGTGAAAGATGTAATTTCTGTAATCTTATCAATATTGACATTTTCAAAAATCAATAAACTTTTTTTAAGGGAAGTTTCACGTTCACAGCAAAATTGAGCAGCAAGTACAGGGAATTCCCATATAGCCCAACATGCATAGCCTCCACCACTGTCAACATCCCCCACCAGAGCGAAACATTTGTTACAGTCCATGGAACCCACATTGACACGCCATTATCAAGCAAAGTCCATAGTTTACATTAGACTTCACCCTGGGTATTGTACACTCTGTGGGTTTTGGCAAATGTATAATGACGTGTATCCACCGTTGTGATACTGTACAAAATTAGTTTTACTGCCCTGAAAATTCCCTGGGCTCTGCCTATTCATCCTTCTCTCCTCCCGGCCCATGGCAACCACTTCTTACCATCTGTATAGTTTGTTTTTTTTCCAGAATGCCATATAATTGGAAGTATACACTATGTACGTTTGTCAGCTTGGCTTTTTTCTCACTTAGTAATATGCATTTATTTAATTAGTTAGTTAGTTTTAATATAATTTATTGACAAATTGGTTTCTGTACAGTACCCCCTGCTCATCCCAACAAGTGCCCTCCTCAGTGCCCATAGTAATATGCATTTAAAGTTCCTCCATGTATTTCATGGCTTGTTAGTTCACTTCTTTGTACTGCTGAATAATACTTCAGTGTCTGGATGTACCACAGTTGATCCATTTACTTACTGAAGGTCACCTCAATTGCTCCCAAGTTTTGGCAATTATGAATAAAGCTGCTATAAACACCCATGTGCAAATTTGTACGTTGACATAGGTTTTCAACTTCTTTGCCCAGGAGCATTATTGCTGGATTGTATGTTAAGAGTGTGTTAAGTTTTGTAAGAAAGTGCCAAACTGTTCCAAAGTGGCTGTACCATGTTGCATTTCCTGAAGCAGGTGCATGATAATTGCCATTTCTCCATATCCTCACCAGCATTTGATGGTGTTGATGTTTTGCATTTTGGCCACTTTAATAGGTATGTAGTGGTATCTCATTGTTGTCTTATTTGGCAATCCTTGGTGACATATGTTGAACATCTTTTTATATGCTTACTTGCCATCTGTGTATCTTCTTTAGTGAGGTGTGTGTTCAGATCTTCTGTCATTTTTTAATCTGGTTGTTCATTTTCTTATTGTTGGGTTTTAAGTCCTCCTTGCATAGTTTGGACAGCAGTCCTTTATCTTTTCCAAATATTTTCTCTCAGTTTGTGTTCTGTCTTCTCATTTCCTTGACATTGTCTTTCACAGAGCCACAGTTTTTAATTTTAACTAAGTCCAGTTTACCAATTATGTCTCTGATGTTGTATATAAAAAATTACTGCCATACCCGAAGTCGTCTAGCTTTTCTGCTAGGAGTTTTATACTTCTGCATTTTACATTTAAATCTATGAACCATTTTGAGTTAATTTTTGTGAAGAGTATAAGATTTGTGTCTAGAGTAATTTTGTTTTGCCTGTGGGTGTCCAGGTTTTTTTTTTATCACCATTTGTTGAAAAGAGATGGTCTTTTCATGGTCATGGTATATAATTCTTTTGACGCATTGTTGGATTTGATGTTTTTTGTTGAAGAGTTGTGCATCTATGTTCATGAGAGAACTTGGTCTGAGTTTTCTTTTCTTGCAGTGTCTTTGTTTGATTTTGGTATTAGGTTAATACTGGCCTCATTGAATGAGTTAGGAGGTATTCCCTCTGCTTCTGTCTTCTGGAAGAGATTGTAGAGAATTGCTATAGTTTATTCCTTAAGTGTCTGGTAGAATTCACCAGTGAACCCATCTGGGCCTGGTGGTTTCTCTTTTGGAAGGTTATTAGATATTGATGCAATTTTTTAATAGATATAGGCCTATTCAGATTGTGTATTTCTTGTAGTATGAATTTTTTTTTTAATTTTTTTTTTAACATTTATTTATTTTGAGACAGAGAGAGACAGAGCATAAAGGGGGGAGGGGCAGAGAGAGAAGGAGACACAGAACCGGAAGCAGGCTCCAGGATCTGAGCCATCAGCCCAGAGCCCGACGCGGGGCTCGAACTCACGGACCGCGAGATCGTGACCTGGCTGAAGTCGGACGCCTAACCGACTGAGCCACCCAGGCGCCCCTCTTGTAGTATGAATTTTGACAGCTTGTGTCTTTCAAGGAATTGGTCCATTTCGTGTAGGTTACCAAATTTGTGGGCACAGAGTTGTTCATAATAGTCCTGTATTATCCTTTCACTGGCCACAAGATTTGCAAAAATGTCCCCTCTTTAATATCCTATATTAATAATTTGTGTTTTCTCTTTTTTTCTTAGCTTAACCAGAGGCTTATAAATTTTATTCATATTTCGAAAGAACCAGCTTTTGGGTTCATTGATTTTCTCTATTGATTCCTGTTGTCTATTTCATTAGTTTCTGTTCTGATTTTTATTATTTCTTAAGCTTACTCTGAATTTAAGTTGTTCTTCTTTTTCTAGTTTCCTAAGGTGGAATCTTAGATTATTGACTTTAGATATCTAGGCTTTTTACGCTTTATTTTTTTCTAATATATGCACTTAATGCTATAAATCTCCCTCTAAACTTTTTCCCCTGAATTCCACACATTTTGATAAGCTGTGTTTTCATTTTTGTTTACTTCAAAATATTTAAATACTTCCATTGAGATTTATTTTTTTACCCATGTTATTTAGAAGTGTGTTATTTAGAGGCGCCTGGGTGGCTCAGTCGGTTAAGTGTCCAACTTCGGCTCAGGTCATGATCTCACGTGATCTCCGTGAGTTTGAGCCCCACGTAGGGCTCTGTGCTGACAGCTCAGAGCCTGGAGCCTGCTTTTGGAGTCTGTGTCTTCCTCTCTCTCTGCCCCTCCCCTACTCATGCTCTGTCTCTATCTCTCAAAAATAAAAATAAACATCAAAAAAAAAAGTGTTCTATTTAATCTCCAAGTATTTTGGGATTTTCCACCTATGTTTTCATTATTGATATCTAACTTAATTCCATTGTGGTCTGAGAGCAGACATTGTATGCCTTCTATTCTTTTTTTTAATGTTGACTTATTTTTGAGAGGGGGGAGGGGCAGAGAGAGAAGGAGACAGGGGATCTGAAGCGGGCTCTGTGCTGACAGCAGTGAGCCCAATGGGGGACTCAAAGCCACGAACCATGAGATCATGACCTGAGCCAAAGTCAGATGCTCACCCAACTGAGCCACCCAGGTGCCCCTGATTTCTATTCTTATAAATGTGTTACGGTTTGTTTTATGGCCCATAATGTTGTCTGTTTTGGTGAATGCTCCATGTGAGCTTGAGAACGATGTGTATTCTGCTGTGGTTGGATGAAGTAGTCTGTAGTATTAATTTTATTCAGCTGATTGACGGTGCTGTTGACTTAAGCTATGTCCTTGTTCGTTTTCTGCCTGCTAGGTCTTTCCATTTCTCATAGAGGGTATTAAAATTTCCAACTCTTATTGTGGATTCATCTGTGTTTCCTTGCATTTCTCTCAGTTTTTGCCTCATATATTTTGACTCTCGGTTGCTAGGCACGTACACATTAAAGGTTTCTATGTCTTCATGGATTATTGACACTTTTATCATTATATAATGCTCCTCCCTTCTTGATAACTTTCCTTGCTCTAGAGTCTACTCTGTCTGAAGTTGATGTAGCTATTTTCACCTTTTTTTAAAAGGACATACTCAAACAGTATTTCCATTTTTTTTAAGTTTATGTATTCATTTTGAGAGGGAGAGAGAACGTGCAAGTGGCGGAGGGGTAGAGAGAGAGAGAGAGAGCAAGCGAGAGAGAGCTGTGCTGACAGTGCTGAGCCAATGCAGGGCTTGAACTCATGAACTGTGCAATCATGACCTGAGCCCAAGTCAAGAGTCCAACGCTTAACCGACTGAGCCACTTAGGCGCCCCTGTTTCCACTTTTTTTGATTAGCGTTAGCATGCTGTATCTTTCTTGATTCCTTTACCTTTAACGTATATATGTTTTCATATTTATTTATTTATTTTAAATTTTTAACGTTTATTTATTTTTGAGACAGAGAGAGACAGAGCATGAATGGGGGAGGGGCAGAGAGAGAGAGAGAGACACAGAATCGGAAGCAGGCTCCAGGCTCTGAGCCTTCAGCCCAGAGCCCGACGCGGGGCTCGAGCTCACGGACTGCGAGATCGTGACCTGAGCTGAAGTCGGACGCTTAACCGACTGAGCCACCCAGGCGCCCCTATGTTTTCATATTTAAAGTGGGTTTCTTACAGACAACGTACAGTTGGGTCTTATCTTTTGATCTACAATCTCTGTCTTATAATTGATAAATGTAGACTGTACATGTTCCAAGTGATTATTTAAATAGTTGGTTTAATATATACAATATTTTTTGTTTTCTATTTGTTGGCTTTGTGTTTTGTTTCTGCTTCCGTCTTTGACACTTGTTCTGCCTTTTGTGTTTTTTTTAATGTTATTTATTTTTGAGAGAGACAGAGACAGAGACCATGATTGGGGGAGGGGCAGAGAGAGAGGGAGACACAGAATCCGAAGCAGGCAGCACAGAGCCTGATGCGGGGCTCAAACTCATGAACTGCAAGATCATGACCTGAGCCGAAGTCGGACGCTTAACTGACTGAGCCACCCAGGAGCCTCTGCCTGGTTTAAAATTTATTTTTAACATTTATTCATTTTTGAGAGTCAGAGACAGAGCATGAGTGGGGGAGGGGCAGAGAGCGAGAGAGGGAGACACAGAATCTGATGCAGGCTCCAGGCTCTGTGCTGTCAGCACAGAACCTGACGCGGGGCTTGAACCCACTGACCTGATCATGACCTGACCTGAAGTAGGAAGCCCAACCAACTGAGCCACCCAGGTGCCCCTGCCTTTTGTGGTTTTAATTGAGCATTTAATATGATTGCATTTTCTCTCCTTTCTTAGCATATCAATTACACTTCTTTTTTCACTTTTTTAGTGGTTGCCCTAGAGTTTGTAATTTATAGTCTAAACTAACCTAAGTCCACTTTCAAACAACATTTTACTAGTAGTGCAAGTACCTTATAAAAACAAAATATTTCTTACCCCTCCCTCTCATTCCTTGTATCATTACAGTCATTCATTCGTAACTGAATATATTGTTGTGGTTATTATTTTGAACAAACTGTTATCAGATGAATTAAGAATAAGAGAAATGAAATGTTTGCTCTTACCTTATTGGTTCTTGAATGCTTCTCCTTTCTTTATGTAGATTTGAATTGCTGACCTACATCATTTTCTTTATCCCTAAATAACTTTTATTTTAAAGAAGAAATTTTTAAAACATTGCTTGCAAGGCAGGTCTACTTGCAACAAATTCCCTCAATTTTTGTTTGTCTGAGGAGGTCTTTATTTCTTCTCTTTTGAAGGATAATTTTACAGGGTGCAGAATTCTAGGTTGGTTGGAGTTTTTCTCTCAACACGGAATATTTCACTCCATTCTCCTCTTGCTTGCATTGTTTCTGTGGAGACATTGTAATTTTTATCCTTGTTCGTCTGTAGCTAAGGTGCTTTTTCCCTCTAGCTTGCCCTGAGATTGTTTTTCTTTGGAATTTTTCCTGTTCACTGTTCTCTAACATTTAAATGAAATGATTGGGATTTTGTGATTTGTGGATGAATATATCACTGCTAGAATGAGACAGGGTTTAACATTGATTTTATTCCTATTTTTCCTTATTATAGATATCAGTGCTGAAGTATTTTGTTTACACAAATATTTAGACAGGAATGGAAGAAATTTGTTAGAGTGATGCCAGTCGGTCTTTGAACTCCTGAATTATTTGCCGTGTATCACAAAAAGAATTTATTGTTGTCAACAAAATAATTGTAATGGTCTATCAAGTGACAATTTATTAAGGTTCTCTTCGGAATTTGAGGCAAGCAATGGATTAGAAATGACCCGACCCACAGGAAGATGTGTTCCAAGCTATTAGAATCAGTGGCTTTCTTTTTTTCTGGGAAGTATAACAAAAAGGCTTTACCAAGACTTACCAAATGGTTCTTATTTCTAACCTTTACTCTTTTACTTGAAAGCAACTTATTTAACCAGATACACTGAGAAAGGGTTGGGGAAATGGAAATATTGGTAATTTCATTACACTGTTGTCAATCCACTAATCTTTGATAAAATGGTTTTATCATTTTCTTAAAACTTAGAAAAAACCTAAAAAACCTTGGGGCTGTGGTTTTTGTTTACTAAATCTGCAGAAAACACCATCTAACCTAAGTAACCAAGCTAGTCCTCACTGTCAAACCTGCCAAAAACCTAGAAACTAAGAAAAAGTCTTTTCAATTCAAATATGTTAATGTATTTCTGGAAGTCTTACAAAAAACACTGAGAAATACATTATAAAATGCATTGTATAAAATAGAATCAGTCAAGATTAAAATGATATAGCTCTAATATAATAAGTTACAAACAAGACAACAAATCACTATGCTTAATTTATAGTGATGCAGTGTAATTTATAAGTAAAATAATACCATATTCATAAGGAGAGACGTATGGTAAAAAGACCTGTTATTCCTTCTCTACCGGTGTGTGTGTGTGTGTGTACTTAAACTCTGGTGTTTGACTTTTGGGAAAAATTAAATAAAATCAAATGTAAAAATCAGAAATGACCTATCTTTATTAGACACCATGGGTATACATACTTCTATGTATTTAAGAATAGAAAAGGGAATATACTACTAAAAAAATAAATTGGCAGTAGATATTTTGTGTAGGAGAAGGTATAAAATAATACACCTTTTAGAAGAAGAAATAGGGTAAGCATTATCTGTAAATGGAATAAATATTTTATAATGTGATCTGATAAAATAGATTTTAACTTCCTTTTAAAATGCATGCATATGAAATATGAAAAAAGCATGTAAATGTTTTATCTACATGTTTATTCCAATGTATTTTGAAAAAAATGATAATTCTAGAAAATATTCCAGCTACATTTCTAAAATGCAGCAGTATCAGCCTGTGCAGCTTTGCCTTGTGGAGTTGATTTTGAAGTGAATAGCTGGCAAAAATGCTTACTTTGAACTAAAAGAGAGAAGGCATTTCCGGGACTCACCGTGAGTGCTGAGAATAGCTGGGGAAATGCTTACCCTTCACCATATGAAAAAGCCATTTTAGCATTCAGTATTTCTTTCCATTGCTCCTTTTGCTTTGAATTCCTGGGTCTTATCACTCAAGATCCTTATGTCCTTTGACAATAGTTACGGGAATGAAAATGCAAAGTTGTTAGGCAACAGTTGGCATTATTCCTTACTCTCCCATAATGAGTTTGTAACACCCGGCTTTACCTGTAACAGAAATGTTTTAGGACAGGAAGCTTTTAGAGGTTCATGGTGTTTGCAGTAGTCATTAAGCAAGCTTTCCCTTCGGTTTGGCCTGAAGGCTTAACCCCCTGCCCCTTGCCATGCCACAGAGTAAGATTCGGATGGTGTCTTCCTTTTGCATAGTGGAGTAAGGGTGGTTTTGGACACAGAGGCTTTCTCTGGGACCATGAATTTTAAGAAAGTATACCCTTGGAAGTTGAGGATCTGAAAATTGAGTCCTTTAAAGCCTCTTGTGTTTGGATATCATTTGAAAAGTCTTTGTGTATCCCCAGGGGTATGTGTGTCCTAGTTTGAAGACCATTACTTTTAGACTATCTTGAGTGTCACAAACCACCTTAATGGCAGACAATTCTGTACTGAGGAAAGTTAGGGAGTCTTTTACAAATAGGTGTTTTATGTTGTTGGTTGAAAGACTGGCCCTTGCAGTGATGTGTGTAGTCAGCAAATAAAATGCTTAGGGTGAATTGAAAGAACGTGCTGTATTAATTGTGGGGCCCCTGACATCTATGGGTAGGTTTGTTGTAGGGGCTCCCGTGGGTGGAGCATGGGCTTTGCTCATGAAACCACTCTGGTCAGGGTGAGTGCACAGAAAGGCGGCATAATACTTGGTATTTGGTAGAAATAATTGATTCAAAGACCAGAAACTGTGATAAGTGGTAGTACTACAATCTATTTCTCAACCTCAGGCAATAACAGACACAAAATGCCATGGTTTTGTACAATGATTATAATACTTGGATTTCTAATTTTGTAAGCATTATGACCAGTAATACTTTGAAAATTCATTTATGTAAGCTTACCTTGTTGACATTATTTTAGCGAATTGAAACTACCAATTGTAAAGCCCTTTTTTCTTTTTAATTTAACTGCTAACATGGGGTGCCTGGGTGGCTCAGTCAGTTAAACGCCCAACTCTTGGGTTTGGCTCAGGTCATGATCTCATGGTTCATGAGTTCGAGCCCTGCGTTGGATTCTCTGCTGTCAGTGCAGAGCCTACTTCAGATCCTCTGTCCCCACCACTCCCCTGCTCGTACATTCTCTCTGTCTCTCAAAAATAAACATGAAAAGAAAGTAACATCATTTAACAATAAACAACAGGTGTTGGCAGGGAGGTAGAGAAAGGGGAACCCTCTCCTACTGTTGGTAGGAATGCAGATTGGTGCAGCCACTCTGGAAAACAGTATGAAGTTTCCTCAGAAAGTAAAAATAGAACTATCCTATGCTCCAACAATCGCACTACTAGTTTTGTTCTCAAAGATTACAAAAATCCTAATTCACAGAGATACATGCACCCTGATGTTTATAGCAGCATTATCTACAATAGCCAAATTAAGGAAAGGGCCCAAGTGTCCATCAACTGATGAATGGATAAAGATGTGGTATATACAAACAACGGAATATTACTCGGCCATAAAAAAGAATGAAATCTTACTGTTTGCAACAACATGGATCGAGCTAGACAGTATTACGCTAAGTGAAATAAGTCAGAGAAGAGAAATACCATATGATTTCACTCATATGTGGAATTTGAGAAACAAAACAGATGAACATGGGGGTCAGGGGAGGGAGAGAGAACCAAGAAACAGATTCTTAACTATAGAGAACAAACTGATGGTTACCAAAGGGGAGGTGGGTGGGGGGATGCGTGAAATAGGTGATGAGGATTAAGGAGGGCACTTGTCTTGATGAGCACTGGGTGTTGTATGGAACTGTTGAATCACTCTAATGTACACCTGAAACTAATATTATAGTGTGAACTAGAATTTGAATAAACAAATAATAAAAAGTTAGTGTCATTTAAAAACAAGTCAAGAAGTTAAAATTTATATTAGATTTTTTTCCCTAAAACAGTTTTTAAGGATATGGGTCACCCAATGCCTACTTCTACCTCATTGGAGGGGAATAAAAAAATAATAATGGTGACACTATTCCTACTATAGTAGACATAAAAACTCCATGGACTTGGGTTTATGCTGTCTTGTACTTGAATTGAAATGAAATATTCTGCTAAGACTCCACTTTGCCTGACTGGTGGGAAATAGTCTCTCAGTCCTTGCTGGGCCCTCTTCACCTCTGCGGAGTCCAACGAGATGTTAAAATGTTTACAGAAACAAGAGAGGGCTTTCCAGTCTCGAGCCCAGCACTGTTGAGCCTGCAGTGTGTGGAATCCCAGTGCCTGGGGCTCCATGTCGTCATCCCTCGTGAGGCTCTGCCACCAGCCCCTGCTGCTCGTGGGATCCTCAGACTTTTGGCCTCTTCCTCATTTGGAGGAATCTTCTCTTTGTCTGTTTCCTTACAGAATTCCTCTAAGGAGTTCTGGCTTGGAGAAAACAGCAGCCAGGAAGGCAGGCGTTTGTACCAGCAACTTTAACTTCACAGCTTCCATGGGAGAGTTTCTTCCAAGAGGCTGGACACCTGCTTGGAGTGGGAACAGGAAGATAGCCCCAAACACAAATGAATATCCACAGTAATGGTTTCATACTACTCTTAAAAAAATGGCAAATGTTTTTGAGCATTACTCCTCACATCATCATATTCAATTTTCAAAACGTTGCCATGTTTTAAAGACAGTTGATGGAATCTTAAGAGACTGAGTGATTTTCCTTGTAGCAAGGAGCAGAGCTGGGATTAGAACCCAAGTCTGTTTGGTTCCAAAGTTGATTGATTCCTTATGTTAAATTTTCTCTCCTACAGAGTACTGGTAATATTTCATTTTGAACATAGTGAGCTGCCAGTATAGGTTAGCTACAGTACGAGCTCCCACGTAACTCAGTGAATTCATCCATGGAGCATCACTGCTCAGAGGTCTCCATCTGGTTGTCAGTGTGCATTTGCCAAGATTCAGGAACAACAGTGCTGCTTTGGGCGTAATTAATGTTTAGACAATAACTGGTCAGCATGTTCAGCTGCTTCTTGAGGTCACTCCTGGGATATGAAAATAGGACCCCGGACTGACATAAACATCCTGTTTGTTTTCTTCGTGTTTTGTCAGGAGGCCGTTATTTCAGTCATCTAGAAGTTATACCATATTGCTCAGGTGCAGGTTCAAAACGCGGGGAGGATATGACCCAGCCTAGTTTTGTGTTGTTTAAAATAGAAAATTGATGGATCTGAAATCCATTTCTGCTCAGTATGATTGTTGAGGTAGTGTTTTAATAAAGTCCTAACTGAATATTTAAGAAGTCTTAGATCAATATTTAAATTGGGTATCTTGGCCCATAAATAATTGCTATTTATAGTCATAAATCAGTGCGTTCAATGAATCAGTATAACATAGTCATCATGGCCCTACTATCTGCCACCCACCACCCACCCCCCCAAACTGGAGTGATGGGTGATTCAAAAACAGGCTGGGTTCTTTACTCAAGATGTTCATAACATGCTTCAGGGGCTTTTGAATGTTGCATACATCAGAATTATCCCTGAAGCTTGTCAAAAATAGAGCTGCCTAGGCCCTACTCTAGACTCAGTATCTTAGTTCATTTGGTCTCCTAAACAAGACACCCCAGACTAGCTAGCTTAAAAACAACACAAGTTTACTTCTCACAGTTCTGGAAGCTGGGAACTCCAAGATCAAGGTGCTAACATGGTGTCCCTCTAGTGAGGGCCCTCTTCCTGATTCATAGGTCTTGCCTTCTTGCTGTTTTCTCACATGGTCGAACATTCTAAGGGAGCACTCTGTAGTCTCCTTTATAAGGGCACTAATCCCATTCGTGCGGGTTCCAACCTCAAGACTTAAGCACCAAAGGCCTACCTCCTAAATATCATCACCTTTGGAAGTTAAGATTTTAACAAATGAATTTGTGGGGAGACATTCAGACCATAGCACCCACTGAATCAAAATCTCAGCGAGTGGGACCCAAGCATCTTTATATTTAGCACGTTCCTTAGGCAGCTCTGATGTTCATCAAAGTTTTTGAGCCCACCACATGGTTGATGGTGTTTGGGTCACATAAACCACTACAATGTTTTCCATATTGTATTCTATATGTGTCTATACATCTCAGGAAGGATGTATAGGTATACACGTGTATCTAGAGATACACCAGTCTCTTAATTTTATATATATATATATATATATATATATATATATATATATATATATAT